>NC_088410.1:56466898-56794398 GCF_034236695.1 Oncorhynchus nerka | reverse complement strand
GTGACTAACTGTGCTGCTGGCAACAATTTAAATTACGCTATGCTTACTGACATCATACCTATTTAACGGGTGTAGAGCGTTCGTAAATTCATCAGTTATCCTGCCCTCTGGCACACTCAGACGCGAGTGCTCTTAAATCTGAGTCGCAGCTCAGTGTAAACAAGCGTAATGGTATAAACAAATTATTGTAATGTATTTTCAATAGATTAATTCATGGAGTCCAACAACAACCAATTCCTTCATTTTGAGAAATACAAATAGGTTGGTTGGCCTAGCGTTCATTTAGCTAAATAGCTACTATACCTGTTTGAAGTAGAACGCGCTGAACAGCGATATCCAGCAGCTTTCGGAGATGATTGTTCTCCTCCTTAGAGCGAACGATTTCTGTCTGGTACTCAACTATAGTACCCTTCACAGCCCCAAATATCTCATTGGCAGCCGTGGTTAATTTCTCGGTGAGAAATATATTCAACAATTCCAATTTTTTCATTTTGTTTTCTGTGTGAGTGGTATTTTCACAATCCACCATCTTTGTTTACGTTTAGTTTCACGGAAGTGACGATGATTGTGATCTTTGTTTCCGCTCTGATAGCACTGACCGAACTAAAGAGCACCATCTGTGTATTGAACAACTGTAATAAAATCAAATAGGGCAATTCTCCAGATTTGTCTAGTAAGGGTTCTCAAACCGCTCAGGGAATCCTAGTTATTCCATATATTTTAACTATTCCACAGCTAGAACACCGAATTCAAATAGTCAATCAGTCAAGCCTTTGAGTTAGTTCAATGCTCCAACAAAATTGTGAAATGTCTGGGGTGTGCTCCACGGCACTCAGTTTTCCAAGTGTAGCTGTAAAGGAAACACGTTCTCAGTAAGATCAACATGTCTGAATGTCTTCTATTTGTGGGACATCTGGAATAAACAGCCTGGATGAAAGCACATCTTCATAAAAGCATTTTTATTTAGTTTCAACACCCTTTAGAGATTTAGATCATGAATATCAGGACAGGCCCAAGCAGGTACAGATACACAAACAGGCTCTTCACTCCAGATCGTAAAACTGATCAGCATATATAATCTGATCACAGTCAACATGGAACAGGAGGTACTCAAACAACGAAATGTCACATGCTAGCAGAGAAAAATGGAAATTGTCTGTTGAATTATAACATTGTGTATGAACAGTACAAATAGGTTCAAACTCAAGACAGCAAATAAGTACTCCCTGAGAAGCTGCTTTTCACATTAAGAGCAAAAAAAACATTTGTAACAAAAGTTAAATAGCGAACAGGCTGGATGTTGAACAGTGAAAGGAGTAATGTTTCATTTTCAACTGTTTTGAGTGGGTCATGGTCAGATAAATTGGATAGGTTAAAATGTGGTCCGAACATATTTCTTTGGACCAAAAATACATGCCGCAGAAACAGAGGAACATGGTGGGTGTATTTTTAAAAAAAATTGACATATTTCAGTGAGTTAGCTTCTGTAAGACAAAACAGAAAAGCTAACAGCCAAAAAGGGTACACACCTTAATTTCATACTTCAAACCATCGTTCCATGCTTATTCAATTAACCTAAAATCCAACTTAGTCCGTTCCAACAGTTCCACATTTACAGTGATCAGTCCAAAACTAGGAGAACAAAATCTTTGTACATTAGTTTGAGTCAGTAGATGTGGGACATGACAGATACAAGAGGCAAAGCAGGTTAACTATTTTAAGTGCAGTAGAATGTGTAGTTACTGTTACTCGATTTAAAGCAGTCTAGGCATACACAGTACACAAATTCACTCTTTCTGCAACAATGATTTAACATCCATAGGTGACAGGCAAAACATGCTTTTGTCCTTACAATGCAAGATGGGGAATTACCTGAGGATGTTAGATTTTTTTTATTTATGTAATTCTCCAACCAAACGGTTGCTTTTTCATGTTCTCTTTCGGGACAAAGAAAAGGGCATAAAAGGAAAATGAACAAAGATAGAATTCTTACGAGTATATCACTAGCACTGTAAATCAAATAATATTAAAAGGTGCAGAAATTAAAACACATGAAGGATGGTTTCTCCAGGACACAAAAAGGTAATCATGAATTAAAAAGAGTAAAAACACCATCTAAAACACAAAATACAATGTGTTTTAATTGAAGAAAAATCAAATAAGCCCACCAGTCCCCTCTGACATATTGTAGCAACCTTAGTCTACTCCGATGACATGGGTTGATAGACAGTGGTGGTTGGGAATCAGTAACAAATACATATATCCTCCCCAAATCAATGAAGACATCTGTCAAATCAACCCTCTATGGCAGTGATAGGTGATACCCAGCCAGTTGCGCTGGTAATAGGTTGACGTTCAACTGGTGTTTAGTTCTGGTGATCATTTGAAATTATATTGGTGTTGATGAATGTAGGAGTTACTGTAGGTCAAGGGTCGTGAACAGGGTATCAGGTGACATTAACATAGGCGTTGGTCAAGGGTCACGTACGGGGTATCAGGTAGGCCAGTCTAGCTGTCAATCATCTCAGACAGCTCCAGCAGGTAGTCATCCTCTCCCTTGCCTGGATCCAGCTCCAAGTCATCGTCCAGACGGTCATCTGTGAACTCGTTCATCAACTCGTCGAATTCGTCCATGGCGGAGGTTGAGGAGCTAGCGGAAGGGGCTGTTGCGGCCGAGCGAGACATCGCAACGCTGGGCCGCCGGGGCTTGGGCTGGATGGGTGTATTCACCACAGAGCTAGAGAGGAGAACAGAGTTTAAAGCTCATTTAGCCATTGATGTTTGGCTTTATGCTAGGTTTAACCACATGACAGTATACGGGTGAGTTGTAACCGCAGAGCAGTTTGCCAGTGTTACCTCTGTGGGACTATGCAGGTCTCTGGGGCTGCTATGGTGATGGCTGGGCTGTGTTGGTTGACAGGGACTGCTTGGAACTCCTCTCTCAGGGGGCTGGAGCTGAGGCCAGGGCCCGGGATGGTGGGGGGTCTCCTGGAGACCACAGGGCTTATCTGCGCCTTCACACTGGAGGAAGTAGAGGACACCTGGAGAGAACACAAAGTTAACACAGGTTACAATAACAGTGGTTGTTCAAAGTACATCTCCATAACATCACAAAAGGAAACCCTACTATGCTGAGAGAGCAACTTACTCTGTTTCACTTCGGAATTTGACGAAATTGGACAATCGGCTACTTTTGACCAATTAATTTAACGTGGTTACAGGGTTAATTATGCATGGTTACAGGCTTAAAACAGAAACAAAGGAGTTTAGGTATTTATTCAGAGTTGTTAAGGTTAGGGCTATGGTTTAGGGAAAGCATAAAACTAAATTAATCAAGTCCTCTCCCTGCTTGCTGGACAATTTTGAATTGTTGAGGTGCAGTGGTCTGAGCAGAGCACTCTGGTTCTGAACGTTGTGAGTTTGAGCCCAGTGTGTGTATAAATATATATATATATGCATTTTGTTGTGAGCGTTGACGACTGCATATATATTAACATTCTCAGGACCTTTTCAAACATCCAAAATCGACGTTGTGTTTCTAGTGACCAGCCTGAGAGAGTGAGCTTTGAGACATACCTCTCTCCGTTTGCAGGGCAGTTCCTGCAGTGGCTCCTCCTGCACTGCATAGGTGCTATTGAGGGGTTTGACTGCAGCGACAGCAGATCTAGCTGATGTTCTCTTCTGGCCTGGTTTCACCTGGGCAGCCAGCTTCATAACAGAAGGCCTCACGTTCAGCTTGGGCCTCACTGCAACAACAGCACACAGGATGTCAGACTAATACTTTGGAGTTGATCTTTGCATAGGCTTTCTAGATAAGTGTAGAAAAGAGCTTGCGAGAGGATTTCTCTCTGGAGGCATATACCTTTAGCTTCAGTAGCTTGCCCTGGGGACTTCTTCTGGGCTCCATCCTGAGCCTTCTCAACCGGCGAACCTTTCACAGAGGGCCCAGGGGAGGCTGCTGCTGCGGCAGCCTGCTTTGGGGGACTGGCACCGCCTGGGGAGCCTCTCTTCCTCTTGCCTGGGGCAGTGCTGGAACTCCTGGGGCTGAGTGAGGGGGCGTCTGCCTCTGCCTGCCTCAGTGGAGACCCCTGCTGGGGGGAGGTGGCGCAGGGCAAAGGAGAGGCAGCATTGGGTTTGAGGGTGATGCGCTGGCGAACGGGGGCTTTGGGTGCCTGGGCAGGTGCCTCCAGGGTGATTGAGGGGAGAGGAGGCGGCAGGGGTGCTCACACACACCCTCTTCTCCCGCTGGAGGGCGGGGCCTGTGGCCTGTTTTGGGAAAGAGTCTGCCTCGGCAGAGCCCTCTGGTTGGCTGGTGGACGAGGCCTGCTCTTCCTGCAGCTGTTGCCTGCGGAGCCTCTTCTCACGCATGATCTCCTCAAAGGTCTTCACCTTCACACTGTCACCGGACACAGAATCACTCCTACCGTTAGCAGGGCTCGCCTAAGGACCAGAGGAATAGTGACATTCAGTGACTAACAGAGCTGATTGAGTATAACTACATATTTGGATGTACAGTATTCATACAGAAGGACACAATTCTTACCTCAGTAGCAACAGAAGACTCCCTCTTCTCGGTCACCTCAGATGTCTTCTGGGTGGTAGTGCTGGCAGCTGTCAGGACAACAAAAGAATGTCTTAGAATTATACAAGACACTGCAGCTAGTTGGGTCAAGCCACCTTACAACGTAAATTACTATGAGAAATTCTAAAAGGTTTATATCAAATCAATAATAAACTCCTTACCAGAAGAAGCTGCTTTGTTGATGCGCAGTCCCAGGGGCTTCTTGGTGCCTCCCTCTCCAGAGGCTGAGCCTGGGATTTTTCCGTTGGACACCTGTCCGCGGGCCTGCATCTTGGCTGCCTTCTCCCTGCGGATCTCCTCCAGGGTCTTTACCTTGACTCCACCTCCAGGAGGTGTGCCCCGGCTGGGCATGGCTGGCTCAGTGGGTCCCTGGGCCTGGGAGTTCCCTGGAGATGCTTCCATAGCCTCCTGCTTGGCCTTTCTGAGGCTGGGGCCTTGCTGCTGGTCCTCCTCCAGCTTTCTCTTGGCGTGGAGGATCTCAGAGAAGGTCTTCACATGGAGGCTGACTGCAGGTTTGCCAGTGGTGCCTCTCTTTGGGGCCTTGCTGGTACTGGTGGTATCAGGAGTTGAAGGGAGAGGGTGGTCCCCCAGAGCTTGTCCTTGGGACTTAGCCAACTTCTCCCCCCTGATTTCCTCCAGGGTTTTGATGCGGATTATTTCCGGTGCTGTATTCTTACTGTTGCTCTCAGCTGAGGGAGAGGTTAGAGATTAAAATACAAACAATAATACGTTTCATTCAACATTTACAAACAACAATAATTGTATACTGTTAAAAGATACCCATTTCTAATGAAGATTGTACGAGCCACCCAAAGCACTTTTTGAAAGATATTTGTTAATTGTGAGAGGCAAGTTAATGATTGTACCTGATTCAGAGGTACTAGTGGGTTCAACAGGTAATCCCAATCTATCCCTGACAGGTTTCAGAGCTAAGGGTTGAAAAAACAAACATGAAATGAATTCAAATTATCAATGACAATTACTTTAAACACCACTTTTACTTTAGTATCTAACAATTATGCATCTCCTGTGGTAGAGATGGTCCTAGAGGGAATCTAACGTGGATTCATTTGTTCCAGAACAGACACCTGATTCTGCTTAACCACTAATCAGGGACTTTAACCAATGATGGGATTCAATTAACGCCCTGGGCATGCCCCAGGTGAACCTGGTTAGTGTTGATTGCATTCAATTTGGAAGCAGGCTGCCTCCCAGGTGTGAGCCAGGGGTGTAATCATTAGTCCAAACAGTAAAACAAGTTTGTTGGACAAATTCAGGTAGGTCCCTCCCTATTTAGTTTACTTCCATTTAAAAAACATTTTGCAACAGAATTGGCATAATGAATACACCCCAGGTGCCCCGTTCTAAAAGTGACCTAGGTTGAAGGGCCACTGCCCCTTAAAAACAATTAATCCCTTTGAAAATGGCATCAATACGAGTCAAACATTTAATCTCATCTCAAAATTGACTACAAAGTGTAAATGGGATGATTTGTCAGGCTCACAGTAAGGTAAGTTTGGGTTTGAATTACAATTACGTCAACAATTCATGGCCCCCTTTGCCAAGCTCCACATACAAATCGCCCCTTCACCTACCTTCATTGAATGGGACTCTGTTTCATCGCCCCTAGCACGTTAAAAGGATCACTGCCGTTTGAGAATGAATAGCCCTATACAGATTGACTATGGCGCTCCAGTTTGCATGCCCTGCTGAAGGACCTAGTACCATACCATGCGGAATAAGTGGTTGAAGCTTGTTGGTCCCCAATGATGGTGAGTATAATGCTAGCTAGACCATACTGCTGGTTATGTATATTTTGACAATCATTATCATCGCTAGTATAGCTGACGTTACCTAGCTAGCTACCTAGCCAGAAACAGACTAGACCTTCATTACATTCTCTCTAGTCAGAACGTAGCTATGCCACGACCAGAACAGTGCGGAGCTGGCGTGAGATATGACTTGGAAAAATGTGCCTCAATTCAGGTATAGGAGATGGCAGCGTACTCTTAATTATCCCATTACCCGAACTGACAAATCAAGAAGCTTGAAAGACTGCTAGTTTTTGTCAGCATGCTAGGCTAGCTAATGCTTTAACAGGCCATTGGATTCAACAACAGTTCTGGTAGCTACTCACCTCAATGCTAGACGTCACATTTTAATGGAATCCAATGGGCTGCTATAGCATTATCTAGCCTGGCATGCTGACAAAGCTAGTAGAAAAACCTTTGTCATGATTGTGATGTTGCCAGATTAACTTTAGATGCACTAAATTCAGCCAGCTAACTAAGATTGAGGGGACCACAGTATTTCAGCTAGCTAACATCAATAAAATTTGATTTGAAGCATTGTTAACTGTTTTTTTGACAAACTTAGTCATATAATGGCAACATTGCCATTTCTCTCAAGTAAATTTGACATATGGCAAAGTTGTTTCCTACTAACTATTTGCCCACTTTAGCAATGTCATCATATTTCTATGCCACTTTAAATTAGTGGAATTTATACTAAACAGTCAGCCTCCGAGGTGCAGGGCACAAAAATTAATTGAATGCAGCTATGGCTAATACAAAAGTTTACAACCTGATTTATTTAGAATTAAATAAACAAAAAGCCTGTCTTCAGTCCCTTTGAATTCACTTTTAGAAACACGTTTAGCCAGTCTGTGTTTTCAGGCTCATGGGAGAGCAGGCCAGCAGTGGAGAATACCATCTCCGCAGTTGCAGCGCTACTGGGGATGCTAGAAATCCTTCTGGCCACTCTTGCCAGGCTGGGCAGGGATGCAGAATTGTAAAAAAAAAAAAATGTATAGGTAGGCCTGAAGGTTTTTTAGGCAAATTAACCCTATCAAATCAGAAAGCTCCTTGAAAAGAAATGATATGTCAGGCCTAATGAGCCAAAATCCAGAATAGCCTTTTGTATAGATAATAGAATGAAAATGAATGCAAGAGATCAGATTTTTTATTTATAAATACTTTATAAATACACAGCTAGCAAAACACCTCGTTACTTTCTGTTAACATGTAGTATGCTTTTGGGATTTGGGTCTTTTCAGATTGCACAATGATTTTTTTAGTTGTGGACACTACATCACCACACTCCCTCTCTTGCTTTTGGTCCTCACCTTGACTTAGTACCTGTATGTTTAATCATTTCCTTTATAAAATATTTAGCAAACTCCATGCCAGTAGCTATAGCAGCACACAAGTAACCTACAAATACATACTGGGACGGGCATGCCCTGAGCTCCTGAAGTGAGCACCACTGGAACTCTCCAGTCAAATTGGGCACGCTCTGCTCCAGCCCCGCTCACATACTCTGGTCCAGGGCATAACCTAGCCCAGTGGAACCAGCCTGATCACTGTGTTAGGTAGGTTTAGTCTGACCTGTTCAGACTTCAACTTTAACATAGTATATGTTTGTGCATCAGATACCACCTATCTCTGCCATTGGTAATAGAATATTCAAAGCTTCCGCCGGCATTTCCCCATACATCTGCTTGTAGTTATTGAACTCAACCTGGAGGAAGTTTGTTTGTTGTGATTGAGTGGGAGGAAACAGCTGAAGGCAAGGTTCTGACAGTTTGGTGTGACGTGGTGGTGGCAAAGACACATCAAACGATACCCCCAAGCCAACGCATGGTTGGCTTCTGTCATGGCCCCTAGCATTTCTATAGGAGCAAGTCAAAAAACGAGGCCAAATCAGTGTGTGCAGTTCACCTTTAAGTGCGTGGAGTAATGAATAGGATTCTTTTTTCACACGCAAGTGATTGCTTTTGTTTAAAACACTATCTGCCTTCCAAATGAAAACCAGACTGAACAAAAATAAACGCAACATGTAGGTACCATGTTTCATAAGCTGAAATAAAAGATGAACTAACTCAGTAAAATCTTAGAAATTGTTGCATGTTGTGTTTATTTTTATTCAGTATAGTTGGAAAAGTCTAACATGTTTTATAGGAAAGAGTTGTTTCTGAACAATACGACAGACTGGCACAGATTCCCGTTCCATTCGAGCAGGCAGTGTGCCTCCCTCGCTGGTTTCGTTTGGTCATGTGATGAGCCATAGCCTGGTTCAACCCAGTTCCATCTTAATGTAACTCAATTAGTACAACCAGGGTCATTTTCATCAGGCACAGAAGACAAACCGGGAGGGACCACTAATACCTGTCCAATAAACGCTAATTTTAGTTTTCCATTGCCAAAAATGTTTTGTGCAGCAAACAAAGAACAAAGGCTAACGTGCCATTTCAATTATATTTTCTAAATTAAGAACTAGTATTCCTGATAGTCTGAGGTAAATCAATCCATTGGGGATATTTGATTGTCATTTCCCTTCGCATACCTTTCTGAGGCGGCAGGTCCGTTTCACCCTCGTCCATTTTCCTCCCGAGGCGCTCGGCCAGACAGCGTTTCATTGGCAGGTCACCCCCGGCAGGAACTTCTAAAAGGTCAGAGATCATGGAAGCTTAGTGTTGGCGACCAATGGTACCACCAATAATGAGTGTAATTTTGTAGTTAATTTAACACTGTTAAATTATTATTATTATTTGGGGGTGCTTATATTTTTCCACTTAGACTTGACAAATATGTAATGGAAATGTGTTTTTTGCATATCCCAACTGGGGTCACAGCCAGCATCAATTGAGGTTAAGTGCCTTGCTCAGGGGCACAGCGACAGATTTTTCACCTTGTCGGCTCCGGTATTCGAACCAGCAACTAACCTCGAGGCTACCATTGACTTCCTTACATTTTATAGATAAACAGGATAATTGAAAACATTTACCTTTGACTGTTCTCTTCCCAAGCCTGTCCGCAACATTGCGTCTCACGGTCTCTTCACCAAAGACCACAGTGTCTGAGGGGGCAGCAAGTGTGTGTTCATATGTACTTGTTCAATTCACTTCAACAACATACAATCTGGGATCTTGTGTTAATCTATACACAAGGCTCAGTTAGATCAGTGTTCAATGATTCTTACCATCCTTGGCTGTAAAGAGAGATGGCCGGATGAAGGATCTCATGTTCTCCTTCTCTCCACTGGCACCATTGTTCCGCTGATCTGAGCCCTGGCCAGGAACTGGATAACCTGACAAAGTACAGTTGATAAACTCACACCTCATCATTTACAGCATAATAACACAAAAGGCAATAGTAAATGTATTTGGGAGGTAAGAGGAAAGATGAACTCACCAGCTCTCCTCATACTGGCTTTCAGCGCTTTCCTCAGTCTGATCTCCTCCAAGGTTCTGACACCAAAGTCCAGCGAATCATCTGTGCCAAAGAAACACTGTTAGCCAATCAGAGTCATAGGGGCCGCTCAAAGAACATGGGGTCACTCCAGTCTCCTTTTCACCTCATTTAACACCTGATTTACTTAACAAAAGGAACACCTCAATATGTGGTCCAGGTACAGTGCCTTCAGAAAGTATTCACACCCCTTGACTTTTCCCACATTTTGTTGTCTTACATCCTGAATTTAAAATCGATTCATTCAGGGTTCGTACAGACAGTGGCAAGTCAAATTCAAGGACTTAAGTACCTTTTAAAGCAGTAATATTTATTTTCAAAGACCATTAATTTGGCCAGGTCGCAGTTGTAAATGAGAACTTTGAAATAGTTAATAATATGCAATTGTTTCTAGTCGCCACCAGATGGCAGTATATGGCTACAACCCCGTGAAAAAATGAACTTCGTATTCATCACTACCTTGCAAGTTCTATTCAATAATACATTGTTTCACCACTTATTTAATACATGAGTGTTAGCACTAATAAGAAGAGAATTGGGACATGTCCACTGGTGAACATTTACATTTACATTTAAGTCATTTAGCAGACGCTCTTATCCAGAGCGACTTACACACACTTCCTATTTGCATTACTAGACAATTCCAGCTTAATTTAGACTTTATAATTGGGCATTTGGGAAGATACTACTTAACTTCTTGGTGACAGGGGGGCAGTATTGAGTAGCTTGGATGAATAAGGTGCCCAGCGTAAACTGCCTGCTACTCTGTCCCAGATGCTAATATATGCATATTAGTAGTATTGGATAGAAAACACTGAAGTTTCTAAAACTGTTTGAATGATGTCTGAGTATAACAGAACTCATATGGCAGGAGAAAACCTGAGACAAATCCAACCAGGAAGTGGGAAATCTGAGGTTTGTAGTTTCATTTAAGTGATTGCCTACCCAATATGCTGTGTCTATGGGACCAGATTGCACTTCCCAAGGCTTCCAGCAGATGTCAAGTCTTTAGAAAGTTGATTGAGGCTTCTATTGTGGAAGGATGTCGAATAAGAGCTGTATCAACAAGTGGACTAGGCTGAGGCCAATCAGTTGTTTTCTGCGCGTTCCTTTTTCCTGGAATATTATTGAAGATTTATTATAAAAAGATCCTAAGGATTGGTTGTAAACATCTACAAACTAATGGAACTCTTGACTTTGTCTGGATTTTGCGCTTGCGCATTGTGCCTTTGGAATAGTGAACTAAACGCGAACAAAACGGAGGAATTTAGACATAAATATGGACGTAATCGAACAAAACAAAAATTTCTTGTGGAAGTGGGAGTCCTGGGAGTTCATTCCGACGAAGATCAGCAAAGGTAAGTGAAGCTTTATAATGCTATTTATGACTTGTTGTCTCCACAATTTGGCTGGTAACTGTATGGCTTGCTTTTGTGGCTGAACGCGGTTCGCAGATTATTGAATATTGTGCTTTTGCCATAAAGCTTTTTTGAAATCTGACACAGCGCTTGCATTAACAAGTTTATCTTTAATTATATGTAAAACATGTATCTTTCAAAGTTTATGATGAGTATTTCTGTTATTTGACATGGCTCTCCGCAATTTCTCCGGATGTTTGAGGCATTTCTGAACATGGCGCCAATGTAAACTGAGGTTTTTGGATATGAACTTGATCGAACAAAACATACATGTATTGTGTAACATTGAGTCCTGGGAGTGTCATCTGATGAGGATCGTCAAAGGTTAGTGATTCATTTGATCTATTTCTGCTTTGTGAGACACCTCTCTTTGGTTGGAAAATGGCTGAATGCTTTCTGTGACTAGTTGCTGACCTAACATAATGACATGTTCTGCTTTTGCCGAAAAATCATTTTTGAAATCGGACACTGTGGTTGGATTAACGAGAAGTGTAAAATACTTGTATGGTTGAGGAATTTTAATTGAGATTTCTGTTGTTTTGAATTTGGCGCCCTGCAATTTCACTGGCTGTTGGCGAGGTGGGACGCTAGTGTCTCGAACGATCCCAGAGAGGTTAATAGCATCTTGCTTCCGACTGGCAGCTTTGGTGCCGCAGAGAAGGGCGGTGGGCTTTTTGAAGCACTAATAATTAAAGCATCAATGTAATGTATTCTATATGCAATTGTTTCTAGTTACCACCAGACAACAGTACATCTCCACAGCCTCAAAAATAACTGACTATTCATTACCTTAAACCTTCTACTCAATAATACGTGTTTCACTACATAGCGTAAGTGGTAAGTCAGTACTGATGTTGACTCATTTCCTTATGAAATGTAAGTCTTTCAAAAATCTTTGAAATTGTTGCATGTTTCTTTTATATCTAAAATGTATTTTATTTCACAAAATTTTAGGTCCCACAGGCTTTCCCAACACATGACATGAATGTGAATTCTGACAGTGTAAAATGCCCTTAGTTGACTCTAAAATGTATTCAATACCCATTTGAAAAAAAAACAAGTTATTTGTGTGTTTGATAAGATTAGAGATTCTATCAGGGGACCCTATTTAAATTTTAGGGGACCCCACATGGGTCCTGGACCGCAGGTTTGGGAACCCCTGTACTTCCCTGCTTGCTTCAATGCGTCCTCTCTATTTGCGGCCTCACTCACCACTGTCTAACTAATCTCTATAAAATAAAATAAATTGTTATGAGAACTTCTAGTAACCCATCTTTTGATTATAGCTAGCTTAATTTCAGTCAAATGCTGCTTGCTGCTGCCAAGGTCAGGCTCCATTCAACGTTAGCTTCTAACTTCATCCTTCTAGTAAGCTAGCTACCTACAGTGGGGCAAAAAAGTATTTAGTCAGCCACCAATTGTGCAAGTTCTCCCACTTCAAAAGATGAGAGGCCTGTAATTTATCATAGGTACACTTCAACTATGACAGACAAAATGAGGAAAAAAATCCAGAAAATCACATTGTAGGATTTTTTATGAAATTATTTGCAAATTATGGTGGAAAATAAGTATTTGGTCACCTACAAACAAGCAAGATTTCTGGCTCTCACAGACCTGGAACAACTTCTTTAAGAGGCTCCTCTGTCCTCCACTCGTTATCAGTATAAAAGACACCTGTCCACAACCTAAAACAGTCACACTCCAAACTCCACTATGGCCAAGACCAAAGAGCTGTCTAAGGACACCAGAAACAAAATTGTAGACCTGCACCAGGCTGGGAAGACTGAATCTGCAATAGGTAAGCAGCTTGGTTTGAAGAAATCCACTGTGGGAGCAATTATTAGGAAATGGAAGACATACAAGACCACTGATAATCTCCCTCGATCTGGGGCTCCACTCAAGATCTCACCCCGTGGGGTCAAAATGATCACAAGAACGGTGAGCAAAAATCCCAGAACCACACGGGGGGGCCTAGTGAATGACCCGCAGAGAGCTGGGACCAAAGTAACAAAGCCTACCATCAGTAACACACTACGCCGCCAGGGACTCAAATCCTGCAGTGCCAGACGTGTCCCCCTGCTTAAGCCAGTACATGTCCAGGCCAGTCTGAATTTTGCTAGAGAGCATTTGGATGATCCAGAAGAAGAATGGGAGAATGTCATATGGTCAGATGAAACCAAAATAGAACTTTTTGGTAAAAACTCAATTCGTCGTGTTTGGAGGACAAAGAATGCTGAGTTGCATCCAAAGAACACCATACCTACTGTGAAGCATGGGGGTGGAAACATCATGCTTTGGGGCTGTTTTTCTGCAAAGGGACCAGGACGACTGATCCGTGTAAAGGAAAGAATGAATGGGGCCATGTATCGTGAGATTGAGTGAAAACCTCCTTCCATCAGCAAGGGCATTGAAGATGAAACGTAGCTGGGTCTTTCAGCATGACAATGATCCCAAACACACCGCCCGGGCAACGAAGGAGTGGCTTCGTAAGAAGCATTTCAAGGTCCTAGAGTGGCCTAGCCAGTCTCCAGACTTACAGAAAACGTTTGACCTCTGTCATTGCCAACAAAGGGTATATAAAAGTATTGAGAAACTTTTGTTATTGACCAAATACTTATTTTCCACCATAATTTGCAAATAAATTAATCTTGCAATGTAATTTTCTGGAATTTTTTTCCTCATTTTGTCTGTCATAGTTGAAGTGTACATATGATCAAAATTACAGGCCTTATATTTTCAAGTGGGAGAACTTGCACAATTGGTGGCTGCCTAAATACTTTTTTGCCCCACTGTAGCTAATAGCCAGAGCCCTTGAACTACATTGAAATTGGACTTAAATATAAGCAACTATTTGCCAGTTGTATACTCATTCTACGACTGAATCTACATTTGCCAGGCATTTTAGCTATCTATGTGACATTTGGGAAGCACTTAGTCAGTTCTGCACCTGGCTGGCTGAGTGGCAGTGTTGGTGGAATGAGCGATTTTGCCTGGCAACCAGAGAGCAAAACACGTAAAAAAAAACATCTGCAGTCTGCCTGGAAATTATTTTGCAAGACCAATATTTTTCATTAAACAGGTCTGTTCTCTCATTTTAATTCAAGTACTAACTTGAGAAAATGTGATTTAAGGTATTCCAGTACTTAATTTCAGAGCGCCAAATTTAAGTACCGCAAGCACCTTGTGCGAACCAAGTGTGTTCATGTGGCTCTTCATGGCCAACTGAAAAATATATATAAAACGCAACATGTAAAGTGTTGGTCCATGTTATGAGATGTAAGAAAGTGAAACACGTGAGAAAATACAACTAAGTAGTCTGCCTGGAAATTAATTTGTAAGACCAATACAGAGATATGGTGGTCATTCTAAAACCATGTTAAACCCTATTATAGACAGTGAGTCCATGTCCACATAACACCCAATAATGTCAAAGTGGAATAATGTTTTCATTAAAATAATTACACTAATTATTTAAATAAAGCTGATTGGTCTTGAGTCATTAAATATACAACCCCTTTTATGGGAAGCCTAAATAAGTTAAGGAGTAAAAATGTGCTTAACGAGTTACATAAGAAGTTGCATGGACTATGTGCAATAATAGGATTTAACATGGTTTTTAAATGACTACCTCATCTCTGTACCCCACATAGAATTATCTTTAAGGTCCCTCAGTCGAGCAGTGAATTTCAAACACAGATTCAACCAAACACCAGGGAGGTGCCTTGCAAACAGTTGTTGGAGAGGAAGAAATCCGCTCAAGGATTTCACCATGAGGCCAATGGTGACAAACAGTTAGTTTACTGTGATAGGGGAAAACTAAGGATGGATCAACAACATTGAAGTTACTCCACAATTCTAACCTAATTGACAGAGTGAAAAGGAAGCCCGTATAGACAAAAAAAAACAACATGCATCCTGTTTACAAGGTACTAACATAATACTGCAAAAATAATGGCAAAGCAATTCACTTGTTGTCCTGAATACACCATGTTATGTTTGGGGCAAATCCAATACAAAACATTAGAGTACCACTCTCCATATTTTCAAGCATAGTTTTTGGCGGCATCTTGTTATGGGTTTGCTTTTAATCGTTAAGGACTGTGGAGTTTCAGGATAAAAAAATAAAACGGAATGGAGCTAAGCATAGGCATAATCTTAAAGGAAAAACTGATCCAGTCTGCTTTCCACCAGACACTGGGAGATTAATTCACCTTTCACCAGGACAATAACTTAAAACACAAAGCCAAATCACACTGTAGTTGCTTACCAAGACAGTGAATGTTCCTGACTGGTCAAGTTACAGTTTTGCCTTAAACCTACCTGAAAACCTATGGCAAGACCTGAAACTTGTTATCTAGTAAAAATCAATTTGACAGAACTTGAAGAATTTTGAAAATAATAAAATGGGTAAATGTTGCACAATCTAGGTGTGGAAATCTCTAAGAGACTTGCCCAGAAAAACTAAACTCTTATCGCTGCCAAAGGTGCTTCTACAAAGTACTGACTCAGGGGTGTGAATACTTATGTAAATGAGATCTGTATTTTATTTTCAATGCATTTGCAAACAAATATGGCGTATTGTGAGTAGATGGGTGAGAATCTATTTAATCAATTTTGAATTCAGGATGTAACAAAATGTGGAATAAATCAAGGGGTATGAATACTTTGAAGGCACTGTATGTCATGACATAGAACAAGTGGTGGGATGGGCCTTTCCTCTTGTTCTCTATTGCTCCTTAATTGTTTTTCTTTTTATTATTTAACTTAGGCAAGTCAGTTAAGAACAAATTCTTATTTACAATGACGGCCTATCCCGGCCAAACCCTAACGACGCAGGGCCAATTGTGCACCTCACTTTGAGACTCCCAATCATGGCCGGTTGTGATACATCCTGGAATCGAACCAGGATCTGTAGTGATGCCTCTAGCACTGAGATGCAGTGCCTTAGACCGTTGCGCCACTTGGGAGCCCTTAAGGGGGAGGCCAATGACATACCGGATTTCCACCAGAACAACTCCTTGAATGCCCAACTCTTTGAAGTTAACAAAAAATACTACTTTACTCAAAACATATATTTTTATTACACCTTAGTATGTGTACTTTAATGAACTTATACTTGGGAAATCGCTTTTCAACAGTAAAAATAAAAATAGCTGGCGGATGTCTTTTAAAGGGATTGTTCCATTCGAAGGTCTTTCAATTACAACACTGTTTTGCCAATGAAGCACTGAAAAGCGAAGCCGTCAACTAAAGTTTGAGCCTACCCTTGTAGCGTTTCAAATGAAATCTGTTAAAACAGGCGTTGTTTAAGATGTTAATCTATTCTATGTGTTCTGTGTCTTTCCTCTTCTTACCTGAGGTGGAGCCCACGGCCATCTTCCTGGGAGAGACCACTCTGGATCCGTCTGAGCCAGACCTGCTGTCCTCCCCCTCTGACAACTGATCTGCACGCACACACAAAAAATACCTTTTAAATGGTATTTCTCAAATTATTCTGGAAAAAAACTATTGTACTGTACCCAAAAATATCCATATCATTTTCACCTAGCACTTTAATCACCTTAAAGGTCTGCTCCACTGTCTCTGCGCAACTGCCCCTTTAAGAGCTCCTTTCTGTGACTGCGCTGTCTATCTTTCCATTGCCGAGCTCATTCTTTTTATTGTTTCTATCTACATTGTTTGCTTTTCCTTTCTAGTGATAATGTGTGTAGTGTGTTGTGACCTTTGTAAATTGCACTTTAAACTTGACGTTTCTCACCATCTTCATCCTCATCTTCGTCATCTGCCGGGTTAATAACCACAGGCGGGTGAGTGGGGCTGGGAACGTTCTCCTGAGTCTCAGCCTTAATGACCCCACGGAGCTGGGGATTGGCTGGGCTGGGGATGGGGACAGGAGGCAAAGAATCCTCATGAGGCTCCTCCTCTTCTTTCAGGGCCGAACCTGAGTGACAAGACAATCAAGCTCAGAAACTATGGATAAACTCTGGTTCTGGTGAAAAATAGGTTCATAAGTGAATCCAAATATGTTATTTATCTGCTGATACACTACCATGTCAAGTGAAAATCATGTCAATAATGTGTTTATGAGCCATGCGATGCTAAGGAGATAAAGATCAGTAAGCTAATGGTGGCTTGGTCAGGATCGGCCTCTTCAGAGCGACTACTCACTTTTGTTGGGTGGTACGTATTGGCCGTCTATTAAGCGTGATTTCTCGTGGTGGAAGGCACAGTGCGGCTTCTGGCAGCCAGCAGGCTGGTTCTCCCAGTAACAAGCAATCTCCTTCCTGTTTTTCTGTAAGAGGGGAAGAGAGCAGGTCAGAAAATATAGCATAATGTCTTGCAACATATGAGTCTTTATGAAAGCTCACTTTAAAAAACAAAGTGAAATTCATCCCTAAAAAGCTATGACCGATTGCCTCAAAATGGCCAGGTGAAAAACTAGGGAATATGGTATTACTGCGAGGAGACCCCAAAAAAGATTTAAATGTCCCCCCGACAAGTCCAGAGGCACACAACCCCTGACCCAGGTTAAGAGAGGGTATTTCTCTACACTTCCGTAATGGCAACTCAAGACACACACAGCCTTGAGTATGCAAAGCTTTAAGGGGATATTCCTGAAATACATTTTTGGTTTGTTTGACAAAATTGAGGCAAGAATGAGCAAAAATGGTCTACTGAAAAAGAGAGCACTATCCTAACCTTGATCTCCATGTGGCGGAACTTGCAGACCTGTCGGAAACAGCGGCTCTCCTGCCACAGGCTGCAAACGACCTCACTGCCCATTGCGGCTTCACAGTGTCTGAAGGGGCAACTGTCACCCTGCACCAGGAGACAAAAACACAACCATGTTAATACTTACTTCTGAGAGCTGCATTTACACCACAAACACAGCAACACAGAAAATGCTACAGTGCTAATTTCTCTTTATGACCCATACCTTAGCGCAGTTGGAGTAGTAAAAGAAATAGCAGTCATCTCCATGGTTAGTCATGTTCAGGATGGTGGACTGGATTCACGTCCGGGTCAGGGATGTTCTCTTCAGGGCCAACAGGACTCTCCCTAGGCTGGCAACAGTGAAACAGAAGCCATGGTCATTTCTCTGCCATTAGTGGACTTGATTGCTTCACTGTGGTGGCAACAGAACTCCACAGAGTTGAATTTGAATTTCTTTGAGAACTATGGTGACATACAGGTAACTGACTAAATAAAGGAAACACCAACATAAGTGTGCCTTAATTAATAGGGTGTTGGTCCACCACGAGCCGCCGGAACAGCGTCAATGCTACTTAGCATAGATTCTACAAGTGTCTGGAACTCTACTGGAGGGATAAAACGCCACTCTTCCACAAGGAATTCCATCATTTGGTGTTTTGTTGATGGTGGTTAGTGCTGAGCGATTAACCAAACTTTTTTTTAAAGCACGAATTGACTGACATCGGTTCAATTATTTGAATTCCACTTCGTTACATCTTTTTCTTCCTGTGAGCTCAATGGGCAGTTCTTGTCCAGATAAATCAGAGGAAGCCTGAACTATGCGATGTAGAAGGGAGTTGTAGTTTCCAGTAGGCCAACATTCTACATAGTTTAGCTCAGAAAACATGGTAATTAACTACAATGATCATAATCCATTGTGCGTTCACTTAAACCCAGAAATCTGCTCCTTTTATTCTCTGTTCCCAACGCACTAGACGACCAGTTCTTACAGCCTTTAGCTGTACCCTCATCCTACTCCTCCTCTGGTGATATAGAGGTTAACTCAGGCCCTGCAGACCCCAGTACCACACCTATTCCCCTAGGGACTATCATTTGTTGACTTCTGTAACCGTAAAATCATGTTAACATCAGAAGCCTCCTCCCTAAGTTTGTTTTATTCACTGCTTTAGCACAC
Organism: Oncorhynchus nerka; assembly: GCF_034236695.1. Taxonomy (NCBI): domain Eukaryota; kingdom Metazoa; phylum Chordata; class Actinopteri; order Salmoniformes; family Salmonidae; genus Oncorhynchus; species Oncorhynchus nerka. Next base: position 56,775,261 of record NC_088410.1, on the reverse strand, counting down.
TCCGCCAACCCTGATGTGCTAGCCGTGTCTGAATCCTGGCCTAGGAAGGCCATCAAATTCTGAAGTCTACATCCAACTACAACATTTACCACCAAGATAGAACTGCTAAAGGGGGAGGGTTACAATCTACTGAAGAGATCCAGGTCTGTGCTCAAACAGTTTGAGCTTCTACTTCTCAAAATCCACCTTTCCAGAAATAAGTCTCTCACTGTTTCTGCTTGCTATAGACCCCCCTAAGCCCCCAGTTGTGCCCTGGACTCCATACGCGAATTGATTGCCCCTTATTTATCTTCAGAGTTCGTACTGTCAGGTGACCTAAACTGGGATATGCTTAACATCCCAGCCGTCCTACAATCTAAGATAGATGCTCCCAATCTCCCAAAAATGATCAAGGAGCCTACCAGGTACAACATCAAAACCGTAAACACAGGCACCCTCACAGATATCATCCTGACCAACCTGCCCTTAAAATACACCTCTGCCGTCTTCAACCAGGATCTCAGCGATCACTGCCTCGTTGCCTGCGTCCGTAATGGGTCCGCGGTCAAACAACCACCCCGCATCACTGTCAAATGCTCCCTAAAACACTTAAACTCTTACTACATTTGCACACACTGTATTTGGATTTTTCATTGTGTTTTCCCCCCATTGTGTTATTGACTGTACATTTGTTTATCCCATGTTCAACTCTGTGCTGTTGTTTTTGTCGCACCGCTTTGCTTTATCTTGGCCAGGTCGCAGTTGTAAATGAGTACTTGTTCTCAACTGGCCTACCTGGTTAAAAAAAAAAAAAAAAAAGGGGTGTGATCAGGTGACTGACACAAACACACCCTTTAAACCCTACGCTCCTTTGAGACCCCCTTTCAAAGTCACAGCTCTTTTCTTCTAGCCACGGTAGCCAAAATAATGGACAACTGGCCCTAACCATGATGTGATGCTAATTGCTTAATTAATTCAGGAACCAGGCCTGTGTAGAAGCACCTGCTTTCAATATATTTTGTATCACTCATTTACTCAAATGTCCACGACAGGAATATGACCCAGAGTAGAAGTTGCAGAGAAACTAAACTCTGCTTGAAAGGGTTGTGGGGCTAAACTCACCTGTAGTGGCTAAGAAGATTCCTCCTTTCCTCACACACTTCTGATAGGGTGTCTCCGTGGCAACAAAGGTCCTGAAGGAACACTTGATCCGTGAGATAAAAGGAAAAAGGGATTGTCCAGAGACACTCGTCGTCCTATGACCTCCCTTATGACTCCTTCCAGCCAGACTGCTAAGCATTACAGATGGATGGTGCAAGAACGTCCATTCTTTTGTAGATTATTTTTTGTTAATGGGGGGGAATAATGTGAGATAGAAGCGAATCCAAAAAGACAGCCAGAGGAAAAAAGGAGAGGTTTTGAAAGAGAAAAAAAAATGGGGCGAAGAGAGGGGGGGGAAGAAAAATCTTCGACTTCTTCTTAAACTTGATGGCATAAAGGATGCTGTAGAAAAATATAAGTAAGGGTGGGGCTTCTAGGGATTCCAGCAGGCAAAAAGTTGAGTGGAAAAAAAGTGGTGGGAATTTTGCATAAAATCTTCTGGGAATCTACTTTCTTTATAATGAACTCTATCCCACATCCAAAGATCTTCAGGAACGGACAAGAAGCTGCTTCTTAACCTATATTTAAATAAAACAAAAACACTCCCCTGGAGAACTGAATAGAAATTGGTTAGAGTACAGGACAGAGAAAGACTTGCACACAAACACAGTATCTGAACTGCAGTTTCTCACCAAAGTTTAACAACATCAAGAGAGAAAATGTATAACATGACAAGGATGTGCCAACACCATCCACAATAGCGTATGATTAACCATTGTTTCCCAACTCCGGTCCTGGAGTATCCCCAACAGCAGCCCCTGACAAAAACATCTGTTCCAACTTAGCAATGGCTGGATGATTAGTTGGCAAGTAATATCAGGTGTGCTTGTCCAGGGCCACAACATAAATATGTACTGTTGGAGATAGAAACGAGTTGGGAAACATTGTAGAGCATGGGTCAAACTGAATTTGACTATAACAGACTACAAAACTGGGTATTGTGTAATCCATTATTGGGAGCTCAATCAGCTCATACTACTTGATATGTTCGGATATCAACCCATTGCTTCAATTTTATGTATTTCATTTGGAATAATAAAATGTTAAACTGTATGTAGTTTAACATTTGACACATCTGTCCAGAGGCCCCCAGAACATCTTGTTAACTTGGAGAGCCTCGATGTAGGTTTGCAATTTCGATGAGTAACATACCGCACTGTTATCGTACAATCCAGGACAAACATTTCGAATAATGTAATTAGGTAATTAAACAGCTAAAAAACACGTTATTTAAACCGTAAAATGATAAAACATTAAATATATTGGCAAGACGAATTACCAGAATTACTGGGCGAATGCGATTTTCATCTTCATACGTGGTAGTTACTGAAAACACAAAATGCATTGCAACATTTAGATAGCTAACGTTACTCATGTTATATAGGACTGATTTAGAAAAAGAACGTTCCAGATTACGATACACGCGTTTGTAACTTTTGCCCCACATCAAAATACAAAATAACTAACGTTAGCTAAGGTAACTAGAAACAAATCGTTCTGGTTGTATTTATATTGGCGTGTGTATTATGTAAATTGTTATTCACATTCAGGGTTCCCTGACATAAGACTCCATGATCAAATAAAGGCTGAATAAACTCCAAAGCCAAGTTACCTGGCTAACGTTAACTAGTTACAGTAACAGTTAACTAAACAATAGAAACAGTCACTATTTTAGGTACCTTATTGCAAATTAAATGTCTAACCGTCCTTAGCTAGCTAACGTTAAACTCAGTCACCGTTATGTCATTGGCAAAATTAACTGGGTGGTAATTGTATTCAACAAACGTTAGCTAGTTACCAGCTATGTATAGACTCTGGTTACAAGGCCTCGATGCTAGCAACTAATAGTATACTTCTTGGCCTAGCCAAACTCTGTGGCCTGGTCGTTCGAGCTTGCTAACATTAGCTAGCTAACTCGGACGTTTTACACCTCGCTTCCAAGTAACGATCTACCCTTAAATAGTAATGCAATGACATCAAGACAAAACAATGATTTAATAAAGCGAGTTAGTTACCAGTATTACAAAAACGGTTAAAATGTTTGTCCCACTACAAAGAGAACAACACGTCCGCCGGGTTCCTTGCTGCGCAGCACTGGAGCCTGGAACAAAATGGCGACGACTCACACAAAGAATAGACATAGAAAATCAATGCTAGATGAGAGATGAACGATTCAAAGTGAACTTTTTTGAGCTTTACAGACATAACTATAACGCACGTGCCTATTTTAATATACGATCTCAAACTTTATGGATTTAAAAAATAAGTTGACTTATTTTAAGTTGACTTATTTTTTTTATCCATAAAGTCTGAGATCTTATTGGAAAATGCATGCACATTCTATTTACTTTTTGTCTATGGTCAATAGTCACCACAGACAAAGGGGAAATCAGTATCTTCAACGTCACGTACTGTATATTACGTCACGATTTATGTCAGTCTACCTGCTAGTTGAACAATTCAAAGTGAACTTGTTAGACCTTTACAGACATAACTATCACATGTGTATTTTAATAACAATTATATGTTATCATGTTTATGTATAAACGAACTTTTTTCTCCATAAACTCTGAGATCTTATTGGAAAATGCATGTGCATTCCTACTTCACTTTTTGTCTATGGTCAAAAGGGGATAACAGTATCTTGTCACTTACTGCATTGTCACAATTTATGCCCCCCAAATGTAATTGATTTTATTTCCAATCTGATCACAAGCTTAATATCATGCCTATCACGTGTACATGCTTTTTGGTGTATGAATACAATGGGGGATGTAATATATGCCTTGTACACTAGACTCAAAAATAGAGATTGTGTATACTGTTATTTGCCTAAAAATATCTAGACATACTTTATATGTTTATTCCATGTGTAGCTAAGGTAAGCAACATATACATTATGTGTTTGTCTGGATTGTTTTGGAATGAGGGTCTGCACAGACCACACTTTTTACATTAGTAATTGTAGCACATTTTACACTTCATATCCAGTGACTTATAATCAGTGCATTCAAGCAAAGAACATTACAGTACACAAACATCTTCCATTAATTGATTGCTTGATTCACTTATTTACAGTTTTTCCCTATTAATTTACTTTCTCCCCCAATCCTAGCCAATCCTAGCCGGACGCTCTGGGCTGGGTACTGTAGCCGGACGCCGGACGCTCTGGGCTGGGTACTGTAGCCGGACGCTCTGGACTGGCGAGGAACACTGTAGGCCTGGTGCGTGGTGCCGGCACTGGTGGTACCGGGCTAGGGACACGCACCTCAGGGCGAGTGCGAGGAGCAGGAACAGGGAGTACTGGACCCTGGAGGTGCACTGGTGGCCTGGTGCGTGGTGCCGGCACTGGTGGTACCGGGCTGGAGACGCGCACCTCAGGGCGAGTGCGGGGAGGAGGAACAGGGCGTACAGGGCTCTGGAGACGCACAGGAAGCTTAGTGCGTGGTGTTGGCACTGGTGGTACTGGGCTGGGGACACGCACCTCAGGGCGAGTGCGGGGAGCAGGCACAGGAAATACTGGGCTGTGGAGGCGTACTGGAGGTCTGGAGTGTAAAGCTGACACAACCCGTCCTGGCTGGATGCTCATTCTAGCCCGGCCAATGCCAGGAGCTGGAATATAGCACACCGGGCTAGAAATGCGCGCTGGAGACACTGTGCACATCTCTGCATAACACGGTGCCTGACCAGTTACACGCTCCCCACGGTAAGCACGAGGAGTTGGCTCAGGTCTCCTACCTGACTTAACCAATCTCCTCGTGTGCCCCCCAAAAAAATATTATTGTGGCTGCCTCTCGGGCTTCCGTGCTAGCCGTGTACCCTTATATCTTCGTCGTTCCTCCATTCTCCTGTATCCCTCCTCGCACTGTTCCAAAGAATCCCATGCAGGCTCTGGCACTCTCCCTGGATCGATCGACCAACTCTCAATCTCCTCCCAGGTTGTTACCCATTCGTCCTTCTCCCGGGTCCATTTCTCCATTAACATGAGGATAGGGGGCAGTATTTTCACTTTGGATGAATTGCGTGCCCATAGTGAACTGCATCAAACTCTGTCCTAGATTGCTAATATATGCATATTATTATTACTATTGGATAGAAAACACCCTGAAGTTTCTAAAACTGTTTGAATTATGTCTGTGAGTATAACAGAACTCAGAGGGCAGGCAATCTTCCAAACAAGGAGTGAAATTCTGAAAGTTGGGGCAACTTTGACGTCATCGCCCCCTCCTTTCCCAACAAGATATGGATCTGGAAGCACTTCCTACGCCTTCCACTAGATGTCCTCATTCAGTAGAAAGTGTAATGGAGCATTTGCTGTGAACTTTGACCTAATGGGAGGGAAAATAGTCAGTGTTGCAACAGAATGCCATTTTGCTGTGGCGCATCTCTCTGTGGCTGCTATGGCTGTTCCATTCGGCCCCAGATGAAAACGTATGATCCGGTTGGAACGTTATTGGATATATATGATAATAACATCCTGAAGATTGATTCTCTACTTAGTTTGACCAGTTTATTCAACCTGGAATATATCTTTTGGAAGTTTTCGTGCGAGTTATCTTGGACCAGCAGTCAGTTTTTGGGCACGTGAGCTGAAAGTGATAGCAAATGCAGCTACTTGGACACTAGTATTGGACATTATAGAACAAAACAACGATTTATTGTGGAACTAGGACTCCTTGCACTACATTCTGATGAAAGATCATCAAAGGCAAGGGAATATTTATGTTGTAATTTCGCCAACAGGTTTTAAGCGCTGTTCCTCCCAATCACGCTGCGTGGTCCTGGGTTATTCTGTCACATTCGTTGTACGGAGAAGACCAAGGCGCAGCATAATGTGAATGCATGATACTTTTAATAAAGATAGACACTAAACAAACTATACAAAAATAACAAAACGCTATGATACAAAAGTGTAAACACAGGCAACTAGACATAGATAATAACCCACGAAATACCCAAAGAAGATGGCTGCCTAAATATGGTTCCCAATCAGAGACAACGATAACCTGCTGCCTCTAATTGAGAACCAATCTAGGCAACCATAGACATACATAAACACCTAGATGGTAAACACCCCCATAAACATACAAAACCCATAGACAGTACAAAAACACACACATCACCCATGTCACACGCTGACCTAACCAAAATAGTAAAGAAAACAAAGAATACTAAGGTCAGGGCGTGACAGGCATAAAGGGACAACGAGCGGATAAGAGGCAATCCGTCATTTCGATCAAGACATTAATGAGCTAGCTAGGATGGACGTAGTTACTATTTGATTTGATTTGATATTTGTTCAACACTTGTTAAATGTACAGTGACAGAATTCAGAACATGGGCCATTCTTACAATATTCACCCTGTCTCAGAAATGTAAGATAAAAAAAGAGGGCAAAAAGCAGACAATGAAAGCTCTTACAATATTCAATGACAACATTTCTCTAAAACAGGCTAAAGGCTGAATATGCACCACCAAGTCAGAACTGTAGGCTAAGTTATGAGGTGAAAAGGGAGCAAATTATTAGGGTGAAGCACATGGCCTACTAACACCTTACTTCACAACACACATAGTATTACTTTCTTAGCTAGAGTATACATATCTCCCTGGCATATTACATCATTATGCAGCAGCGTATAATACATTTTTGGACTCACCCTTGTTGGTCTGTGCTCACTTGAACAGGAATGTGGCGCGGCGGGTCCTTCTTGTGGGTCCTTCTAGAAAGAGGCCCAAAATCCCAACTTGGAATTCAGAGTTGGATGACCGTTCAAAACTATTTTCCATATTTTCCCAGGCGGAACTAGTTTTATCCCCGTTCCCAGTTGTCTCAGACTTACTGAAGTCTGAGATTTCCCAGATCTGAGTTTCCAGTTGTTTAGAACGTGATAGAAGTCATGCTGGATTTAGAGCATGACCAATGTATTCAAACTTTTCTGGCCCTTGGCGTTATCCTCTTTTTCGTGATATTCAATTGGTCGTTACGATCTTGTCTCATCGCTGCAATTCCCCTTCGAGAGGCAAGCCGCGCTGCTTATTGACACACTACCCGGAAGCAAGCCGTAGCAATGTGTCGGAGAAAACACTGTTGAACTGACAAACAAAGTCGACCGACCGGCCCGCCACAAGGAGTCGCTATAGCATGATGAGACAAGGACATCCAGGCCGGCCAAACCCTTCCCTAACCCGGACGATGCTGGGCCAATTGTACGCCGTCCCATGGGTCTCCCCGGGGCAACAGTGGCACCTTAGCACTCAATGTTGAATTTGTGATTTCCAAATTGTTGTGTAATGTTTATGTCCAATGGCTGATAAGCACCAATACGTTTTATCTAACATTTCTCTTCATATGACAAAGCTTGAAAAGGATTTACCAGTAGATTGCTTGACTTGATGCATGATGATGACTGCTTGTCTCGCCTGCTAGCTAAGATTTTGAAAGCATGATGTTGACATGGTCAGTCCAATCAAAGCTAATGTAGATATAAAGTGATTTGATGTTATTTTGTCTGTGGCCAATGACCTTGAGCCTTCTCGGATGGGCATTTGTAATTTAAGTCTATGACAGCACCCAAGGGGCTTGAATTTTCGAGCTCTACCCGTAGATTTTGCGGTGACGTAGTGTCCCCATGAGTGAAGGAACACTGAGCCAATCACGGCGCAACTAGAGAACATTACCAACCCCTACGCTCCATATTTTCTGCTGGCTGCCCCACCACCACAGAAAACAAAAAAGAGACCATGTTTGTATGCGGCTTTATTAACTCAATTATCTTTTTTTTTTTTTTACATTGTTTGCAAACTGTTATGTAACACAGTATTAATAACCTCTACGGGATCGGTGTCCCTATACCAGGATGATTGTTGCTAACGTGCGCAAATGTAACTAGAACGATGTTGTAAGTCACAGCCAACTTTCCAGGACATAGACATGTCTTATATGGGCAGATATCTAAAATTATTGTTAATCTAACTGAAGTGTCCAATTTACAGTAGCTATTACAGTGAAAAAACACCATGCTATTGTTTGAAGAGAGTGCACAACAACAATAAACTTTTATCACGGTAGCACATTTCATACTTTCACCTCTGAAAGTAAATAATGTACTTCAAATCAGTAATCTTGCTCTGATTTGTTATCCTGAGGGTCCCAGAGATACAATGTGGCTTAGTTTTGTTTGATAAAATATATTTTTACATTCAAATGTAGGAACTGGGTGCTACAGTTTGAACCCCTGCTGTGTCTTTTACCAGATCTAATGTGTTATATTCTCCAACATTAATTTAACATTTCCACAAACTTCAAAGTGTTTCCTTTCAACTGGTTTCAAGAATATGCATATCCTTGCTATAGGTCCTGAGCTACATGTAGTTAGATTTGGGTATGTCATTTTAAAATTGAAAAAAAGGGTCAGATCCTTAGCCAAAATAACATGCAAAACAGTCAGTAGCTATGTTTCCATTAACTTGTTGTAACGGCATTCATAGGAAGAAGGTGAGGACCAAGGTGCTGCGTGGTACGTGTTAATCTTTATTTATGAATTGAACACTGAATGAAAAAACAACAAAAGAGAATGAACGAAACAGTTCTGTCTGGTACAGAATACAAAAACAGAAAACAACTACCCACCAACACAGGTGGGAACAGGCTACCTGAGTATGGTTCTCAATCAGAGACAACGATTGACAGCTGCCTCTGATTGGGAACCATACCAGGCTAAACACATAGAAATACAACACACAGAACAAAACATAGAATGAAAAACATAGAATGCCCACCAACTCACGCCCTGACCAAACCAAAATAGAGACATAAAAAAGGAACTAAGGTCAGGACGTGACACTTGTCTCGTGATTTCTTTTGCATAGAAAATAGATGCAATAATTGCCTGCTAGGTTTACATTTACATTTAAGTCATTTAGCAGACGCTCTTATCCAGAGCGACTTACAAATTGGTGCGTTCACCTTAAGACATCCAGTGGAACAGACACTTTACAATAGTGCATCTAAATCTTTTAAGGGGGGGTGAGAAGGATTACTTTATCCTATCCTAGGTATTCCTGAAAGAGGTGGGGTTTCAGGTGTCTCCGGAAGGTGGTGATTGACTCCGCTGTCCTGGCGTCGTGAGGGAGTTTGTTCCACCATTGGGGGGCCAGAGCAGCGAACAGTTTTGACTGGGCTGCGCGGGAACTGTACTTCCTCAGTGGTAGGGAGGCGAGCAGGCCAGAGGTGGATGAACGCAGTGCCCTTGTTTGGGTGTAGGGCCTGATCAGAGCCTGGAGGTACTGAGGTGCCGTTCCCCTCACAGCTCCGTAGGCAAGCACCATGGTCTTGTAGCGGATGCGAGCTTCAACTGGAAGCCAGTGGAGAGAGCGGAGGAGCGGGGTGACGTGAGAGAACTTGGGAAGGTTGAACACCAGACGGGCTGCGGCGTTCTGGATGAGTTGTAGGGGTTTAATGGCACAGGCAGGGAGCCCAGCCAACAGCGAGTTGCAGTAATCCAGACGGGAGATGACAAGTGCCTGGATTAGGACCTGCGCCGCTTCCTGTGTGAGGCAGGGTCGTACTCTGCGGATGTTGTAGAGCATGAACCTACAGGAACGGGCCACCGCCTTGATGTTAGTTGAGAACGACAGGGTGTTGTCCAGGATCACGCCAAGGTTCTTAGCGCTCTGGGAGGAGGACACAATGGAGTTGTCAACCGTGATGGCGAGATCATGGAACGGGCAGTCCTTCCCTGGGAAGAAGAGCAGCTCCGTCTTGCCGAGGTTCAGCTTGAGGTGGTGATCCGTCATCCACACTGATATGTCTGCCAGACATGCAGAGATGCGATTCGCCACCTGCAGACCGAAGCAAACATTCAAAATGTGATAGGAACAGCTTTCATCTGTCTGCTACAAATGAGTGTAGGTATTACCTCTCTAAATCAAACAGACAAGTTGTGACTTTGTCTCAAACACAAGGAGTGAAATGTTACACTCCCGGGTCAGTTGTAACAGGGATTGCTGTGAAATGTAACAGTTTGAAAAAACGCAGAAATCATGACATGCAATGAAAAATGTAAAAACCTTTAACAACATTGCCATGTTGAACATTTTGTGCAGCAGAAACAAAATAAAAATACAAATCATAACATTTTTATTATTTTTTACATTATGTTAATCATTTTAACTGGCCTTTCTCGACTAAACAACAATCAACAACAACAATTAAATGTTTGTGGTGTCCCTAATGGAAAAAACGAATGAATTCCATGTGATCAGATTTTTGTTAATAAAGTCTGCAGTCTATCACAGGGTCTTGCTTCTTCACATGAGGATTGAGGACTAAACTCACCATTTGCATAGTGAGTCAAATGATTCTAGCTTGTTCCTGATTAGAGATATTGAGAATGTTATAACTATCAAGGAAAAACTCCCTAGAAAGGCCAAAACCTAGGAAGAAACCTAGAGCGGAAGCAGGATGTGGGGTGGCCAGTCCTCTTCTGGCTGTGCCGGGTGGAGATTATAACAGAACATGGCCAAGATGTTCAAATGTTCATAAATAACCAGCATGGTCAAATAATAATAATCACAGGCAGAACAGTTGAAACTGGAGCAGCAGCACGGCCAGGTGAACTGGGGACAGCAAGGAGTCATCATGCCAGGTAGTCCTGAGGCATGGTCCTAGGGCTCAGGTCCTCCGAGAGAGAGAAAGAAAGAGAGAAAAGAGAGAATTAGAGAGAGCAAACTTAAATTCGCACAGGACACAGGACAGGTGAAGTACTCCAGATATAACAAACTGACCCTAGCCCCCCGACACATAAACTACTGCAGCATAAATACTGGAGGCTGAGACAGGAGGGGTCAGGAGACACTGTGGCCCCATCTGATGATACCCCCGGACAGGGCCAAACAGGAAGGATATAACCCCATCCACTTTGCCAAAGCACAGCCTCCACACCACTAGAGGGATATCTTCAACCACCAACTTACCATCCTGAGACAAGGCCGAGTATAGCCCACAATGATCTCCGACACGGCACAACCCAAGGGGGGTGCCAATCCAGACAGGAAGATCACATCAGTGACTCAACCCACTCAAGTGACGCACCCCTCCTAGGGACGGCATGTAAGAGCACCAGTAAGCCAGTGACTCTAACCCTATTATAGGGGCTGAGGCAGAGAATCCCAGTGGAAAGAGAGGAACCGGCCAGGCAGAGACAGCAAGGGAAGTTCGTTGCTCCAGAGCCTTTCCGTTCACCTTCACACTCCTGGGCCAGACTACACTCAACCATATGACCCACTGAAGAGATGAGTCTTCAGTAAAGACTTAAAGGTTGAAAACCGAGTTTGCGTCTCTCACATGGGTAGGCAGACCATTCCATAAAAAATGGAGCTCTATAGGAGAAAGCCCTGCCTCCAGCTGTCCTGTGCTACAACCATCCCTGGTTTCCTCTACATCTCAGATAAAAACATGTAGGCACAGGCCTGATGGAAACAGAACATTTGTCAGTAAACTTGTTGACAAAACACACTAGAGAAGGTGGGATATTTTTGTGTTGGTAAAATTAATTACGTGAGAAATGTCGGTGGAAACTATTTTTTGTGCAAATATATATATATATATATATGATAACCATCACATCGAATTAAACCTTGAGTAACACGATGACATGTTGTTTGGTCCTCCACTCATTGGGAAAGCATACAGTTTATTAGGCTACAGATTCAATTAATTCTGAAGAACTTCACAGGGTGGTGAAAGTGCAAGGTGATGAGCTTGATGCTCCTTTCCAATAAATATTGAGGGACTTATTCTGTTGACATGATCATCAACGCTTGGCTGCCATTTGACAAATAAAAATAATCTTGCTCTTTTTTTCCCATAATAATCTCATCATGTAGGATATAGGCCTACCCGCACTGTATCTGCAAGCTGTTAGCTGGAGTGCACTGGCCAAGACCAGAGTAGGCACATTTGCTATTCAATGCAACAGTTATTTTGACTATCGGTGGAGTTACAAATGTTATGGAAGCAGATTGAAGATTTTTATTCAATACATGAAAAAGTACATTTTGTGTGCACTATGTCATCATGCACTGATTTGTATCCACAACAAGTCTGTTTGTTGGAAACACCACTGGTGGGAAAATGTGAATATTTTCTTTATGCAGATTTTTGAATATTGGCATGAAAATCTGTCGCCAATTGGATGTAAACCTAGCAACTGCCAAAGAGACTGGCCTTTCAGCAATCTCAACATTCTATAGATGGGTTAGCTGACAACATCAGGAAAACGAGGTGCCTGCTTAAATGGGGCAGAATTGTTGTGAGCTGAGTTGAAGTAAAATGGCAGAAGTGGATGCTGTTCAAATCAGTGTGAAAACTGGAACAAAGAAGGACTAGTCTAAAATTGGAGTGGAGGATACATCTATGAATCATAATGATTTGATTCTTGTTGGGATGCGTTTGTTGAGTAAGAACGCATATGTTGGAAATCCATTTGAGGTGGAAAACAGAGTGACCGGGACTCAGGAGGGGTCTTATTTTGATTCATTGTATTTCAGAAGAACAGAGGAAGATCATGAGAGCTTATCCACCAAAGCCTTTAAGATATTATAACTGCCAGAGGTTTCAGGCATGTGGAAAAAGCCTGTAGAGAGAAGAGGTAGTATGCCAGATGTGGAGGGGAGCATGAGTATGGGAAATGTGGGTATGGTGTACAACCATGGAGGACAGAGGAGTTTGGGGCATTTGGAAGTACTGAAAAGGAACAGGGCATTTGGGAGTACTGAAAAGGAACAGGGCATTTGGGAGTACTGAAAAGGAACAGGGCATTTGGGAGTACTGAAAAGGAACAGGGCATTTGGGAGTACTGAAAAGGAACAGGGCATTTGGGAGTACTGAAAAGGAACAGGACATTTGGGAGTACTGAAAAGGAACAGGACATTTGGGAGTACTGAAAAGGAACAGGACATTTGGGAGTACTGAAAAGGAACAGGACATTTGGGAGTACTGAAAAGGAACAGGGCATTTGGGAGTACTGAAAAGGAACAGGGCATTTGGGAGTACTGAAAAGGAACAGGGCATTTGGGAGTGCTGAAAAGGAACTGAAAAGGAACAGGACATTTGGGAGTACTGAAAAGGAACAGGACATTTGGGAGTACTGAAAAGGAACAGGACATTTGGGAGCACTGAAAAGGAACAGGACATTTGGGAGCACTGAAAAGGAACAGGACATTTGGGAGCACTGAAAAGGAACAGGACATTTGGGAGCATTGAAAAGGAACAGGACATTTGGAGCATTGAAAAGGAACAGGACATTTGGAGCATTGAAAAGGAACAGGACATTTGGGAGCACTGAAAAGGAACAGGACATTTGGGAGCACTGAAAAGGAACAGGACATTTGGGAGCATTGAAAAGGAACAGGACATTTGGAGCATTGAAAAGGAACAGGACATTTGGAGCATTGAAAAGGAACAGGACATTTGGAGCATTGAAAAGGAACAGGACATTTGGAGTACTGAAAAGGAACAGGACATTTGGAGTACTGAAAAGGAACAGGACATTTGGAGTACTGAAAAGTAAGCATGACTTCCAATATCTGATTCAGTATAAGCAGGCCCAGAACCTGGTGAGAAGAATGATCCGTCAGGCAACGAGGTCATGTTGGCGTCGGTTCTGTGACACCGTTGCCAAGGGCGACACCTGCAGGAGAATGGCAGTAACAGATGAGAAGGCAGAGATTATGGCCAAATCGTTTGTCCAAGTGCATAGCTCTGCAAATTGGTCAGAGGGGCAGAGGGGGAAGGAGAGAGAGAATGAGAGAGGGGCACCCTGGAGTGCTGTGTAGTAGGGAGGATGTAAATGATGCGTGGAAGAGATGAAAAAGGCAACAGGTAAGGCTGGGTTAACTTCATCTGGGAAAGAGGAGGTGAGCAATGTCATTTTGGCTCATCTTAGTGATGAGGCACTGGATAAGGTATTGATGTTGTACAACAGAGTGTGGGGGGAGGGAAAATTACAAGGCAGCTGGAAAGAGGGAGTAGTGGTACCAATCCGGAAGCCAGGGAAGGAACCAACGAAGCCGACAAGCTATCGGCCAATAGCTTTAACATCACATGTACTGTATGTAAGATTATGAAACGTATGATTATGGAGAGGCTAACTTACTTTCTGGAAAGCAAGGGGCTAGTATCGCCACACCAAAGTGAGTTCAGGAAGGGAAGGGGAACTATGGACCCAGTGCTCTGCTTAGAAGCAGATGTCCGGAGGCTCAGGTGAACAAAGATACAGTTGTAGCTTTCTTTTTTGATGTGGAGAAGGTGTATATGATATGATGTGGAAGGAGGGGTTTGTAATCAAGCTTTATATTATGGGGGGAGGAGGAAGAATATACAACTGGATAAATAATTTCCTGTTTGGAAGGTCTATCCAGGTGAGGGTGGGGAAGTCTCTATCAGGCAGCTACCTGGTGGATAGAGTACACTGCATGGGAGCTTGATTAGGAGACAGCAGCTGGCAATTAATTATTAAGTCAACCTACAGGGACATGGGGTGTCTCATCCTGCATGCTGGGAACATGAGTGAGGACAGAATACGAGCTTTGGGTGTGTGGGTAATACCCAGGCGAGGGAGATCAGACTCTATGTAAGGGAGATTTGTCCAACTTTAGCTATTCCTGTAAATCCACCATGGCTACTTCTGCCTCCAGTAGTTGATTTAGAAGTGCTGGAGAGACTACAGAAAGACAGGGAAGGTGTTGATCCATTTGATTTGTTTAAGAGACGTCTGGATACTGTGTATTAGGATTTTGTGGCCGTTTCCAAAGATGGTTCAAAAGATCCAAGGACAGGACGTACTTGGCCAGCATTTGTAGTGCAGGAATGTGGGGTGGAAGTCAGGAAACGTATTACAGATAATCTGGCTGTATATACGGCGGAGCCGATGGCTACTGTTGGCCTTGCAGTGGGTGGAGGAAGTCAAGCCAGACAAACTAGTTATTTGCTCTGATTCATGTGCAGTGTTGATGAGTCTGCAATCCTTTAGAGCACGTAGCAGACAATACCTGCTTTATGACGTGCTACGAACCCAAGGCAGGATTAGACAGATGGGTATACAGATAAGATTTACTTGGGCCCCAGCCCATATGAGGGTGGAGGGGAACGAGGCAGTTGATGCACTGGCGGAACAAGCACTTAGTAGTGGGAATGTTGATGTTGTAGTTTCAAGGAGCAAGGCAGAGGCAAAAAGCCTGATATGAACAGTGATGGTGCAGAAATGGCAGGAGCAGTGGAATAGAGATACTAAGGGCAGGCATTTATTTCAAGTACAGAGGAAAGTTGGGGAGGGGAGGACGGCAGGAAGGCACAGAAGAGAGGAGGCTATTTTTACAAGATTAAGGGTGGGACACAGCCAGTTGAATAAGACTTTGAATGTGATACATTTACATTACATTTAAGTCATTTAGCAGACGCTCTTATCCAGAGCGACTTACAAATTGGTGCGTTCACCTTAAGACATCCAGTGGAACAGCCACTTTACAATAGTGCATCTAAATCTTTTAAGGGGGGGGGGGGGGGGGGGTGAGAAGGATTACTTTATCCTATCCTAGGTATTCCATAGGTAGGATAGGAAAGAGTCCAGCAGGAAAGTGTGATTATTGCCAGGAAACAGACAGTGGAGTATTTATTGATACAGTGGGCAGTATGAGAGGGAAAGAGAGAGGCTCAGCTCTAGTATGAGGGAGAAGGGGATACAGGAAATTAGTTTAAAGAGTATATTGAGTAAAGCGTCATTAGGTACAGTCTCAAATATGTTGTTATATTTTAAGAGAAATGGGGCTGCCAGGTAGGATTTAGTCTCTGGCCCACACTCCAGTACAGTAGGTGGCGGTAATGTACCATAACATTGGATGACGACAACTGCCAATAAACTCCACCGCAGAAGGAGGAGGAGCAGCAGCAGTTGTTGTTGTGATTTTGGATGGCTACAAACAATGATAAACTCCCCAAATACAGGTATGCGAAGCTTGTAGCATCATACCCCAAAATACTCTAGGCTGTTACCACTGCCAAAGGTGCTTCAAGAAAGTAGAGTAAAGGGTTTGAATACTAATATAAATACGTTTATTGTTTTTGTAATAAATGTGCTAACATTTCTAAAAACATGTTTTCACTTTGTCCTTATGGGGTATTGTGTGTAGATCGCTGAGGATATTTTGTTATTTTATCCATTTTAGAATAAGTCTAACATAACAAAATGTGGAAAAAGTCAAGCGGTCTGAATACTCACCATAACTAACCGGTCAGTTATTAGGTATACCACCCCGTTCACGAAAATGGATCGCTCCTACAGACAGTGAGTCATGTGGCTTGCTACATAAAGCAGGCATTGATTCCTTCATTCAGTTACTGTTCGATTGAATGTTGGAATGGGCAAAACGAGTTGTGTAGATCATCGCCGGATCCAGAGCCTTAGAAACAGCCGCCTTCTGGGATTTTCACCCATGACAGTGCCTAGTGTTTACCGAAAATGGTGCAACAAACTAACAACATCCAGTCAGCGGCAGTCTTGTTGGCAAAAACAGCTTGTTGATAAGAGAGGTCAAAGGAGAATGAAAAGAATCATGCAAGCTAACAGATGGGCCACAAACAGACAAATAACGGCGCAGTACAACAGTGGTGTGTAGAACGGCATCTCAGAATGCACAACTCGTCAATCCTTGTCATGGATGGGCTATTGCAGAAAATGACCACACCGGATTCCACTCCCATCAGCTAAAAATGAGAAGAAGCGGCTATAGTGGGCACGTGATCACCAACATTGGACAACTGAGGAGTGGAAAAACATTGCCTGGAACTTGACAGCGAATTCAGTTTACTTGAGTGGCCTGCGCATACCCCAGACCTCAACTCAAAAGAGCATCTTTGGTATAAAATGGAAGGGCTGTTCGCAGCATGAAGGTACCGCCGTCCAATCTGTGGTAGAATAAGAGGTGATGTTAGGGTCTTCCAGTCTAACAAAGAATATCAGAAAGAGAAATAAACATTTACCCATAATGTCGAAGTGGAATTATGTTTTTTCTAAATGATTTCAAAATGAAAAGCTGAAATGTCTTGGATCAATAAGTATTCAACCACTTTGATATGACAGCCTAAATAAGTTCAGGAATTAAAATGAGCTGCATGGACTCACTGTGTGCAATAATAATGTTTAACATGATTACCTCATCTCTGCGCCCCACACATACAATTATCTCTAAGGTCCCTTGGTTGATCAGTGAATTTCAAACACAGGTTCAACCACAAAGACCAGGGAGGTTTTCCAATGCCTCACATAGAAGAGCACCCAATGGTAGATGGGTCAAAAAATAAGAAAGCAGACAATGATTATCCCTTTGAGCATGGTGAAGTTATTAATTACACTTTGTGTGGTGGATCAATACACCGGAGACGAAGGTAACCGCTCAGGGATTTCACCATGAGGTCAATGGTGACTTTTTTCTTCAGGATTTTGGAAAATATCCCACGGCCCCATTTTCATATCAGGCTATTTTTTTGTACATTATGAAGGGCTTGACATGAATTAATTAAGGATTTTTATAATTGGTCTGTAACACCATGGGCCAAATAGGTGACTACAACTTGCATTATATTGTTTTTAGGGCTGACCCCAATTAGTCAACTGGTCAATGGTTTGGTCATTAAGCTGTTGGTCGACCAACATTGTTTTAGTCACAACACAAACTCACTTCTTTGACAACAACTCTGCACTGCTCCACAAAGCACAATAAGTATGAATGCCCTGACTTCTGCTGAGACCATATCACCATAAATGCTGCATGGCCAATGCAGACTTCGGATTGACCATGCGTCCAGATACACAATGTACTTCTCTCTCCAGAACGCGCCCTCTCCCGCCAATTAGTGCACATTCATTGTTTCATAACTTCATTGTGTGAATTGTTTGGTTTTAATTGTATATCAATTACCCATCACATATATCACCAGTAGTACATTTACCTTTAATTCCTATCATTTCTAATCTACAATGTTTCTTACTTTGCATGAAATATTATTACTCCAGTCTTCCCATTCTCATTGTCAGAGTGGACACATTGTTTGCAGAGTTCACAACCTATGCTACAATTGTGAGAAACAAGTTTTGGTTTATTTCATTCCATTTTCGAGTTGTGTCAATGTAGACATGGTCTTTCGTTTTGAGCGCACTTAGTATTACTTTCTCAGTTCCAGTATACACATCTCCGCGGCATATTACATCATTTATGCAGCTGCAAATACAATACATTTTTGTACTCATCTTGTTGTGCTGTGCTCACTCAACAGGAAGGTGGTGTGGCAGTCCTTCTTGTGGGCAGATTTCGTCATTAAAGTCTGGCATTCTCTGGATTTATGGTTCTTTCAAGACAACTGGGAACACCAAAAAAAATAAAAACAAGGTTGAATCATGACGTCAGTGATCTTCAGGTCGGAGCTCTAGAAAGAGGCCTGTGTTGGATGACCATTCAAAACATATTTTCCAGAGTCGGCGCTCATTCTTTTATGATTTCCCAGTTGTCTTGAGCTCACAGAAGTCTTAGATTTCCCACTTCAGAGTTTCCAGTTGTTTTGAACATGGCAGAAGTCATGCTGGATTGACAGCATGGCTAATATATACAACCTTTTCTGGCCCATGATTTAGCATGTGAATGTTTATCCTGTCAAGCTTGGAAAAGAGATGCTTAAACCCAAACATGGACCACACACCCTCTCCACTGAATAGCAGGCTAGTGATGGCTTTGCAACACTTGCAGTTAGCCACTGATTCCTTCCAAACCACTCAATGTTGAATTTGCGATTTCCAAATTGTTGTGTAATGTTTGTTTCCAATGGCCGACGAGCACCGGTATGTTTTATCTATACTTTTTCTTCATAGGAAAACGATTGAAAATAAATTACCAGTAGATTGTCGACTTGATTCATTACGATGACCGGTTGTCTAGCTTGCAAGATAAGATTTTGAAAGTATGATGATGTTGACATGATCAGTCCTATCAAAGCTAAGGTAGATATAATGTGATTTGACATAATTTTATCTGTGGTCAATGACCTTGAGCCTTCTTGGATGGGCACTTCTAATGTAAATCTATGGCAGCACCCAAGGGTTTTGAATTTTCGAGCTCTCCCTGTAGATTTTGTGGTGACGTAGTATCCCCATGAGTGACAGAACACTGAGCCAATCACGGCGCAACTAGAGAACATTACCAACCCCTAGGATCTTTATTTTCCTCTGGCTGCCCCACCACCACAGAAAGCACTGAGCTAGGCTGAAACACCTGCATTTGGGAGCTGCCTAACTCAAGAAAGCAAAAAGAGACCATGTTTTACGCGGCTTAATTTTTTACTATTTCTGAATTGTAGAATAATAGTGAAGATATCAAAACTATGAAATATTACATATGGAATCATGTAGTAACCAAAAAAAGTGTAAAACAAATTAAATGTATTTTATTTTTGAAATTCTTCAAATAGCCACCCTTTGCCTTGATGACAGCTTTGCACAATCTTGGAATTCTCTCAACCAGCTTCAACAGGTGTGCCTTGTTAAAAGTTCATTTGTGGAATTTCTTTCCTTCTTAATGCTTTTGAGCCAATAAATTGTGTTGTGACACGGTTGAGGGGTATACAGAAGATAACCCTATTTGGTAAAAGACCAAGTACATATTATAGCAACAACAGCACAAATAAGCCAAAATAAATAACAGTCCATCATTACTTTAAGACATGGTCAGCCAATATGGAACCTTTCAAGAACTTTGAAAGTTTCTTCAAGTGCAGTTCAAAAACGATCAATCGCTATGATAAATCTGGCTCTCATGAGGACCGCCACAGGACAGGAAGACCCAGAGTTACCTCTGCTGGAGAAAATAAGTTCATTAGAGAGTTACCAGCCTTTCAAATTGCAGTTCAAATAGATGCGTCAGAGTTCCTGTATCAGACACATCTCAACATCAACTGTTCAGAGGAGACTGCATGAAATCAGGCCTTCATGGTCGAATTGCTGCAACGGAACCACTACTAAAGGACACCAATAAGAAGAAGAGACTTGCCTTGGCCAAGTAACATGAGAAATGGACATTCATTTGTCCTTTGGTCCGATGAGATTTTTGGTTCCAACCGCCGTGTCTTTGTGAGACACAAAGTAGGTGAACGGATGATCTCCGTATGTGTGGTTCCCACCGTGAAGTATGGACGAGGAGGTATATGTGGGAACTCTTTCAAGAATGTTGGAAAAGCATTCCAGGTGAAGCTGGTTTGAAAGAATGCCAAGAGTGTGCAAAGCTGTCATCAAGGCAAAGGGTGGCTAATTTTGAAGAATCAAAAATATATTTTGATTTGTTAAACACTTTGAGTTACTACATGATTCCGTGTTATTTCATAGTTTGATGTCTTCACTATTATTCTACAATGTAGAAAATAGCACAAATAAGGAAAAACCCTTGAATGAGTAGGTATTTCCAAACTTCTGACTGGTACTGGTTAAAACCAGTAATATGTTTTAAATGGTCTTTCCTGTTTCCAAAATATGTTGTTCAAAACAAGCTGTTCAGTTACTAGGTACTCTGTCAGCTCCAACTCCATGGGGGCGTAGGTCTGAACATTGCTTCGATATAAGTGGGAACTGCCCCAATGAAGTCACACTATTTCATCAGAACTTCTGAGTCTGCTCTAATCTCCTCCTCCCAATGTATCTCTCGTGCCAGACAGCTTACTTCCACACGTGAGACTGGATCTGCTCTCAGGTACAGATGGAGCTAAAGCAAACACCAAATTGCAGTTGACTTGTAAGTAAATAATCATAACAGTCATGGGAGGCTGGGACCTGATAAACCGGACAACTACATCCAACAAGAAACGAAGGACAGAGGGATACAGTAGCTAGATCCTTCTCGTTGCGGATCTGTTGGGATAAAATCCACAACCAATTTTATTGATCCCCAAACATTAACATGTTGGGACTAAACCAGCATAAAACCGGGTGTATCACAAAGAATGATCAAATTGATTTGCCAGCTACAGAAACATTGAAAAATAGTTTGGTTGAATTAGTTTTTTTGGGGTCAAATTCACCAGCTATCTACCTTTTGATAAGAAGCTAGCTATAGCTTGCTACCTAGTTAGCTCCCATGGCAATTGTAAGTCTTTCTAAACTCATATCTGACTAACTCGGAAATATGAAGATATTTCAGAATGAAAGTTAAATGTCTAGTGCATCATGCTTTGTGACATTATGTTAGCTAGCAATCCTGGCGCACTCGCTCTTTTGTGAGAAGGCAGCTCCTTCTAAACAGCATAATTGAATCCAGTGGAGGCTGGTGGGAGGAGCTAAAGGAGGATGACCTCATTGTCGTGGCTGTATTGAAATAAATGGAGTCAAACATGCGGTTTCCATGTCTTTGTGTTTGATACCGTTCCATCAATTCCATTCCATTAATTACAATGAGCCTGTCCAGCTTCCACTGATCTAATCTGTTCAAAACAGTGGCAGCATGTGCAGCTGTGGTCATGAGTTTTTTTCACATGCAAAAGTGAAATGGGTGTATTTATGCTGTTGTTCAAATTCACAGATCGATATATATATATACAGCTAACGCTTGTTCGAAAACTTGGCATCATATGTCTGTCAGCCAATCAACGGCTGCTGCAGGTATGTATGTGTCCATCCTCACTGATAGTCAGCAGAGTCTTTAGGTTTGTGATCAGAGGGTTTGTCCCTTGTCCACAGAACTGGCCAGAGAAGTCATCCATGTCCAGAGCCCACACATGGGCACAACCATACTGGCTTTCTTTCAGATAGCGGACCCGATGGAACTAGATAGATAGACAAAGACCAGTATTATCCTTGTAAAAGATATGCATGAAAGAAACACAATCACAAAAAAATAATCCTCAGATTTAGATCGAGGTTGAGTCTGTTGGTCATGCATGTCTGGAGATTTGGTTAGAAGATCTTACCTTGGCCTCATAACTCATCTGAGGAAAAAAACAACAACATTGGATTATGATTAAATGGATTTCAGTCTTTGAAAAAGAGGAGCGCAAGACTTCTGAAAACGTGTGAACCCTATAAGCAGGGATTCACAAACTCAGTTGTCGGGACCCCACGGGGTTCACATTTGAGTTTTTTGCCCTAGCACTAACACAGCAGATTTAAATAATCAACTAATCATCAAGCTTTGATAATGTGAATCAGCTGTGTAGTGTTAGGGCAAAAACCAAAACGTGAGTTTTTATAGTAAGCCCATTTCCTGAGTATAGGGCCCAGGAGAAGCGGGTCCACTGACAGGGGCCCCACATAGTCCTGCAAAGGAGGAATAGAGTTAGTTTAGCAAAATACTACCCTAATCTGAAGGCTTCATCAAAACAGTAAACAAGCTAATGTACTTTTTGCAACTTTACGAAAGAGACATTTGCAACTGTGTTTTTGACTCTTGCCTCAGAGTCCTGTTTTCCTTACTGTGTTAGTTTATTTGTCATCTCCAGTTCGCCCTGATAGTGGGGCGGTGACACTCCCCGAGGCTCCATGGAGGTTGAACCTCACTGATGAAGTCCAGATTACTTAGACACGCAACAACAGAGACATGTGACTCTAACAGTGACCGAGGAGTGAGACTAAACATGATCAACATGAAATCTTCAAAATGTTGATGTATCACTTGATCAACCAGATGCAGACCATACTCGGACAGTGCAGTGATTTCATATACTCCATCAATGTCGTCTCTCCTGGCTGCCAGTGCAGTTGACAGGATCAGTCTTGAGGCTCCGCTGGCCTTGCTTTCTGCGACATAATCCTCAAAACTCCTGTGGGTGCAGATAAAGACGCACAAAGACACAGTAGTGCGCACAATGGATGCCTTTCTATTTCTATCGTACTAGTTAATGCATTGTTTTGTGAAACATTGTTAGTTTAATCAATGCCAAGCTAGAACAAAAACATGCACCACGTGGGTCCAGCCGGAATGGATTGAGAAGCTAGGTGTAACTCTCAAAGCCATGTCCTCAGGATGCTGATGGACGGTGAGGATGATTCCCCGTAACACCCTGTTTTTTATGTGAGGATAACTAAGATCAGTGTTTCTTCGACCAATGTGACATTTCACTTTGTACTATGTGAAATTTGTAATATAAACTTTATAGAAGTTTAGAAGCGCTGAGATATTCCTTTCCGTAACTTATAGCGTAACATGTCAATGTTCTTAGTTTAGTCTCTAGAGGGAGACCTTTCAAAGGGAGTAGATGTGCTCTGCTGCTTCTGCGTACCTTCCATTGTAGAGTTCATGGTTCCTCCCTCTCACCAACAGTGAAGTCATCAGTTTGGGGTTTCTGTACACAAACAAGAAAAAGAGAAGACCTCTTAAATATGAATATCATAATATGTGTATCTCTCGCTCTCTCCCGGTGTGTGTGTGTGTTAGAGAGAAAGGAGAAAAAAAGGTAGCAAGAGGTGGCAGGTAGCCTAGTGGTTAGAGCATTGGGCCAGTAACCGAAAGGTTACTGGATTGAATCCCCGTGCTGACATGGTAAAAATCTGTCGTTCTGCCCTGAACAAGGTAGGCCATCATAGTAAATAAGATTTTGTTCTTAACTGACTTGCCTAGTTAAAAAAAAGAGAAATGTAGTGTTTTACCAAATGAGCAACAAATGACCTTTTTAATAGATACAAAATTGATTTCATTTGTATTCATCATCGTAAACTATTACTTGGCCGTCAAGGCGGCGAAAGACTTGTAGAGGGTCTTGTCCTTCCACTCGTAGGTAATGAGCTCATTAGCATAATTTGTGACGGCAAAAGTGTAGACCAGGTGGGTGCACAGGTAAGGATCCACATTCTCACCAAATAAGTAGACTCAGACCTATAAGACACATTACAGATAGAATTGTGTGCTGATAAAATAAATGTATAGGGTTTGGTAAATAATCAATAATACGACATGACAAAAGCAACAGCACAACCAAAAATATGTAGCGACATACAAAGAAAACAAAATCTGTGGAAATGGCACCTGCTGAATATGCTATGCCTCTCATTATTTTATCTGTCCTGGTGTGCTCCTGGCTCTGGCAGTGTGGGAAGTCCCATGGAGAGGTACCTGGGAGAGCAGAGAGGGAGAAAGAGTGGGAGGAAGATGCATACATCGCATAACGCCAGATGAACATTACCTCTCCAGTTACAGACATACGGTGAGCCAGGTGGAATGCTATTCCACTGGTCAGAACATTTATACAACATAGCCTAAAATAGACTTCTATTTGTCTTGTTGAGAAGTACAATGACAGACTGCATGACATGTAGACGAAAGTACAGGGTGTGGACCAAAATAATTTTTACTCAGTTGACAGCCTCATTTATCAGTTTAATAGTAGACCTATATAATCCTACATGCACAGTACAGCTTGGGTTGGCCTGACTGGTCTAAGACCAATTTATAATTTTGGGTCATAGAGTGTATGTCACTGTTTCCGCCTTTCCTTCAGCCGGTGGGCCATTTAGCAAAGACCCAGAGTTACCTCTGCTGCAGAGGATAAGTTCATTAGAGTTACCAGCCTCAGAAATTGCAGCCCAAATAAATGCTTCAGAGTTCAAGTAACAGACACATCTCAACATCAACTGTTTAGTGGAGACTGCGTGAATCAGGCCTTCATGGTCGAATTGCTGCAACGAAACCACTACTAAAGGACACCAAAAAGGACCCAAGCCTATGATCACCATGCGCAATGCCAAACGTCGGCTGGAGGGGTGTAAAGCTTGCCACCATTGGACTCTGGAGCAGTGGAAATGCCTTCTATGGAGTGATGAAATCATACTTCACCATCTGGCAGTCCGACAGACAAATCTGGGTTTGGCGGATGCCTGGAGAACGCTACTTGCCTGAATGCATAGTGGCAACTGTAAAGTTTGGTCTGGGGCTGTTTTTCATGGTTCGGGCTAGGCCCCTTAGTTCCACTGAAGGGAAATGTTAACGCTATAGCAGACAATGTCATTCTAGACAATTATGTGCTTCCAACATTGTGGCAACAGTTTGGGGAAAGCCCTAGCCTGTTTCAGCATGACAAGGCCTCCATGCACAAAGCAAGGTCCATAAATTAATGGTTTGTCGTGATCGGTGTGGAAGAACTTGACTGACCTGCACAGAGCCCTGACCTCAACCCTTTCGAACACCTTTGGAATGAATTGGAATGCCGACTGGAGCCAGCCTAATCGCCCAACATCAGTGCCCAACCTCACTAATGCTCGTGGCTGAATGGAATGCTCGAGGCTGAATGGTCTTCCCAGAAGAATGGAGGCTATTATAGCAGCAAAGGGGGACCAACTCCATATTAATGGCCATGATTTTGGAATGAGATGTTCGACTATCAGGTGTCCACATACTACATTACCAAAAGTATCTATTTTTAGAATTGTGGGAACGCTTGAACAGTTTTCCTAAATGGAACACATTTTTTGCTGAATTCCTGTTGTTTTTTTGAGCCCAAAACTAAAATCTCCCTTCTTTTTTTGTTGTGCTAAAGGACATTGTGAGCAGCAATTATTCAGGATGTTATGGTTATGTATTTTTTTAACCATTTTAATTTACTCCACTAGCCTCATCTGCACATGTATCATAGAATTCTATCACTTACTGCTACAGTTTAGTGTCCACACTACCTGATAGCACTGGTTTAGCACACACCCACGGCTGTCCCATTGCATGTATCGGTCATCAACTGTGGGCTACTAAACTATGCTGTGATGTCAGACAGACAGTTTTTCTTATCCCTTTTATTTGTAATTTCTATTATGCCCCTATCACCCCACACTGAACACAAATATAAACACTATGTAAAGTGCTGGTCTGATGTTTTATGAGCTGAAATAAGAGCTCAGAAATGTTCCATTCACAAAAAAAAAGCATATTTCTCTAAACTTTTGTACACAACTTTGTTGTAAGTGAGCATTTCTCTTTTGCCAAAATAATCCATCCACCTGACAGGTGTGGCATATCAAGAAGCTGATTAAACAGCATGATCATTACACAGGTGCACCTTGTGCTGGGGACACATCCACTACAATGTGCAGTTTTGTAACACCACAGATGTTTTGAGGGAACGAGCAATTGGCACGCTGACTGCAGGAATGTTCTCCAGAGCTGTTGCAAGAGAATATGTTAATTTCACTACCATAAGCCACTTCCAACATCATTTTAGAGAATTTGGCAGTTTCATCCAACCTACCTCACAAGCACGTGTTACATCCCCCAGCTAGAAAACAAAATAATGTCACTCAAACAGAATGGGAAACCTACAGAGTCTCTGACAACAACCAAAACAGAACATAGGAGGGGTTTCTGAAAGACACTCATGGGGGTGTCCACATGAGGGTATAGGTTGGCCTGACTGGATTCGGAGCATTTCCAAATCATCTGTCAATCAAATGACATGCACACATTATTTTTGTTCTTCTTCTTCTTAGTCTGGTTGCACGTTCCTCTTGGCTTTCCCTGTGCTCCAACCTGTCGTCACATTCTTTTTCCCCTTTCCTTGTGCTCAAGCTCTAATCTCTCCTCACATTCTCATTCCTTGTGCTCGAGCAAGATCCTTTTTGTTGCTCCAACTTTGCCTTTAGTTCTAACTCCCTTTGTTGCAAATCTTTATTAACTACAAAAAGGTGTTTTTAATTATGGTGCTTGTTAGCTAGCTAGCTCAAGCTTGTTAGCCAGCTACCTCAAAGGACATTCAATGTTCCCCCTTAGAATCTGCTCCTCCTAGGTATAATTCTGTGGACGTAATTCATATAATGCATGTCATAACAAGTTGCCCAGTGCATCAAGCCTCCTCCTCAACCCTCTCACTCTCACCCCACCCGCAAAAGTCAGATCTTGCACTATATGCTACACTTGTCTGTCCATTACGCACATAAGGAACTAGATCGCCTGCTCTATCTGCCCTGATTGGTGAAGTAATTTATTGAGTTAATTGTACAAAAATGGTTTATTTCACAGGTTAAAACTGGTTCAGAACTATATTTTGCTAGTCGGAACAGTTCTGTTCATGGTCTGTTATGATATACACTGAGTATATAAAACATAAAGAACACCTGCTATTCCATGACATGAAAGCTATTTTCTTTATTTGATGTCACTTCTAAAATACACTTCAATCAGTGTAGATGAATGGGAGGACACAGGTTAAAGAAGGATTTTTAAGCCTTGAAACAATTGAGACATGGATTCTGTATGTGTACCATTCAGAGGGTAAATGGGCAAGACAAAAGTGCCTTTGAATGGGGAATGGTGGTAAGTGCCAGGCGCACCGGTTTGTGTCAAGAACTGCAACGCTACTGTTTTCTTTTTGCACTCAACAGTTTCCCATGTGTATCAAGAATGGTCCACCACCCAAAGGACATCCAGCCAACTTGACTCAACTGTGGGAAGCATTGGTGTCAACATGGGCCAGCATCCCTGTGGAATGCTGTCAACACCTTGAAGAGTCCATGTACTGACGAATTAAGGCAGTTCTGAGGGCAAATGGTGGGGGTTGCAACTCAATATTAGGAAGGTGTTTGGTATACTCAGTGTATGTATTATGATGATAAATTAAATGTTGTCCAGGCTACCAGAGAAATTTGACATTACAATATTCAGATGTAGCCTAAAAATGCCAATGGAAAAGGTGAACTGCGCTTTGGATCAGATCTCGTAGAGTCAAATACTTGAAATACCGGTAGCTCATCTATTTACTATTGTGAAGTGGGTCCAATTAAATGAGATGTGGGATGAATTATAGCATATCCTAATTTATGGGCCTATAGGCTATTTTGTGAGTATGAAACCATCCGTATCAAAAAAGATAAGGAATTTGGAAATGATCATGGTAATGAAATAAATCATCGGAAAAAGATTTCAAATGATTTTAGAATGCAAAGATAAAATAAATAGATTTTCATCTCTTCTCACTAACAGAAAGTTATTCCATCTTGTTATAAAATTTAACTACCTATTTTTTTTGTTATGAATAAGTCATATATTCCTCATTTACACAAGGCTACTTTTGCCTTCTTGCAATGCAATACTTCAATCACTAGAAACTGTGCTTATGCATGGTCTAAAGTTTGGAGGTGAAGCACATTTTCACGTCAAGTTCAGTTTTTATGAATGCCAACTTTTACGTGAAGAAGTGAGCATTCTTTTTTTGGTGAATTTCAAATAATATTTACATTTGAAAAGAATGGACTGATGCTTCAAGTGTTTTTGCATATCAGTTCATGAATCCTATGCCATGGCACTGGGACATAAAAAATATGTTCCAACTATCTAGAATTCTATACTGCGTAGTTGTCAAACTAGTGAAACAGATACATTCTACGATTTACACTAGTCATTTTTAAGCCATGCATGGTTTATCGTTGGAGGCAGACAAACCAATATGTTCCTTTCTGTTTTGAGTAATTGCCCTTTCTATTTTTGTGGCAGAGCTGCGACGAGTTGGTTATACTTTCGTACTGAGCATATATCTCCATAAACTTTTGTTAATGGCTTGTGTGACATGAATTTACAATATCATAAACATTGTACCTTCCTTACACAGTACCAGTCAAAAGTTTGGACACACATACTCATTGCAGTATTTTTTTTATTTGTACTATTTTCTACATTGTAGAATAATACTGAAGACATCAAAACTGTGAAATAACATATATCAAATCATGTAGTAACCAAAACACATACACATGGTTAGCAGATGTTAATGCGAGTGTAGCGAAATGCTTGTGCTTTGCGTTCCTAGGAATGCTTTTCCAAGAGTCTAGAAGGAGTTCCCACATATGCTGAGCACTTGTTGGCTGCTTTTCCTTCCCTCTGCACTCCCAACTCATCCCAAACCATCTCAATTGGGTTGATGTCAGGTGATTGTGGAGGCCAGGTCATCTTATGCAGCACTCCATCACTCTCCTTCTTGGTCAAATAGCCCTTACAGAGCCTGAAGGTGTGTTGGGTCATTGTCCTGTTGAAAACAAATGATAGTCCCACTAAATGCAAACCAGATGGGATGGTGTATCGTTACAGAATGCTGTGGTAACCATGTTGGTTAAATGTGCCTTGAATTCTAAATTAATCACAGACAGTGTCACCAGCAAAGAACCCCCACACCATCAAACCTCCTCCTCCTCCGCTTCACAGTGGGAAAAACACATTCGGAGATCATCCGTTCACCTTCTCTGCATCTCACAAAGACACGGTGGTTGGAACCATAAATCACAATTTTGGACTCATCAGACCAAAGGACAAATTTCCAACAGTCTAATGTCCATTTCTCATGTTTCTTGGCCCAAGCAAGTCTCTTCTTCTTATTGGTGTCCTTTAGTAGGTGTTTCTTTGCAGAAATTCGAACCATGAAGACCTGATTCATGCAGTCTCCTCTGAACAGCTGATGTTGAGATGTGTCTGTTACTTGAACTCTGTGGAGCCTTTATTTGGGTTGCAATCTGACTTAACTGTAATGAATTTATCGTCTGCAGCAAAGTAACTCTGGGTCTTCTTTTCCTGTGGCGGTCCCCATGAGAGCCAGTTTCATCATAGCGCTTGATGGTTTTGGCAACTACACTTGAATAAACTTGAAAAGTTCTTGAAATTTTCCAGATTGACTGACCTTCATGACTTAAAGTGATGATGGAATTTTGTTTCTATTTGCTTTTTTGAGCTGTTCTTGCCATAATATGGACTTGGTCTTTTACCAAATAGGGCTAACTTCTGTATACCACCCTTACCTCGTCACAACACAACTGATTGGCTCAAACGCATTTTAAGAAGGAAAGAAATTCCTCAAATGAACTTTTAACAAGACACCTGTTAATTGAAATGCATTCCAGGTGACTACCTCATGAAGCTGGTTGAGATTATGCTAAGAGTGTCCAAAGCTGTCATCAAGGCAAAGGGTGGCCACATGAAGAATTACTAAAATTACTTAAATTACTGACAGTGTCACCAGCAAATCACCCCCACACCATCACACCTCCTCCTTCATGCTTCGCTGTGGGAAAAACACATGGGGAGAACATCCATTCACCTACTCAGCGTCACACAAAGACATGGCGGTTGGAACCAAAAATCTCAAATTTGGACTCGTCAGACCAAAGAACAGATTTCCACCGGTCTGATGTCTATTGCTCGTGTTTCTTGGTCCAAGCAGGTGTCTTCTTTATATTGGTGTCCTTTAGTAGTGGTTTCTTTGCAGCAATTCAACCATGAATGCCTGATTCACGCAGTCTCCTCTGAACAGTTGATGTAGAGATGTATATGTTACTTCAAGTAGCTAATGTTGAATATTTCAACCCTGTTGATTTGCTGATGGTCTAAATATGTTATAAAAATAGTGGTGAGCATATCTTGCATGAACTGTTTTTTCTTTGTCATGCCTCTGGAACAGGGGTGTCAAAGTCAAATGGACGGAGGGCCAAATAAAAAAATCAGCTACAAGACGAGGGCCGGACTGTTCGAATGTTCATTGAAAATTTTTTAAATGACGCATATAGTCTAGTGAACCTAATTGAACCTACTGAAAACCTAACAAATATATTACAATATGATCAGATAAATAAAGCAATATTTTCTTATGGCTCTGTCAGTAATCTTTAATTTTCAACAGACACAAAAGACAAATTTCCTTTATATAAATATCCCCATAACATGAACATTAAATGAAAGAAACCGGTATTCAAGGCACCATCAGTAGACTATATTTTCTATTTTAGCAAAAGTGGGCTAAATTTACTTCAAAGAAAAAACAATAATAGCAATTTTCTATCATCCACTCAACTGAAATATTTTTAAAATATAATTGGATTGAAATACAAAAAAATAAAGTGCAAAAATCTATTAATCAAAAACAACACTTTGTTTAAGGAGAAGTAACATGCAGTGAAAACAAATATTAAATTTTAACTTTTAAACTTGAACTGAGTAAAAACTCTAAATATGTGATTGCACAGTAATGTTCACTTGTTTGAGGTTGAGGGTGATACTTGGTGGTGTCCCATCTTTTCCACAAGTTCATCAATGTTCGGGGTAAGGCTCTGAGCTGAAGAAATCCTCAGAATTGAGTGGAGGTGTTCAGCAGTAAGTCGACTTCTGTGTGATGTTTTGTTCAGGTTCATCAAAGAAAACAGTTGTTCACACAGGTATGTGCTGCCAAACATAGACAACGTTTGAGCAGCCTGGATGCGCAGCTGGGGCATTGTGCCGGGAGGAAACGGGCGAACTCCGCAGCACCCACTGCCGCATATTTTGCCCTCAGTGCATCATTGCATTGGAGGTCAATCAACTCCATTTGGAGGTTTGGTGGTGAGCTTTCCACGTCAACAGCAAATGGGTTACCGAGCAGTTCCAACCTGCTTTTTGTGCTTCAAAGTCAGCAAATCGGCGAAAGTCAGCGGCAAGCATACCTATTTTATCAGCCAACTGTGTGCTCGGGAACGCACTGGTAGAGAGCTTCTCTTTCATGGTCTGGCAGCTGGGAAAGTGGCTCAAATTTTCTTTCCGCATCTGCGTCTCCCACAGAGTCAGTTTGGTTTTAAATGCCTTCACTGTACTGTACATATCAGAGATGACACGATCCCGACCCTGCAGCTGCAAGTTTATTGCATTCAGATGACTCGTAATGTCACACAGAAAAGCCATTTCACACAGAAACATTTCGTCTCGGAGTTGTGTTGTGTCTTTCCCTTTGCTGTCCAAGAACAGACAAATCTCCTCACGAAGCTCGAAACATCTTTGAAGCACCTTTCCCTGGCTTAGCCATCGCACCTCTGTGTGATAAGGCAAATCACCATGCTCCGTTTCTAACTCCGTCAGAAATGCCTTGAACTGGCGGTGATTCAAACCTTTGGCTCTGATAAAGTTAACTGTGCGCGTGATGATGCTCATTACATGCTCCATTTTCAAGGCTTTACCGCACAACGCTTCCTGGTGTATGATACAATGATAAGCTGTCAGCTCACCTGTCGCGTTTTCCTCTTGCATCTTTTCCCGTATCTTCGCCACCAGTCCGCTCCTGTGTCCACACATCGCAGGTGCTCCGTCGGTTGTCAAACCCACGAGTTTTTCCCAAGGCAGCTCCATCTCATTTACACATCTTGACACCTCTTCATACAAATCATGCCCCGTAGTTGTGCCATGCATAGGACGTAAAGCCAAAAACTCCTCTGTCACGCTTAGGTTGGAGTCCACTCCGCGGATGAAAATTGACAACTGGGCAATGTCAGAAATGTCGGTGCTCTCATCCACAGCCAAGGAATATGCAATAAAATCTTTTCCCTTTTTCACAAGCTGCTCTTTTAGATTGATGGACAACTGGTCTACTCTCTCGGCAATGGTGTTTCTGCTCAGACTCACATTTAAAAAGAGTTGCCTTTTTTCTGGGCAAACTTCGTCACAAACTTTAATCATGCAGTTTTTGATGAAATCCCCTCCGTAAATGGCCGGGCTGATTTAGCGATCTCTTCTGCCAAAATAAAACTGGCCTTGACAGCAGCCTGGCCTTGTGATTTGGCTTTTTTGAACAGAGCCTGTCGAGATTTGAGGCCTCGTTTTAATTCCTCTGCCTTTGTAGCCTTTGTTCCATGTCCATATTCTTGTTTTTGTCCGCGTGTTTCGTTTCATAATGTCGTCTCAGATTATACTCTTTCAGTACCGCCACACTTTCTCCACACAGAAGACACACAGGTTTTCCAGCTACCTTCGTGAACATATACTCCGACTCCCACCTTGTTTGAAACCCCCGGTTCTCAGTATCCACCTTCCGTTTTGCCATTTTTGATGGGTATCTGAAAGTTAATTTTACTGTGATGCTGACGACTGCTGTGCCAATAAATATTGAAATGAAGCAGCCTACTGCTCGGTGCGTCACCTTTGCATTGTGGGAAATGTAGTATTGGTGCGTGTAAAAGATCTGCGGGCTGCCGGCTTGCTGCGGGCCGGTTCTAATAATAAATCAAGATCATCCCAGGGGCCGTAAAAAACCTTCTTGCGGGCCGGATGTGGCCCGCGGGCCTTGACTCTGACATATGTGCTCTGGAAGAACAGTCCACCATGCACTGCCTTCTGGTCAGTCAGCTGGGATTAAGGTACACAGACAGTGAGTGGTCCCATAAAGACATGGACTGACCGTAATATTGTTTTACATCTTACAATTTTCTCAAGGATTTTGATGCATATAACCATTGCTAATACACCACACTGACTCAGATGCAGCTGCAAATCAGTATTGGATTGAAAGAGAGAGGCATAAGTCGCCGTCTGACACTCCACACAAAGAGAGCAAAGGGATGGGAAATAAAAAATCATTTAACACTTTTTTGGTTACTGCATGATTCCATATGTGTTATTTCATAGTTTTGATGTCTTCACTATTATTCTACAATGTATAAAATAGTAAAAAATAATGAAAAACCCTGCAATGAGTAGGTGTGTCCAAACTTTTGACTGGTACTGTACATTTATTTAAAGAAAATTGGTCTTTCCTCTGTCAGTGCATTGGAGTTCAGCCATTTTATTTGTTGTAATATTTGTTCTTCCTCTTCCGGAGGAATTTTAGCCAACTAATTTAAAAAAGAAGATACTTTAAACAAGGTTCCATTGTCAAGCCACGAGAAAGGGTTGGTCTTACTCTGTATAATGGCAAAAACACTGCTTTTGAACATTGGATGTACCTCTCCTAGTAGCCTGCTGGAAAACCAATTTGGATTTTGATATCATTCCTGTATAATGGAGGCTTTAAGATAGAGGTTTAATGCCTTAATATTTAATAGTTTTAACTATCCAAACTCATGTTCGTTATATAAATATGACTGTATAACTTGATCTGGTTTGCTGTCCACCCATTTATTTGGGAGATAACATGCCAATTTAAAGTTAGCATGTTTTAGAACCCAATGCATAATATAGTACTCTTATCATAGTTGGGTTTTACTCCAGAGAAACTCGAGAAATTATCCAGGTCCTCAATAAGGCCCATTCAAGGTTGAAGATTGAGGAAAACTTCAATCATTGGCATACATTGATACTTTAGTCCTTAATCCCAAAATGTTTTGCCCCTTAATGTTATCATTAGATATTTATATTTAACAGTTCAACGGCCATAATAAATACGTACGGTGACAGAGTGCAAATGTTTTTTTTACCTCTCTTGATAATTCAAAGTTCTCAAAAAGGAACCGTTATTTAGGATTTTACATAAAGGATTGTTGTACATTACTTTTACCGATCTCATGAGAGATTTTCCAAAATGGAAAATAAAACCAGGCACTTGTAAACAGATTCTAAACATACTGTATGGAAAGCTCTCATAATTTAGATTGTAGCTGGTATTCTCATAGTTTTCGATCATTTCTAGTAGTTGTCTAATGATATCTCCAATATTTCCTTTTAAGAATCCCATCGGATCGTGATGAATAATGTCCGGTAGGACCTTTTTAATTCTATGAGCAATACATTTTGCAAATGTATTTTGCATCTCAACATTGAATGGTGAGGGGGGCCTCCAATTTCTTGCTTCAGTAGGAGAGACATCAGTCCCTCTTTTTCTGTGTTCGAAAGTTTGCCATTAATATACAGTACAAGTAATTAAAACATGATAGTAAATACTCTTGCAGTACTTCATAAAAAGTACTGGAATGCCATTGAGGCCAGGGGTTTACCCCGCCCAAAATAAATCAATTGTCAATCATAATTTGCCCTGTGTAATTACTCCTTCATAATATTTTGGGGGGGTCGCAGGTAGTTTAACATGATTTTTTGGGAGAATGATATCACAAAACTCAACGTCAAGTGAGGAACTTGACAAGAGAACATTTGTTTAAAATATTTTACTTCCTCATTGAAATCTCCTTTGTTGAGATAAGGATTTCTACATCATTTGTAACTATTTTCTGTAGGTTCCTTTTGGTCGAGTTTCTATAATGAAGGTTTAAGAAAAACTTGGTTCGTTTCTTGCCATTCTCCATCCAGTTTGCCCAGTTTAAAAAAATAACTGAAACCTGATATTTCCTGAATAAAATCCTCAAACCCCTTTGGTTTTCAGTCTAGATTATTCCGTGCTTCTATAGTACATTCATCAACACCATTGATGTGGAATCTTAGATTTTCTATTTCTGGTTTAAGTCTTTTCTCCATCGACCGATACTGTTTTTGTTTTTGAGATGAACATTAATTTGAATGGCCTCTAAAGGCACATTTTAAAGGCATCCCCTACATTAAGTGGGTCTGCTGATCCTGTATTGTGCAAGAAAATCTTATGAATTCCTTAGCTTTCTGTTAGGAGGGTACTGCCAGTCAATAAACCTTGGTTAAATTTCCAATATCTCCATCCTCATGATAAGTCTGTCATAGTTACTGTATATGGAGGGATGTTGATCTGATCTTATTCAAATCTCAATCATGACTCTTTTTTTTTCATTTTTGGCACCATAGAAACGGATACCAGGAAATAATCAATCTGATTAGCTTGATTAAGCCTCCTCCAAGTATATCTTATGAAATCCAGGGTTTTAAGCCTCCAAATATCAGTAATTTCCAATGTGTCCATAATATTCGCAATCTCTTTGAACGCCAGAAGTTGATAGTTGGTAGTATGATTGCCTTTACAGTATATTGGCGGACTTACAACTGTGTGGAGACTAAAAATATGTTCAAATAAATTGGGATTGTCATTAGTCGGTCCATATATATAGATATATGAGCTATATCTTTACATCATCAAGTAGAACAGCACCTTCAGAAAGTATTCACACCCTTGACTTTTTCCACACTTTGTTGTGTTACAGCCTGAATTTAAAATGTATTAAATGTAGATTTGTTGTCACTAGCCTACACACAATAACCTGTACTGTCAAAGTGGAATTATACTTTTTCGAAATTATTACAAATGAATAAAAAATGAAAAGCTGAAATTTCTTGAGTTAATAAGTATTTGACCCCTTTTGTTATGGCAAGCCTAAATAAGTTTAGGAGTAAACATTTGCTTAACAAGTCACATAATACATTGCATGGAATAGTATAGTGTTTAAAATAATTTTTTGAACGACTATCTCATTTCTGTACCCTACATATACAATTATCTAAGGTCCCTTAGTCGAGCAGTGAATATCAAAGCCCGATTCAACCACCAAGAACACAGAGGTTTTCCAATACCTCGCAAAGATGGGCACCTATTGGTAGATGGGTATTAAATA
The DNA here is from genome assembly GCF_034236695.1 of Oncorhynchus nerka. Lineage (NCBI taxonomy): Eukaryota > Metazoa > Chordata > Actinopteri > Salmoniformes > Salmonidae > Oncorhynchus > Oncorhynchus nerka. The sequence continues at coordinate 56,738,872 of NC_088410.1, read as the reverse complement.
AAAAAACAGACATTGAATTTCCCTTTGAGCATGGCAAAGTTATTAATAACACTATGGATGGTATATCAATATACCCAGTCACTAAAAAGATACAGGCATCCTTCCTACATCAGTTGCAAGAAAGGAAAGAAACCGTTCAGAGGTGTCACCATGTGGCAATGGTGACTTTAAAACAGTTACAGAGTTTAATGACTGTGATAGGAGAAAACTGAGGATGTAGCTACTCCACAATACTAACCTAATTGACAAAGTAAAAACAAGGAATCCGGTACAGAATAAAAAATATTACAAAACATGCATGCTGTTTGCAAGAAGGCACTAAAGTAATACTTTTTAAAAAAATGTGGCAAAGCAATTAGCTTTTTTCTCTGAATACAAAGTGTTATGTTTGTGGCAAATCCAATACAAAACATTACTGAGTAACACTCTCCATATTTTCAAGCACGGTGGTGGATGCATCATGTTATTGGTATGTGTGTAATTGTTAAGGATTGGACAGTTATTCAGGATAAAACATTTGTGGAATGGAGCTAAGAATAGAAAACATCCTAGAGTAAAACCTGTTCAGTCTGCTTTCCACCAGAAACTGGGAGATGAATTCACCTTTCAGCAGGACAATAACCTACAACACAAGGCCAAATCTACAGTGGAATTGCTTACCAATAAGACAGGCAAGTGAACGAGTTATAGTTTTGACTGTAAATGTACATGAAAATCTATGGCAAGAGTTGAAAAAAAAAGATTCAGCTTGAAGAATTTTGAAAAAAATAATGGGCAAATGTTGCATAATCCAGGAGTGGACATCTTTTAGAGACGTACCCAGAAAGACTCACAGCTGTAAATGCGGCCAAAAGTGCACCTGAGAACGTATGTAACTGAAAAAAAATTCTAAAAACATGTTTTCACTTTGTCATTATGGGGTATTGTGTGTAGATTGGTGAGAAAAAAATGATGAATTTAATCCATTTTGAATTCAGACTGTAACAAATACATTTAGAATGTCACGGTTCATGAATCCACTGCCTCCTTTTCTCTTTCTCTTTCTCTCTCTCTCTCTCTCTCTCTCTCTCTCTCTCTCCCGTGTTTGTGTGGGCGTGGTTCCCAATCTCGGCCTGATTGTCTGCGCCAGCTGGAATCACTTATCTTCCCTTTATATGTTCTGTAACCAGTGTTTCTTGTTGTCAGATCGTTGTTACTTCCCTGAGGTTGTGTCGTGTGTCCGTGCTCATCTCTCGCCGCCCTTGTGTGGATTATCTGTTGTGCTCCTTCCTACCCATCCGGACACACTTCCCTGGATTTCTCAGCACGCTATCATAGGAAGATGCGCCCTAGTCCCTGGGTCGGATTCCGTCTGAGTACAGTCTGTCTGTCCTGTTGCTGCTGTAAACTGTATTCATAAAACCATCGTTGCTTGCATCTTGCATCCGCCTCTGTATTGTCACATAGAATAAGTCAAAGGGTATGAATACTTTCTGAAGGCACTGTATACAGTGCATTTGGAAAGTATTCAGACCCCTTCACTTTTTCTAGATTTTGTTACATTATGGCCTTATTATGAAATTGATTAAATCATTTGTTTTACTAATCAATCTACACACAATACACCATAATGACAAAGCAAAAACAGGTTTTGGGAACTTTTAACTTATTTATTGAAAATTAATTACTGAAATATTACATTTACATAAGTATTCAAACCCTTTACTCAGTACTTTGTTAAAGCACCTTTGCAGCGATTACAGCATTGAGTCTTCTTGGGTAGGACGCTAAAAGCTTGGCACACCTGTATTTGGGGAGTTTCTCCCATTCTTCTCTGCAGATCCTCTCAAGCTCTGTCAGGTTGGTTGGGGAGCGTCGCTGCACAGCTATTTTCAGGTCTCCCCAGAGATGTTTGATCGGGTTCAAATCCGGGCTCTGGCTGGGCCACTCAAGGACAATCAGTGACTTGTCCCCAAGCCACTCCTGCATTGTATTGGCTGTGTGCTTAGTGTCATTGTCCTGTTGGAAGGTGAACATTTGCCCCAGTCTGAGGTCCTGAGCACTCTGGAGCAGGTTTTCATCAAGGATCTCTCTGTACTATGCTTCATTCATCTTTCCCTCAATCCCGACTAGTCTCACTGTCCTTACCATTGACAGCATGATGCTGATCCCTCACAGCATGATGCTGACACCACCATGCTTCACCGTAGGGATGGTGCCAGGTTTCCTCCAGACTTGATACTTGGCATTCAGGCCAAAGAGTTCAATCTTGGTTTCATCAAACCAGAGAATCTTGTTCCTCATGGTCTGAGAGTCACTTGTGTGCCTTTAGGCAAATTCCAAGTGGACTGTCATGTGCCTTTTACTTTTATCTGGCCACTCTACTATAAAGGTCTGATTGATGGAGTACTGCAGAGATGGTTGTCCTTCTGGAAGGTTCTCCCATCTCCACAGAGGAACTCTGAACTCCAATCAAGTCTTGGTTGTTCCAAACGTATTCCATTTAACAATGATGGAGGCCACTGTGTTTTTGGGGACCTTCAATGCTGCAGAAATATTTTGGGACCCTTCCTCAGATCTGTGCCTCAACACAATCTTATCTCTGAGTTCTACGGACAATTCCTTTGACCTCATGGCTTGGTGTTTACTCTGACATGCACTGTCAAGTGTGGGAACTTATATAGACAGGTTTGACTTTTGCAAGTCATGTCCAATCAATTGAATTTACCACAGGCGGACTCCATTCAAGTTGTAGAAACAGGATGCACCTGAGCTCAATTTCGAGTTTCATAGCTAAGGGTCTGGTTACTTATGTAAATAAGATATTTCAGGTTTTATATGTAATAAATGTGCAAAAAAAAAAAAAACAGTTTTCGCTTTGTCCTAATGGGGTTTTGTGAGTAGATTGATGAGGAAAGTGTTTTATTTAATCCATTTTAGAATAAGGCTGTGGCGTAAAAAAAAATGTGTGAAGGCATCTGAATACTTTCCGAATGCACTGTATATAAATATAAAAATAAATTATTTTAAAACATTCCCAGATTTTTCCCAAATTGCCGTTCTGCAATTTCCTTAGGTAACTGATCGTTCATTCCTATTTAAGTGCCGGCGAGTGATTTGCCCAGGATTCTGACCGTTGTTTTGTCTTTAAAGGATACAAATTAGGCAATGATTGGGTGCTCGTAACGATGTACTGCTCTCTGTTCGAAACGATGTTCGCATTCAAGTTTGATTGTGATGTCAGTCAGTTGTCTATACTGTTGTTATAGTGATCTGGGGCGACTCTTGAGGAGCAGGTGTTAGTGGATTTGTCTTCTGTCACTGGCTGAATGGTTCTCACTTCCTGCATTGTGTTGGGTGGCAGGATCCTTGTAATCCCTGTCACTTCCTCAGGACTATGCTGTCAGCCCGACTGCTGCTCACATAGCTAAGGGCTGTTGTATACTGGCCTGTACATAGAAACATAACCTAAAATGTCACGATGTATGTCAGTCCAAAGATGTTGGTGAACTAAGGAATATTACACTGCAATTGATTTCTAAATATATTTTTAGTTTTGTGTTCAAATGCTGTGTGTATGTGCATTTGATTGAGATTGCAATGGTTTTTAAAAAAAATCTCTCTGGGATGTTTTTCATTCATGTTTGTATATGAGGAATTTCAACGCTTGTATTCTACTGTATGTAATTCACATTGCAAGGTGCCCCAATCCTGAAGATAGTGGCTATGAATTCCAACAGTGTTTACTACTACGTTTTCACTCCCCTTTCCCATTGCCTTGTGTCAGTCGCAATATAGGCCACATTCATTTCTGACTTGGACCTGGGAGAACTTGAGCAGATTATGTCAATGGTCTATGTGGGTTGTCTCTGGTGTGGGGTTTAGTCATGAAAATATGTTTATAAATCACAGTACACGCTAAAAGCTTGGCACACCTGTATTTGGGGAGTTTCTTCTCTGCAGATCCTCTCAAGCTCTGTCAGGTTGGTTGGGGAGCGTCGCTGCACAGCTATTTTCAGGTCTCCCCAGAGATGTTTGATCGGGTTCAAATCCGGGCTCTGGCTCATGACTAAACCCCACACCAGAGACAACCCACATAGACCATTGACATAATCGGCTCAAGTTCTCCCATAAACCATTTGATTTCCACTGATGCTTTGTCCTTCACCACCTTCACCGGCTGTAACACTTTTTGTCCACTATGTAACCCAACCCTTTTTATACATGGCCGATTTGGCTGCGTCTCTAAAATAGCTATTATCGTTTGAATACTATATTGTATCACCAGTGTATTTTCAAATGCCATTTGATGAGGAGTCATTAATTAGAAGGGAAAATAAACAGATATTCAAGTAGAATAAAGACTATAGAGATACAGTATATGGCTCTGGGTTTGTAGAAGTATCGCAACACAAATGCGTTTGTCATGCAAAACCAAGAAGGTAATACATGTTTTAGTGTAAGAATTAAAAGTATTAAACATGTCGAACAAAGGGAAAATACAAGATAAGGCAGAATCTTTCATTTTTTTGAACTCATTCAAAACAAAACAGTTTTCACTTCTACAAAACTAAGCGCGAGACTCAACTAATTGCATCTCAATTACTTTCTACATTCAGCATTCTTCCCTTCCCACACAACATGTTTTAGCACCACGGTAACACTTAAAGATGCACTATGCAAAAATCGCTCCACCATTTCCTGATTGCTAAAATTCGAATAGTTCGCCTAATTTCAGTTTATGTGACAAAACAAGCAAGTATAGTGTAGAGAATCATTGTACCATCTAAACCACTGAAATATATTTTCAGCTGTATGAAGCTGGTGTACAAAACCGAAAGTAAAAGACGCAAAAACTAAACTTGAGCATCAGAAGTATAGAAATACCACACATAGAACAGATCTACCACTTCTTAGACTTGCTTTCGATGAGCATGACAGATCTATAACGCACAGTTCTATGTGAATTTGTTGGGTCAACCAAAAAGTTTAATATAGCATCTTTAAATCCCTGATGCAGTCTTTTTAATTACATTTTCAAATCCTCACTGTATGTATAATAAATCACTGTGTTTTTCATGAATATAACTAATAAAATAACTAAATATATTGTTTCCCTGTGCCTCTTTTTCCGTTTGAAATACTCAGTCTGGTCATGTGGGCGTGTTGATACAAATTTAAATATATTTACATACACAGCCCTGATTGGCGGATAGGAGCATCAAGACCATACAGTTAGAAACTAAAATACTAATTTAGTAGAATCTCTATGGTCTAGAATCTAGAGCCTACCCAACTTACCCCAAGGAGGAGGATACATATGCAAATAAAAGATGACTGGTCATTGGTCAGAATAATCAGATCAGATTGTGATGTCAAGTTGTGGACCAAAAACTCCATCCCATCTGAACAGGCTGAAATTCCAAGTGTACGCTAAAGGGCATTATCATAACATTTTTACCATTTCCTAGTGTTATTTTGACCTCATATTGTGGAAATATTTATTTTCCAAAAGTAAATTAAAGGGGCAGTGCAGTCAAATTTAAAATTGGTAAATACAACGTTGGCATTAGCGATGCTAATTCACACCCTTACTTCCTCACAACGCGCTTAAGGCCACACGCAGATCTTGGAGCCGGGGTCGAAGACCGAGCCGTTGCTGCAGTTTTTGAGGTGGGTGAGGCCATGGGCACACATGTAGAAGGTGGTGATGTCGTCTGGGTTGGCGTAGATGCCATCAGGCTTTCCGTTGCAGAAGCCTGTCCCAGGGGCGTGGGTGGTGGCGGTGGTGGTGGTGGGGCGGGTGGTGGTGACTGAGCCAGGTTTGGGGGTGGTGGTAGGGGGCAGAGGGGGTAGTACTGGATGGAAGGAAAAATAAAAGGAGAGAGGGTTTTACCATGAAGGAGGGAGCTGAGGTGATGAAACAGTGATGTCATTTCGGGACATTATTTTATCTGACTGGATTTATCATAGTGGCCCATCACACAGTGGGATAATCTGGTCTAGTAGTTGATTCATTTCAGATTACACTTTAGTTTTTGAATATCAGGTTTGCTCCTTCACTAAAACTTCAGACTTACCGATGTCAAGAAGTTTGCGCAGATGTCCCAACAGAGGGTGGTTGCCCTCAGCGCAGAACTGGTTGGCGAAGTCATCAAGATCCAGGGCCCACACGAAGGCACCGCCAAACTTGTTGTCCTTCATGTAGCGGACCTGTGCAGCGGATCGAATGAGGAGACCGCAGTAGATAGACATAGATAGAGAGGGTGAATATATTTAGAGGATATGTCACAGAAGTATCATACCAGACTTTTTGTTGACCACTTTAATGACTATGGGCAAAAATGTCTTATCTAAATTACAATATTATGTAAACTGATTAGGGGAAATGACCTTGGTCTCAAAGCTCTGCTTGGAGTCAAATCCAACCCACTCATTGCCACTGTAGGCATAGGGAACCATCTGGTCTGCAATCATCTCAACTGTTGCGCCATTTATGAAGGTGCAGATCTGAACAAAACACACAAAAAGGGAGTTTGTTTTGTGAAAAACTCATGCAAAGGTCTCCGTTGTACAGCATTCTTGGAATAACAATGAAAAATGAATTTCTAACTTTGCTTAACATTTTGGTGTTGAATGTTTTGGCCCCCAGCAGCCAGGCTCTCACCTCATAGTAGGCCCAGAAGCCAGCTTCGCGGGTGTAGGGCCCGGCGGAGGCAGGGCCACTGACTGGTGCTCCAACGCTGGTGTCAGATGATGTCAGGCGGAAGGTACGACCATAGGTGGCGAAGCCCATGTTCAGCTTCTCCACTGGGGTGCCATTGTCTCTCCAGTACTTCATGGCGTAGTCCTGAGAGAGAAAGAGGGGGTTAAGAGGGTTGGAGGGATGGATGGAGAGAGAAGTGAGAAATGTAGCAAGTACTTCAGCAGTGCTAGAGTATTTATTGTTGTGGAATAGCACACCACAGTAAAGTGGCACTATACTTTTTCTATCATGGTGAAAATGTGTAGCAAATGTCATGATTATACCACACCATTATAAGTAAATAACATCAGTAAAGCTGTATGATGTTTAAAACCTATTTTCCTTTATAAAGATGGAATGACAAGGGTTTTAAACGCACTATTTGCATACTATGGGTTTACAATAGTATCATTATACACACTGATAAAGATTCTGTCAGTCTGTGTGTTATTTTTCCTTACAGTGTTGAAGTAGATAAGCTCTCCCTCGTCATGAGCACCGCGATACAGGGGGCTGTTGTGTCCAGTGAATCTCTCCCAAGTTCCGTGGAAGTCGTAGGTCATCACATTGATGAAGTCCAGAGACCTGGAGACGCACGCACAAACTATAACCACTGAGAACAAATGGCACCTGGAAACTGTTTCTAAAGCGCCATAGCTATTTAAACTGATTGACCTCAGGAAACATTTGTTATTCAAAATGGCCGGCAGACTCACTTGGCAATCTCGGCAATCTCATATCCAGCATCGATGGTTCCCTTTCCAGCGGACACGGCAGCGGTGAGCATGAGCTGGGCATTACCGGTGGACTTGGCCTCAGCTGCGTAGGCTGCCACTAGCTCCTGTAAAATACACACACACACACACACACACACAACATCATGTGTCAGAGAGGGTTGGGGATGCACAGTGAAGACGTATTATGGGGAACATATGAATATATGAATAGTATGCCCCCAGTATGCTAGTGAATAAGGAGAGTTTATCTTATTTTGTAAAGCTCTTTGAACGCTTGGAAAAGCACTATATACATCCAAACCTTTTATCTATCTACATGACTATCATTGAGTAATAACTGTAGTGGAGGAGCCACACCCACCTGGCAGAGCAGAGTGAACCTCTTCTTGTCCTCCGGGGGGCTCCCTCGGGCCCCGGGGTACTCCCAGTCCAGATCCAGACCGTCAAAACCATGGGTTCTCAAGAAGCTGATGGACGACTGGATGAATGCCTGACGGTTGGCAGCATTACTCACCATGATGGAGAACCTGAGGAGAGGAAGACGGTTTTATCATGAGGCTGTATTACAATACACCATATGGTTTCTAAATACTACCTTACTACTTCCACAGATATACTACTTGCTAGTCTCTCATGGACAAACTAGGTAAACATAAATCAAGCATATAACCAAATTATGCAACATTTTAGTTCTGGGTTAACTGAGAGTTTTCTATATACATGAACACCTGAGAGATGATCAAAGTTCTATCATGACGCCATAACATAATACACCATATAGTTGCTAAAGTGTACTAAACGTAAATTAGTACAGATACCAGTAGTCATATAGTACTGATAGTCACGATCAAAGTTATCTTGACAACACAAACGTGTTGTCCTCTGTCAAAAGCACTTTGAACAGCATCTACACTGAAAAACATGATAGTTGTGTTATTTCACGTGCCCTAGTAGCTATAGTTAACACAGTTCCAGAGAACCTAAATGTAGCTGCAGAGATTATCTCACAAACACTACGATACAGTAGGTACTGTTGCAGATACTCTAAATCTAAGTAATCCAAATGTATGGTGCTTTTCATAGCCCTGTAGCATGACTAAGGGAGGTGCTCACTGGGAAGAACCAAAGTTCCATCCTCCGACGGCCAGCAGAGTCTTAAGATGAGGGTTCCTGCAGAGAGATGGCAAAGAGAGAAGGGGTTGAGATTATTCAGCAATTTTGTATATGAGTAGATTGATAACTCTGCAAGTGGCTGCTTAAACAAGCTCCAGTTCAGAGGAGGGATTAATAAAACCAAAGAAATATCCCTGGACACTTGGGAAACTAAATTCCTCATTCAACACCAACACTAATAAGTTGTGAAGCGAGCTATTTACTTGATCTTCAAGGCGTTGAAGGACTTGTAGAGGACGTCATCATTCCACTCGTAGGTGACCAGCTCATTGCGGTGGTTGAGGATGGAGAAAGCATAGATCAGGTGAGTGCACAGGTGGGCGTCCACATTTTCGGGCTTGTACTTCCCTTTGTCTGGTCTGTACTGAGACCAGTTGGTGAAGTAGCACACCATTTTGGGAGAAGCAGCAGCTGTGGTGGAAACTGAGGTGGAAGCGCCAAACTGGCACAGCACCAGGCACAAGCCTAGAGCGAGTGAGAAAGAGTTTTGAAAGGTTAAGCAAATGTCTAATTAAATAGCCCCAAAAACATTTGTCAAAGCGTATCATTTTATTGCACGATAGAAGGCAGTGATAGTGCCTGATGTAAATGATGGAGTCATAGTCACCTGCTAAGATTGTCAGCTTAGACATCTTGACTATTTGCTATGAGACAAAGAGAGAGAGAGAGAGAGAGAGAGAGAGAGTAAGAGAGAGAGTGAGAGACAGACAGAGAGATATTTTCAACAATGATACTTGGACCTGTAATCAGGATGTTTACACTGGGTTATGCCAGCATGGAACTGATGCAAGGTTTTGAACATTACCTGCTCACAACAGACAGAACAACAATAAACTACCACCATTCACATTTCCCCATTAAATTAACATTACCCACTGCACTGCACAGGGTACTGTCCTAAACAAGTGCCACAGTATTTAAATATTGAAATAATTGTTAAATAATAATTTGTGCATTCACTGACTCTCATTACTACATTGATGTAGTTAAATTATTTACTAAACTAATTTAGCAATGTACTTAGATTCACACTAAATTCTTTCCAATAGCTATATTGCATCAGTTGTTGTCAGAGTCCAATAAAAATAATAGCCAGAGACTAAAGGTGTACAGACCAAGACATTGAAAGCAACAGTTGCTAGCTACTGAAACAAAATCGTTACTAACATCGAAGGCCCATTTATCCAATTACACAATGAATCAAGTCGGTCCTAATATGACCAAGGAAACTGTCAGCTGTCACTAGTGAGTTTCCTTCTAAGCTTACCGTGGGAACTTCACCGATGAAACCGTCAGTGATGAGAAGTTAAGTCTTGGTTTTTATATAGTTTATCCAGTGGTGGGTGGGCCCCCATGGAACCAATTGGGAGGGGGGGTTAAACAAATGTGCAATACAATCAGATAAGTACAGAAGAGTCTGGACTGGGGTGGTGATTAATTTATGACAGGCCAGGTAATGTACAGTAATCAGCTCAGAAACACTAAGCAAGACAGATAAGACACGGACCACGTAAGAAGACACATGACCTGAGCATAAACAGATGAACAACAGTGCACGTTAGATTGGTAATGTTGATTCTCTGTTCATTTCCCATTTTTGTAGAGATTTTGAGGTCAAAGTAATTAATACGAAGCATATACACAGTGAGAATGTTCATTCTGTATTTGGAAAACAATGTTATGTACAGTATTATAAAAACTGTAGCTGGGATTATACAGTGAGTGTACAAAACATTAGGAAAACCTTCCTAATATTGAGATGCACCCCCTATTGCCCTCAGAACAGTCTCAATTTGTCAGTACATGGACTCTACAACATGTTTTGGAAGTGCTCCACAGGAATGCTGGCCCATGTTGACTGCAATGCTTCCCACAGTTGTCAAATTGTCTGGATGTCCTTTGGTTGTTGGACCATTCTTGATACACATGGGAAACTGTTGAGTGCGAAAACCCCAGCAGCATTGCAGTTCTTGACACACTCAAATCGGTGCACCTGGCAACAACTACCCTTCCCTGTTCAAAGTTACTTAAATATTTTGTCTTGCCATTCACCCTCTAAATGGCACACATACACAATCCATGTCTCAATTGTCTCAAGGCTTAAACATCCTTCTTTAACCTGTCTCCTTCCCTTCATCTACGCTGATTAAAGTAGGTTTAACAGGTAATATTACTAAGGAAGCATATCTTTTACCTGGATTCCTCTGGTCACTATATTTCATGGAAAGAGCAGGTGATCGTAATGTTTTGTACACTCGGTGTGTATTGCAGGCATTTAGAAAAATGTTAATCATAATTGGCACAACTATCCATTTGTTGGAATTGTGATAACACATTAATTAGTTATTATGTTGGCAAGTTTGATAATAATGACCATTATTTGTTCAGATTACGCTATCTGTGTCCCGAGCTGTCAAAAACATCCCAAAAGTTAAATAGTTGACACTTCTCAAATGTATATTGGCATGTCTAATTGTCTTTGATCCAGCAGGTTCCTAGCTGTACTGAATTATATACACTGCTCAAAAAAATAAAGGGAACACTAAAATAACACATCCTAGATCTGAATGAATGAAATATTCTTATAAAATACTTTTTTCTTTACATAGTTGAATGTGCTGACAAAAAATCACACACAAATTATCAATGGAAATCAAAATTCATCAACCCATGGAGGTCTGGATTTGGAGTCACACTCAAAATGAAAGTGGAGAACCACACTACAGGCTGATCCAACTTTGATGCAATGTCCTTAAAACAAGTCAAAATGAGGCTCAGTAGTGTGTGTGGCCTCCACGTGCCTGTATGACCTCCCTACAACGCCTGGGCATGCTCCTGAACTCCTGGACAGTCTGTGATGCAACGTGGCGTTGGTGGATGAAGCGAGACATGATGTCCCAGATGTGCTCAATTGGATTCAGGTCTGGGGAACGGGCGGGCCAGTCCGTAGCATCAATGCCTTCCTCTTGCAGGAACTGCTGACACACTCCAGCCACATGAGGTCTAGCATTGTCTTGCATTAGGAGGAACCCAGGGCCAACCGCACCAGCATATGGTCTCACAAGATGTCTGAGGTTCTCATCTCGGTACCTGATGGCAGTCAGGCTACCTCTGGCGAGCACATGGAGGGCTGTGCGGCCCCCCAAAGAAATGCCACCCCACACCATGACTGACCCACCGCCAAACCAGTCATGCTGCAGGATGTTGCAGGCAGCAGAACGTTCTCCACGGCGTCTCCAGACTCTCACGTCTGTCACATGTGCTCAGTGTGAACCTGCTTTCATCTGTGAAGAGCACAGGGTGCCAGTGGCGAATTTGCCAATCTTGGTGTTCTCGGGCAAATGAAAAACGTCCTGCACGGTGTTGGGCTGTGAGCACAACCCCCACCTGTGGACGTCGGGCCCTCATACCACCCTCATGGAGTCTGTTTCTGACCATTTGAGCAGACACATGCACATTTGTGGCCTGCTGGAGGTCATTTTGAAGGGCTCTGGCAGTGCTCCCCCTGCTCCTCCTTGCACAAAGGCGGAGGTAGCGGTCCTGCTGCTGGGTTGTTGCCCTCCTACGGCCTCCTCCACGTCTCCTGATGTACTGGCATGTCTCCTGGTAGCGCCTCCATGCTCTGGACACTACGCTGACAGACACAGCAAACCTTCTTGAAACAGCTCGCATTGATGTGCCATCCTGGATGAGCTGCACTACATGAGCCACTTGTGTGGGTTGTAGACTCCATCTCATGCTACCACTAGAGTGAAAGCACCGCCAGCATTCAAAAGTGACCAAAACATCAGCCAGGAAGCATAGGAACTGAGAAGTGGTCTGTGGTCCCCACCTGCAGAACCACTCCTTTATTGGGGGTGTCTTGCTAATTGCCTATAATTTCCACCTGTTGTCTATTCCATTTGCACAACAGCATGTGAAATGTATTGTCAATCAGTGTTGCTTCCTAAGTGGACAGTTTGATTTCACAGAAGTGTGATTGACTTGGAGTTACATTGTGTTGTTTAAGTGTTCCCTTTATTTTTTTGAGCAGTGTATTTAAAAAGCGTACTTTTTCAACTTTGATCTCTTATGATAACCATATGAATTTCTGGCAGTGGTTTGTTAGGTACATTTGGTCAAGCACTGCCAACTGTTTTTGGCAGATGCCTTGGAGCAAAGTTGACTTGGATATTTAATGTCAGCAGAATTGTCGTTTTTTTTGGCGCTCTGCCACGCATGTGCGCTCACGTACGTAATAAAATCAACGTAAGAAATATAAAGTTGTCAGCAATATTTTATTTAATCTTTCATTAGATCACCACCTTAGTGGGATTATTTCTTTGTCACATAAATGACAACATTTACAAATCCCTTACGACTGCTGAGACTACTGATTAGAGTAATAGAAAACAGAGGTGCAACAACCTTTAGTAGCTGTCTGTCAATAAATATGAAAGCCTTATGTAAACTGTCATTGTGGAATATGGCACAGATTGCAGTGTTGCATTTCTTTGGTCTTTTTTATTACATTGACTTGTATTGTTCAGAGACAGGAATGACAGTTCATATTAATCATGTAAATATATATATTTTGCAATATCTACATAACAAAACAGTTACTTTGGTGTCTATTTGAAATTTCATAACCTGAGCATAAACAGATGAACAACAGTGCACGTTAGATTGGTAATGTTGCTTTTCTGTTCATTTCCCATTTTAGTAGAGATTTTGAGGTCAAAGTAATTCATTTGAAGCATATACACCGTGAGAATGTTCATTCTGCATTTGCAAAACAATGTTATGTACAGTATTATAAAAACTGTAGCTGGGATTATACAGTGAGTGTACAAAACATTAGGAAAACCTTCCTAATATTGAGATGCACCCCCTATTGCCCTCAGAACAGTCTCAATTTGTCAGTACATGGACTCTACAACATGTTTTGGAAGTGCTCCACAGGAATGCTGGCCCATGTTGACTGCAATGCTTCCCACAGTTGTCAAATTGTCTGGATGTCCTTTGGTTGTTGGACCATTCTTGATACACATGGGAAACTGTTGAGTGTGAAAACCCCAGCAGCATTGCAGTTCTTGACACACTCAAATCGGTGCACCTGGCAACAACTACCCTTCCCTGTTCAAAGGCACTTAAATATTTTGTCTTGCCATTCACCCTCTAAATGGCACACATACACAATCCATGTCTCAATTGTCTCAAGGCTTAAACATCCTTCTTTAACCTGTCTCCTTCCCTTCATCTACGCTGATTAAAGTAGGTTTAACAGGTAATATTACTAAGGAAGCATATCTTTTACCTGGATTCCTCTGGTCACTATATTTCATGGAAAGAGCAGGTGATCGTAATGTTTTGTACACTCGGTGTGTGTTGCAGGCATTTAGAAAAATGTTAATCATAATTGGCACAACTATCCATTTGTTGGAATTGTGATAACACATTAATTAGTCATTATGTTGGCAAGTTTGATAATAATGACCATTATTTGTTCAGATTATGCTATCTGTGTCCCGCGCTGTCAAAAACATCCAAACAATTCAATAGTTGACACTTCACAACTTTATTATGGCATGTCTGATTGTCTTTGATCCAGCAGGTTCATAGCTGTACTGAAATACTGTATATATTTAAAAAGTGTACTTTTTCAACTTTGATCTCTTATGATAACGATATGAATTTCTGGCAGTGGTTTGTTAGGTACATTTGGTCAAGTCACTGGCAACTGTTTTTGGCAGATGCCTTGGAGCAAAGTTTACTTGGATATTTAATGTCAGCAGAATTGTAGTTTTTTTGGCGCTCTGCCACGCATGTGCACTCAAGTGCGTAATAAAATCAACGTAAGATATATAAAGTTGTCAGCAATATTTCATTTCATCTTTCATTAGATCACCACCTAAGTGGGATTATTTCTTTGTCATATACAGTTGAAGTCTGAAGTTTACATACACTTAGGTTGGAGTCATTAAAACTTGTTTTTCAACGACTCCACAAATTTCTTGTTAACAAACTATAGTTTTGGCAAGTTTGTTAGGACATCTACTTTGTGCATGACACAAGTAATATTTCCAACAATTGTTTACATACAGATTATTTCATTTATAATTCACTGTATTACAATTACAGTGGGTCAGAAGTTGACGAACACTAAGTTGACTGTACCTATAAACAGCTTGGAAAATTCCAGAAAATTACGTCATGGCTTCTGATAGGCTACTTGAAACCATTTGATTCAATTGTAGGTGTACCTGTGGATATATTTCAAGGCCTACCTTCCAACTCAGTGCATCTTTGCTTGACATCATGGGGAAATTAAAATAAATCAGCCAAAACATCAGAAAGAAAATGTAGACATCCACAATTCTGGTTCATCCTTGGGAGCAATTTCCAAATGCCTGAAGGTACCATGTTCATCTGTACAAACAGTAGTACGCATGTATAAACACCATGGGACCACACAGCTGTCATTACCGCTCAGGAAGGAGATGCATTCTGTCTCCTAGAGATGAACATACTTTGGTGCGAAAAGTGTAAATCAATCCCAGAACAACAGCAAATGACCTTGTAAAGATGCTGGAGGAAACGGGTACAAAGGTATCTATATCCACAGTAAACAAGTCCTATATCGACATAACTTGAATGGCCGCTCAGCAAGGAAGAAGCCACTGCTCCAAAATCGCCATAAAAAAGCCAGACTACGGTTTGCAACTGCACATGGGGACAAAGATCGTACTTTTTGAGAAATACCCTCTGGTCTGATGAAACAAAAATAAAACTGTTCGGCCATAATGACCATCGTTATGTTTGGAGGAAAAAGGGGGAGGCTTGCAAGCCGAAGAACACCATCCCAACCGTGGAGCACGGGGGTGGCAGCATCTTGTTGTGTGGGTGCTTTGCTGAAGGAGGGACTGGTGCATTTCACAAAATAGATGGCATCATGAGGTAGGAAAATTATGTGGATATATTGAAGCAATATCTCAAGACATTAGTCAGGAAGTTAAAGCTTGGTCTCAAATGGGTCTTGCAAATGGACAATGACCCCAAGCATAGTTCCAAAGGTGTGGCAAAGTGGCTTAAGGACAACAAAGTCAAGGTATTGGAGTGGCAATCACAACACCCTGACCTCAATTCCATAGAAAATTTGTTGGCAGAATTGAAAAGCGTGTGCGAGCAAGGAGGCCTACAAACCTGACTCTGTTACACCTTCTCTGTCAGGAAGAATGGGCCAACATTCACCCAACGTATTGTGGGAAGCTTGTGGAAAGCTACCTGAAACGTTTGACCCAAGTTAAACAATTTAAAGGCAATGCTACTAAATACTAATTGAGTGTATGTACACTTCTGACCCACTGGGAATGTGATTAAGGAAATTAAAGCTGAAATAAATCATCCTCTCTACTATTATTCTGTTATTTCACATTCTTAAAATGAAGTGGTGATCCTAACTGACCTAAGACAGGTAATTTTTACTCTGATTAAATGTCACAAATTGGAAGTGAAAGGAAGTGAAAAACTGAGTTTAAATGTAGTTGGCTAAGGTGTATGTAAACTTCTGACTTCAACTGTAAATGACAACATTTACAAATCCCTTACTACTGCTGAGACTACTGATTAGAGTAATAGAAAACAGAGGTGCAACAACCTTTAGTATCTGTCTGTCAATAAATTTGAAAGCCTTATGTAAACATGACACAGCTTGCAGTGTTGCATTTGTTTGTTCTTTTTTATTGGATAGTTGTGCCAATTATGACTAACATTTTTCTAAATGCCTGCAATACACACCGAGTGTACAAAACATTACGATCACCTGCTCTTTCCATGAAATATAGTGACCAGAGGAATCCAGGTAAAAGATATGCTTCCTTAGTAATATTTTATTACATTGACTTGTATTGTTCAGTGACATGAATGACAGTTCATATTAATCATGTAAAAATAGAAAAAATATATATTTTTGCAATATCTAAATAACAAAACAGTTACTTTGCTGGGATATGTTTCGTATTGCGTCAGATAACAACATTGACGAATACGCTGATTCGGTGTGCGAGTTCATTAGAACGTGCGTTGAAGATGTCGTTCCCATAGCAACGATTAAAACATTCCCTAACCAGAAACCGTGGATTGATGGCAGCATTCGCGTGAAACTGAAAGCGCGAACCACTGCTTTTAATCAGGGCAAGGTGACTGGTAACATGACCGAATACAAACAGTGCAGCTATTCCCTCCGCAAGGCTATCAAACAAGCTAAGCGTCAGTACAGAGACAAAGTAGAATCTCAATTCAACGGCTCAGACACAAGAGGCATGTGGCAGGGTCTACAGTCAATCACGGACTACAAGAAGAAATCCAGCCCAGTCACGGACCAGGATGTCTTGCTCCCAGGCAGACTAAATAACTTTTTTGCCCGCTTTGAGGACAATACAGTGCCACTGACACGGCCTGCAACGAAAACATGCGGACTATCCTTCACTGCAGCCGAGGTGAGTAAGACATTTAAACGTGTTAACCCTCGCAAGGCTGCAGGCCCAGACGGCATCCCCAGCCGCGCCCTCAGAGCATGCGCAGACCAGCTGGCCGGTGTGTTTACGGACATATTCAATCAATCCCTATACCAGTCTGCTGTTCCCACATGCTTCAAGAGGGCCACCATTGTTCCTGTTCCCAAGAAAGCTAAGGTAACTGAGCTAAACGACTACCGCCCCGTAGCACTCACTTTCGTCATCATGAAGTGCTTTGAGAGACTAGTCAAGGACCATATCACCTCCACCCTACCTGACACCCTAGACCCACTCCAATTTGCTTACCGCCCAAATAGGTCCACAGACGATGCAATCTCAACCACACTGCACACTGCCCTAACCCATCTGGACAAGAGGAATACCTATGTGAGAATT
Organism: Oncorhynchus nerka; assembly: GCF_034236695.1. Taxonomy (NCBI): domain Eukaryota; kingdom Metazoa; phylum Chordata; class Actinopteri; order Salmoniformes; family Salmonidae; genus Oncorhynchus; species Oncorhynchus nerka. The sequence goes on along the minus strand of NC_088410.1, from coordinate 56,721,347 downwards.
CTGTTCATCGACTACAGCTCGGCATTCAACACCATAGTACCCTCCAAGCTCGTCATCAAGCTCGAGACCCTGGGTCTCGACCCCGCCCTGTGCAACTGGGTACTGGACTTCCTGACGGGCCGCCCCCAGGTGGTGAGGGTAGGCAACAACATCTCCACCCCGCTGATCCTCAACACTGGGGCCCCACAAGGGTGCGTTCTGAGCCCTCTCCTGTACTCCCTGTTCACCCACGACTGCGTGGCCACGCACGCCTCCAACTCAATCATCAAGTTTGCGGACGACACAACAGTGGTAGGCTTGATTACCAACAACGACGAGACGGCCTACAGGGAGGAGGTGAGGGCCCTCGGAGTGTGGTGTCAGGAAAATAACCTCACACTCAACGTCAACAAAACTAAGGAGATGATTGTGGACTTCAGGAAACAGCAGAGGGAACACCCCCCTATCCACATCGATGGAACAGTAGTGGAGAGGGTAGTAAGTTTTAAGTTCCTCGGCATACACATCACAGACAAACTGAATTGGTCCATTCACACAGACAGCATCGTGAAGAAGGCGCAGCAGCGCCTCTTCAACCTCAGGAGGCTGAAGAAATTCGGCTTGTCACTAAAAGCACTCACAAACTTCTACAGATGCACAATCGAGAGCATCCTGGCGGGCTGTATCACCGCCTGGTACGGCAACTGCTCCGCCCACAACCGTAAGGCTCTCCAGAGGGTAGTGAGGTCTGCACAACGCATCACCGGGGGCAAACTACCTGCGCTCCAGGACAACTACACCACCCGATGTCACAGGAAGGCCATAAAGATCATCAAGGACATCAACCACCCGAGCCACTGCCTGTTCACCCCGCTATCATCCAGAAGGCAAGGTCAGTACAGGTGCATCAAAGCTGGGACCGAAAGACTGAAAAACAGCTTCTATCTCAAGGCCATCAGACTGTTAAACAGCCACCACTAACATTGAGTGGCTGCTGCCAACACACTGACACTGACTCAACTCCAGCCACTTTAATAATGGGAATTGATGGGAAATTATGTAAAATATATCACTAGCCACTTTAAACAATGCTACCTAATATAATGTTACATACCCTACATTATTCATCTCATATGCATACGTATATACTGTACTCTATATCATCGACTGCATCCTTATTTAATACATGTATCACTAGCCACTTTAACTATGCCACTTTGTTTACATACTCATCTCATATGTATATACTGTACTCGATACCATCTACTGTATCTTGCCTATGCTGCTCTGTACCATCACTCATTCATATATCTTTATGTACATATTCTTTATCCCCTTACACTGTGTATAAGACAGTAGTTTTGGAATTGTTAGTTAGATTACTTGTTGGTTATTACTGCGTTGTCGGAACTAGAAGCACAAGCATTTCGCTACACTCGCATTAACATCTGCTAACCATGTGTATGTGACAAATAAAATTGGATTCGATTTGATTTGATTTGATTTGGTGTCTATTTGTAATATCCTTAAATTGTGCGCCCTTCATTAAAACATTGAATGAACACTCAACTTCAGTCCCTGTGGGATGCATTTTGCTGTGTACAGGGCTGCATTGTGGCTGCAAACAAACAGCACATTTATCCCACTAGACGTTGTTGGTTATAATGAGAGAAATCAATATCACCATGCAGAAGTGTTCACATAAACAGCTATATTTTTTGGTACCCTCATTACTAGGATTTACACTGAGATGTCATTGAAACTTCTTGATTGCATTATCATTACCTGCTAATTAATGCTTTTTATTTTCTTTGGGAATGATTTGATTGAAATTAAGTGCCATTTGTACATATGGTAACATGTAATAATAATACTGATTCTATTGAATTTTATATTTTTTCACCCTAAATGCCTCATCCTTCTAAACTGTAACATAAATGAATTAGCCACTATGACCTCATTCGGAATCCATTTGAATCATGTAAACAGAAAGTGTGCTATCTACGCTGATGTACAAAACATTAGGAACACCTGCTCTTTCCATGACATAGACGGACCAGGTGAATCCGATTGAAAGCTATGATCCCTTACTGTTGTCACCCAGCCTAAAACCCCAAACAGCAAGCAATGCAGGTGTAGAAGCACGGTGGCTAGGAAAAACTCCCTAGAAAGGCCAAAACCTAGGAAGAAACCTAGAGAGGAACCAGGCTATGTGGGGTGGCCAGTCCTCTTCTGGCTGTGCCGGGTGGAGATTATAACAGAACATGGCCAAGATGTTCAAATGTTCATAAATGACCAGCATGGTTGAATAATAATAAGGCAGAACAGTTGAAACTGGAGCAGCAGCACGGCCAGGTGGACTGGGGACAGCAAGGAGTCATGTCAGGTAGTCCTGGGGCATGGTCCTAGGGCTCAGGTCCTCCGAGAGAAAGAAAGAGAGAAGGAGAGAATTAGAGAACGCACACTTAGATTCTCACAGGACACCGAATAGGACAGGAGAAGTACTCCAGATATAACAAACTGACCCTAGCCCCCCGACACAAACTACTGCAGCATAAATACTGGAGGCTGAGACAGAAGGGGTCAGGAGACACTGTGGCCCCATCCGAGGACACCCCGGACAGGGCCAAACAGGAAGGATATAACCCCACCCACTTTGCCAAAGCACAGCCCCCACACCACACCATCTTCAACCACCAACTTACCATCCTGAGACAAGGCTGAGTATAGCCCACAAAGATCTCCGCCATGGCACAACCCAAGGGGGGGCGCCAACCCAGACAGGATGACCACATCAGTGAATCAACCCACTCAGGTGACGCACCCCTTCCAGGGACGGCATGAGAGAGCCCCAGTAAGCCAGTGACTCAACCCCTGTAATAGGGTTAGAGGCAGAGAATCCCAGTGGAAAGAGGGGAACTGGCCAGGCAGAGACAGCAAGGGCGGTTCGTTGCTCCAGAGCCTTTCCGTTCACCTTCCCACTCCTGGGCCAGACTACACTCAATCATATGACCCACTGAAGAGATGAGTCTTCAGTAAAGACTTAAAGGTTGAGACCGAGTTTGCGTCTCTGACATGGGTAGGCAGACCGTTCCATAAAATATGTGAGCTTATATACACTACCAGTCATAGTTTGGACACACCTACTTATTCAAGGGTTTTTCTTAATTTGTACTATTTTCTACATTGTACAATAATAGTGAAGACATCAAACTATGACATAACACATATGGAATCATGTAGTAACCAAAACAATTGTTACAAATCAAAATATATTTTAGATTTGAGATTCTTCAAAGTAGCCACACTTTGCCTGGAGGTGTGTTGGGTCACTGTCCTGTTGAAAAACAAATGATAGTCCCACTAAGCGCAAACCAGATGGGATGGCGAATCTCTGCAGAATGTTGTGGTAGCCATAATGGTTCAGTGTGCCTTGAGTTAATAATAAATCACAGACAGTGTCACCAGCAAAGCACCCCCACACCATCATACCTCCTCCTCCATGCTTCACGGTGGGAAATACACATGCAGAGATAATCCGTTAACCTACTCTGCGTTTTAACCAAAAATCTCAAATTTGGCCTCATCAGACCAAAGGACAGATTTCCAACGGTCTAATGTCCATTGCTCGTGTTTCTTTGTCCAACTAAGTCTCTTCTTATTGGTGTCCTTTAGTAGTGGTTTCTTTGCAGCAATTCGACCATGAAGGCCTGATTCACGCATTCCCTTCCGAATAGTTGATGTAGAGATGTGTCTGTTACTTGAACTCTGTGAAGCATTTATTTGGGCTGCAATTTCTGAGGCTGGTAACTCTAATGAACTTATCCTCTGCAGCCAAGTAACTCTGCGTCTCCCTTTTCTTGTGGCGGTCCTCATGAGAGCCAGTTTCATCATAACACTTCATGGTTTCTGCGACTGCACTTGAATAAACGTTCAAAGTTCTTGAAAGTTTCCAGATTGACTGACCTTCATGTCTTAAAGTAATGATGGACTGTCATTCTCTTTGATTATTTGAGCTGTTCTTGCCATAATATGGACTTGGTCTTTGGCCAAATAGGGCTATCCTCTGTATACCCCCCTACCTTGTCACAACACAACTGATTGGCTCAAATGCATTAAGAAGGAAATATATTCCACAATTGAACTTTTAACAAGGCACACCTGTTAATTGAAATGCATTCCCGGTGACTACCTCATGAAGCTGGTTAAGAGAATGTCAAGAGTATGCAAAGCTGTCATCAATGCAAAAGATGTCTAGTTTGAAGAATCTCAAATATATTTTGATTTGTATAACACTTTTTTGGTTGCTCATTGATTCCATATGTGTTCTTTTATAGTTTTGATGTCTTCACTATTATTCTACAATGTAGAACATAGTAAAATAAAGAAAAACCCTTGAATAAGTAGGTGTGTCCAAACGTTTGACTGGTACAGTATGAAAAACTGACAAGCAAAATGAAACATTCACAATATTGTATTCAGTCTTAGTATGGTATTATTTTTATTTGAAAGACAGTAACCCGACAAATAGAAAATGACAAAATTAAAATTAGTATATTTTGTAACATTTTGCCAGTTGCAGTTCAGGATCAGATCCTAGGATAAGTTATTGCCGTTACAGCTAGTTGTCATTGAAGGTTGTTATAGCATTCTAACTAATTGGTCCTACATAGCTAGCAGTCATTCAGAGCCAGTCACAGCACTTGCAGGAATCAATATAGACGAGACCGGTCTGGCATCGGTGCAGGTAGGTGTTTCCACGGAAACACTGGAAATAGGTGGTGTTGTCGATGACGTTGACGTACAAGCCATCTGGGCGTCCGGAGCAGAAGCTGAGGATGGGGTCAGGGGTGGTGGTGGGGGCCCGAGTGGTTGTGGGCTTGGGGGCGAAGCCTGGGAGGGAGAAAGGGAAGGAGGGGTGGAGGGAAGAGAGTGGGAGATAAGATGATATAAAAACCTACCTTTACTGTACTTGACTTTTGGGTTTATAAAAAAAAACTAGAATTTAACTTCAATGGAACTGAATTTACCCAGAGAGTTGCGGAGGTGATTGACAAGAGGGAAGGAACCATCAGCACAGAAAGCACCAGTGAAGTCATCCATGTCCAGCGTCCACACGGAGGCTCCTCCCAGGTTCTTGTTCCTCAGCCAATGGACCTGATGGAGCAAAAGGGGACAAAGACAGATGTGTAAACATGGACATGGGTATATAGAGAACTTGATTGATTGATGGATCAATTGACTGAGATGTTCCTGGCATGCACCTTGGCAGCGTAGCTCTCCTTGTTGTCATAGCCCACCCAGGAGCTGCCCTGGACAGCATAGGGGACCTTCTGCTCATCAATCCACCCAACAGTGGCGCTGGAGGTGAAGGCGCAGACCTGGGAGGAGAGAGAAGCATCCTGTTAGCTAATGACAAACAAACACATAAACAAACAAACAACACAATATAACATAGTGTTTTGAGATCCATGGCCTGTATGCTTTGAGTTTGAGAAAAGGGCCTCATATTTCAAATGTACCTCGTAGTAGGACCAGTATCCTGCTTCGCTGGTGAATGGGCCGGCGTCAGCAGGGCCTTTGGCGGGGGCTCCCAGGCCAGTGTTGGTGGTGGTGAGACGGTAGGTGCGGCCATAGGTGGGGAAACTCATCAACAGCTTCTCAGCAGGGGCACCGTTGTCCAGCCAGTAGGTGATGGCAGAGTCCTAAATCACATGGACAGGTGGTTAGGACAAGGCAGCGAAATTGAAGGACATCAACACCAATATTTCCTATATGTAAATAGTTTATTTACAAGTTTCCATTATATAATCATGGTCAATAACACAATGGTTTACAAGTACTTCCTGGTTTAATACTCAGCATGGAATAGAATCAATCCTAATAAAACCAAGTGTGTGTTAGTCTTACGACGTTGAAGTCGTAGTGTGTCACTGAGTCGAGACTGCTGCGGTACAGGGGGCTGTTGTGTCCGGTTGCTTTCTCCCAGTGTCCGTGAAAGTCATAGGTCATCACGTTGATGAAGTCCAGAGAGCTGCAGAGACATAAAGAGACAAGTATATGGAGTATAGTGAGTTTGTAAGATTCATGAATTGGATGTATGGTGTTATTCTCTATTATAAGGTTTTCCTTCATTGACTAATTTGTCTTTTTTAGATCAAATGTAATTTACCCCAACTCTGGTATAAAATCATTTCAAAATGTGTTTGACGAATGTCTCTTTCACCCTCAAGTCACATGCTGCCTACCTGGCGATCTGGGCCACCTCGTAGCTGGAGTTGATGGTGGGCCGTAAAGCAGCCACGCTGGCAGACAGCAGCAGCTGGGTTAGCTTGGTGTCTTTGGCATCGTCCATAAAGGCCTTCTGCAGCTCCTGTAAAGCCATACAGAAACATAACGTTCTGACAGAAAGTAATATAAACTATTTGGCCCTTCAGGCCGAGCTAACCCCTTCAGCAGGTGGTAGATCGCTATACAACCATACATAGTCCCAGAAAATGACAGTAACACATTGAAAGATATTGGTGCAAATCCTCACTCATGTTATAACTGTCAGTAAAAAAAAAAAAAGGTTCTGTGCAAGCTTACCCTGACGAGCTCGGTGAACCTCTTCCTGTCTCCGTTGGGGCTGCCGTTCTGAGTGGGGTACTCCCAGGCCAGGTTGAGACCATCAAAGTTGTGGGAACGCAGGTAGTTGATGGCTGACTTGATGAAGGCCTGGCGGCTCTCAGGTTTGGACACCATGCCGATGAATCTGGAGGGGGAAGGAGACATAATTGAACCATTATTCTGGTTGTGAGCCTATATGAAAGGACTGAAACCCAACAGACACAGCAGTCCTCCAGATTAAGACAAAAACCGGGAAACACTGATAATTATAATTGATTTCTCAGGTGCTGGGTGCAAAAAGACATTTTACATTTACATTTAAGTCATTTAGCAGACGCTCTATCTGCCTTATGTGGAATTGCGCAATATAATATCGTTATCAACCAATAAGAATCATCACTAGACTTACGGGCTGAGTCCGTTGACTGTGCCTCCGACAGAAAGCAGAGTCTTCAGCATTGGGTTCCTGGGGATCAGCGAGATAAGATGAGGAGTCAAACCTAGTGTTCATTATGGAGTTATCAACTAAGGCCCAACTCTCACTGAAGTACACCCAGAGTCACTCACACGTTCTTCAGGTTGTTGAGGCTGATGTATAATGTTTCGTCGTTCCACTCGATGGGGGCGACCTGGTTGAAGCTGTTGATGGTGGCCAGGCCGTAGACCACATGGGTGCAGAGGAAGGGGTCGATGTTCTCAGGGGTGAATTTCCCACTGCTGGGGCGGTACTGGGCCCAGTTGGTCATGTGGCAGACCAGTTTGGTGGAGGCGGCTGAAGGTAGAGAAGGAAAACTATTCAGAGACAGAAGTTCACATTGACCTTTTGGGGTACCTTAAAATAGCGGGCTGGACATTGTGTTCACTGGGATGCTCTCTTTATTATTCCAAATGCTTATGGGGGATCTGTGGTTTTTGATGGGATTGCCAAGCATCTTGAGTATGAGCCACAGAATTATTTAGAGATAAATGATGTATTCTATGGTCTAAACATTTCAACTGAGAAATGTAAAAAGGTTGATGAGGGAAATGCTTACCAATCTGCACCATCAGCAGAAGGCCCAGACCTGAGGAGAGATGACAATGTTTTCATACACTGAATGACCCAGGCCCAGAGGATCATATTGAAGAATAATGATAAGAATATGATGAGGATGATGATAGGGATTATAATGACCGAAGAAGCCTGCAAGCATAGGGAGTCTGTGGTACCTGCAAGCACAGTGAGTCTGGCCATTGTGTTGTGAAATCAAGTCGGTTATCCTTAGAAACAATGTACCTGTATAAATAAATACAAAATATGACATAAATGCATGAATAGACACACATTTTGTATTTTTTTACATTTTTTTTATTTTTTACAAATGAACTAATACAGAGTTACTTAAATATAGATATATAACAACATGTTATTATTAAACAATTTTTACATTTCATTATTTAAATACTTTTTAAAAGTATAGAGCAGTTCAGTTGTTATGCTGTTAATTCAGATGAAACGAGTTTGTAAATATGAAGTATTGGATACGGTTCGTAATACACAATCCATAATATTTAGCAATGAACCTATGTTTCTGTAATAGCGAGATAGCAAACAAAGCCAGATGTATGTATGTCCAGACTTAGGTCAAATGTATAAACAATTTAAAATACTTGAGGTGCACTTTACATAACTTGACTGGTACAATGGAATCGATAAAATGTTCCCAAAAGTGCACCCACCCCGCACTGTGTTCAATAATGTATTTGACCCAAGTCTGTGGCATGCATCCAGATGTAGGATCTTAAGTTGATCACTCTTTTACTGCTGAGAATTTTCCTGCACAGCAGGAAATTGAACCTTCTGGTGTATTTCAGGTGTAAAAAAGCTTCTAAAGTTTGTAATTTCTACCTTGAAATTTCAGAATTATTTGCCCTAGTGAAAAATGTATGTATCCCTACGAAAAATATCCTTTAATTATAATTCACATTTCCTGTTGCTGCAGGATTATTTTCCTACTGTAGCAAACTGGCTCAAATGAATATCCTACATCTGTACACACACTCATTCACTGTTAGCAAACCTCCTCGATCTCTTTACATGCAATTCACAAGTTAATTAATAAACACACTTTCATCACCATGTCATCCGTGATAAGTAAGGTGCAATATAGTAGGGATATTACGTCTGATATCACAAGCAATGTTACATAAATGAATATAAAGTTACATATTAGATACAATACATGAATACCATATTACCTTTCTCCACCAGTGACAGAGGGAGAGTTCCTACAGTAGCTGTGCTGTGTTCTTGCTGATTTATACTTCTCATTTTCCCTAATAATAATTGGTACCAAAGTGCAAGTGATAAGATTCCTGAGTAATCCGGGAAGTGGGAGACGAACTGATTACCTAATAGATTCAATTACACACACTAGGTAAAATGGCAACTATTATGACTTACTTGAAAAGGGGATATTCATGCCGCTAGGTCACAACTGACATAATAAAGCAATCTAATATGATCATGCTACATCTGCCATGCAAATTCAACAGTGGTAAGGAAATAAAAAACACAGTGGAACAAGCATGATTTAAATACAATCCCAAGGTGTTTATTGAGTAATATTTACAAGTGTCATACCTCCCCTTCACTCTCCCATTTAATCACAGATTTAGAAGGGTCCAATGGTATCAGAACATTTCAACATTTCAGCCCAGCCAGCTGACAGACAAACACATCCTAGCAAACAGGTTGCCCTTAACCACTGATACAGGGACATATTTGTTTTCATTCCTTTATGGTTCAGGTTATGATTCCTAGATCTGTGGTTAAGGGCAAGCTCTACCTCAATAGCCATTGTAGCTTCCACCAGGAAGTGTGATTTGAACCGACTTCTTGAAAATGACACAGAATATTCAGAGAACAGGGGTTTGAAAAGATGTCACCTTAGTATTACAGAGATGCTGTAAGATGATAATTACTTTTAATGGGTCTTTAGCCGATGGGAACTTTGCATATAAAAAGCGTTGGGTTAACAAAAACATTCACACACACACATACGCAAATGAGCTAGCAAATGAGCTAGCATTACGCAAATAAGCTAGCATTAAGTACATAACCAAAAAGGCAGTGTTTCCAATATTTCCCATTGGGTTAGAAACCAAGCAAGGGCAGATCACGTGTACTTGTGAGTCTTTCAGGCCTATACCAGAGCTGGGTGAAAAAGGAACAACACTAGCCACCAGAGAGTAAGCTATTTTTTTCTGAGTATGTGAGCTAAGTGTGCGCTAACAACTGTACTCTAGCAGTACAGCACCGCACAGTATCTACAGACTGATGATGAGTGAGATCCAGTGTATATGTATCTCTTTACTACAATAACACCTTTCCTGCTCTTGAGGGAACATAGGCTGCTTTCCCAGTTGGCGGCTCTATCAGTTTATCTTGAACATTATTGAACAGCTAGATGAGATATAGTGTATAGTGGCTTACAGCATTACCGGCCATCTGTTAGACCCTGCAGTTGCTGCCACATGGAGGAGAATGAGATATCATATCACCAGCAAAGTTTGACTACAGTTTGACAGGCAGGTTGAAAGAGAGTCAAGTTGACTCCCTTGTCCTGCAGTTTCGTATAGCCAGCCGGTAGTACCAATCACACCTCCACTGTCTTCAACTACGAAGTGTGAGTTTGAGTTCCCCCCCCCCCCAAGGAAGTCATCACTGCAAGACATCTGGATATTTCACGTGTTTTTAAGCTGCCCTCTTTCTTCTAAGGTACATTGAGCCACATATAAAAACAGTTTATAAAACACAACACTCCCAATCCAATATAAAATTACCCTGAACACCGTCAGGCACAGGGTTAAGTGGCTGCACCCACTAAAATCAAAACAACATCATTGGTCTAAACATAAAAACTGTCCGGTGGGGACTAGTGTGGTGCTGAATATGTCTATGTATTATAAAAGCAACACTACTGTCACTACTGGGGCACTCTGGGTATACACGTTGACAAAAAAAATGCTCTCTAGAACCTAAAAGGGTTATTCGAATGTCCCCATATGAGAACCCTTTGAAGAACTATTTTTGGTTCCAGGGTTCTACTTGGAACCCAAAAGGGTTATCCTACGGGGACATGGGAAGAACCCTTACGGAACCCTTTTTTTCTAAGATTGTACTGGTGTTGCTGCTGTACTAACAGATTTGTCATCAACACGTTTCATGTCCAGAGTGTGTTTGTATCTTGCTCATTCTGATGTCGTCAATCAATCGATGTCTGTGTAAGAGAGTCAATAACATCATAATAACTTCTATACAGTTGTGGGCACAAGAAAGTGAGATGTAGCTAACAACCAAACAAACACCAGAAAAACCATCATCCAACCACTTACTCAACAAACCTTTTTCACCTCTCAGACTTTTACAAATAACAAAACACAATATGATTTTGGCTTCTCCAGACCGCTTGCAAACCATAAAAAGTATTGTTTGATTCCTACACTCCTGAGATGTATCGAAATCATGAGCTAACAATGACAATTTATGAGGACCCACATACCCTCAAGTGCCGCAAAACTTCTTGATACCTTGCACTGTTCTACTGCATAGAACAACATGTAGCAGCAGAACTGTGCTGCCACTGGCCAACCTGCCTATGAATGTTTCAGAGCAACAGAAATGAAAAATAAATAAATAAATAAATAAATAAAACAAGAGACAAAATACAGTAGTTGCCATTTTGTTTCCTGTTGCCTAAGCTTCATCTACCGGTAGTTATATTCAGAATAGACACACTGTGTTGAAATGGCCGTTTACCATTGAACTACTTGACTATGCCCAAAATCAATAGTTCAAGGTATTAGACAGAACACACATTCCACAGACTTTACAGGTGCAAGGGGGTATCAAATATGGAAAAAGAATATCCACTATTCAAATGCTGCCATGGTTTTAATATACAGTGGCAATAGGCTTGACAAGGACAGTGGTTGACGTGTTAGTATTGTGACTTTGGGAACATTGGGAACATCTAAACAGTGTGTGGGTATTATCCTTGCTTTCCACCCAAATCCACCCAAATCAATCCCACAGGGGCTTCATGATTAACTAGCAGACGCGGTATGTTCCATAAATGACATATCCTTGCAGTGAACTCTCCTCAGACAGGCAGTGTTTATGGCAGAAGTGTTGCATGATTAACAGTTAATGAACAACAGGACATGTTATGTAAGAGGTGAACGATAACACTGTACTTTGTGATCAGTCTTCAGTACCTGCTTTCATCGTTTTATCGCAACTATTGCCATTGCGAAATGCTCATCTTACACTTCAGCATAGATGGGTTTCATAACCAACCCCCAAAACACTGAATTGAAATTGTTTTCCATTTGTGTCTGAATCTTCTAAACAATGCAGGCACAAAAAAAAGTGTAAACACGGAACTGATAAATATCTTTATAAAGTTGAGTTCCCAACATAAACATAAAGGTAAACATTCATTTGGACGAGTGAAGTTATTCATTCAGACGCTGTCACCGCCATAACTACATCACATAAAACAAACAAACCAACACACAGGCAGAAAATCCTAGGACGAGACAAAAAGTTGTGTCATAAGAAAGTAAGCATGCGTCCATTCACAGGGAGTTCAATTTGAAGTAGACTTCCTGAAGAGCCATGAGATGTATGAATGAGGTCACTGTTTAATCCCCCCTTCATCTTATTCAAGAGACAAAGAGTTGGTCAGTGTCTGAGTGCACTAGAGATGTCTACTGTTCTGTATGTACACATTATGTTCTACATACAGAAGATAAGTTGGGTGACATATAGTGCTAAGCGATTAACCAAAATGTTATTTTTTGTTTTTTTAATTAACTAACTGACCAATGTTGGTTCAATTATTTGAATTCCATGTATTTCTTTTTTTGCAATGTTTCTCTACAAAGAAATCAGATCATGCGCAAACTGTGATGTAGTAGGGAGATGTAGTTTTCAACAGACCAATATTCTATATAGTTTACTGCAGAAAATGTGGTAATTAACTATAATGACCATTATCCATTGCGTGCCTACTTGTCCGGTCAAGTTTGTGGAGCAGATACGGAGAGGGAGAGAAGGGAGGGATAGAGAGAGCAGTTGTTTCTTCGCGAGGTATCTCTACCCGACAATACAAGTGTTTGATAGTTGGTATTCAGCAGTCATAAAAGTATGCCTTATTTACTTGGAAGAACTAATAAAATAGTGATTTCGTCAGACAACGCAGGCAGCAGCTCTATAGAGCCAGGTAATATATAGGATGACTCATTGGGGAGCACAGAGATAGTAGGCTGGCTGGCTGCAACTGCATGAGCAGAGATGAGACAATGTCTTGGATTTTTTTTAAAAAGGGCCCAATCAGATCTGCTTTAGCCAACATCCGCAAAACTGATGTTTTGACAGTGTAGTAGGTAGAACTGTGTTAGAGCTGTCAAATCCCCAAGCAGCTCCCGGCATTATACCTAAAGTGGACATTACCATTGGCTGCAATGAGTCGCAATAAGAGAAATCACATGCAGCCTTGATTACAAATTTGAACACTAGAATGTGAGATGTAATCTACACCTTGATTAGTCTGATGGAAATCCTTATTAATTTAAGTTGAATGATTTTACAATTTCAGTGTAATTATTTCTACATAGCCTACACTTTCTTATTCGGAACTTCAAACGCAAATGGGGCGGGTGTAGCTTCTTGACGATGATCACCAGAGCAGCTGCTCACCGATTTGACTGCAGTACAGTTTCACCCCTGACACCTCCAAAACATCCACCCGCATGGGTGTCTGCTAGTGCCAGTTGCTGCTTGATCTGATTGAATCTAGTCCGAAGTTATCAAATAAAACAAATGTATACGTACACAACAGACATATTTTATTAATAAAGTAATGCGAATGGTTAATAAGAGATACGCAGTATTGGGTCGTCACTACCATCATGGGGCTTTAAAAAAAATGTTTGTGTTATTACAGCATTCAACCCACATTATGCATAGTGCATTTATTGTAAAAAAACAACAAAATTGAAACCGAAAACCATTTTTTACATTTTTTAAACTACACGAAACTGAACCGACTTCAGAAAGCACGACTGACATACGCTATCGAGCTTAGGGTTCATAGCAGAGTAGGGGAAGCCAGGAGACATGGCGAATGTGACGAATTGCCCTGCTGCTGTGAAGGAGGACAAAAGCCTCTCGTATCCCCATAAGGCATGGTTCTAATGACACCAATGTAATTGACAATCAGGTAGTCTGACCCCTCCCTTAAAACCCATAGACACACACACTTAAAAAATGTCCCGGTTTGATGTTCTTATAAAAAGAAGAATAAAATAACCATCATTTTAATTCCCCCCATCCCCCTTGCTTCAAAATATTACCCCACACACCCTTGTCCACCTGTTCAAAATCCCCTCCCCGCCACAACAAAACAATAGATAGGTGAATCTGAACAATAGGCTTTACACCATGACTATGACACAATGTCCAGGGACTGGCGGAGATCACAGGTCCAGTAAGCCAATAAGAGTGAGGGAGAGTGTGGCGGTGAGAAGGAGGGGAGCATGATTGGACCATGGGGATCTTGCTTGGTTCTGCACCATCATTCCAGTTCCTGTTTGAGAGAAAGAGAGCGACAGAGCGAGAGAGAGAGAGGTGGGGTGGGGGGGGTCAGAATTGCAGACATGATCTAGTACAGTATTATCCCAACAGTTGCCTACTTGCCCCCCATTAACCCTCACTGCCTCTCACTAAACCCCGTCACTCAGTGACAAACCTCAACTTCCATCAGCAGCATATCAACCTCACAGGCAGATGTCGTGTGTGGCCGCCAGATGATACAAAACACTAATTAGTCCCTCTTGGTTCAAATGGCACTTATGCTCTTGTACCCTTCTGCGTGTGACAGCTAGCTAATCCTGTTAGCCTCAGGCCATGCTAGCTGTTGGCGGTAGACTTGGTGAAGAACAGGAGGAGAGATTTGGATTATTTCCTCCTGTAGTGAGTTCTAGTCACAGCAGGAGTGGTGTTGCTGCTAGGCAAGTCCCAGGTGGGGATGTAACTTAAACCTGACACAAAACCTTGCCTGGATAAGCTCTGGGGCTATGTGGTGTGTGACTGAAAAACATGTGTTGTGCCGAAGTCTCCCTTCCATCAAACCTCAGTGTCAGTGGCTACGTCCCTATTACATCTCCTTCCCCCAAAAGGTGCAATTGTTCACTTCCCTTCACTGATTTGAAAGGAAATGACTGGCATATAAATATGGTGGAAATTCCCTTTAAGTATAGCCCATCCTTCCACCAATCCAATGCTTTTAGATTTGTGGGAAGTAGCGAATGAATGTACACTTCAGGAAGAAGGAGATATTATTGTGACATACCCAGTCAGTCTGTCTCACCTGAGTCGCGGGAAACAATGGTCTCGTGTGCGGCTCCGTCTCCTCCCTCCCCCCAGGAGCGTATCTCCAGGACCACATAGCCGTTGTCTTTGGGTAGGGGCAGGGTGACGGACGTCTTCCCCTTGTCCAGAATCTTCAGTGCAGACTGGCCCTCATGCTTATACAACACCTGAAAGAAGAGAGAGGGAGGGAACCGCTTCATTTCAGATTCTGACAAACTGTACAGAGGAAATCAGTTATTTAATGTTTTTCCTTTGCCCCTTTGTTCAATGTTTGTTGAAGTATTTTTGGCTTAAGAAGCTAATGTTTCTATTCCTTTTCTTTTTTTTCTCTCTGCACACTATCGCATTATAAAAACAATAAATGATTGTTAATGTTATCTGTTGGTGATATGCCGTCGGATTACTTACAGAAGTAGCTCATTATGATTTATCCAAACAACATGAATAATTTTGACCGCCTATCTCCTTTCCCTTCACACATTTGAACATTCTTTTAAAAATTTGCAATAGGACAAACACATATCCACCTGCACACACACACCTCTCCTTCAAAACAGACGCCACTCACCTTGTAGCCCAGCACAGCTGATTCGTTGCCGAGGGCCTTGACATGATCCCACCTCACAGTTACCCATGAGCCATCAGTCTTCCAGAACACGTTGCCAGGGGGGCGATTAGGAGCTGTTAACATAAAAGAACAGACAACCACTTACTGGCCGGTCTCTCACCTTCTGAAACTTACTTGACCAAGACATGACCAGGAAGTTATTGAGGAATTACACTTAGATACTTAATAACTTGGTAATACAAAGGTCTCGCGCACAAATTACAGATACAGCAACGTTATGATCTAAACTGTAACCGAACTGCAAACTAAAAGGCATGATATCATATATAATATATTAATATAGCTATGTTTGTGCGTAATGTTGATGTTCGTGTGCTCCGAAAGGGTTCGTCAGCTGTCCCCATAGAACCCTTTTTAGTTACATTTTACATTACATTTAAGTCATTTAGCAGACGCTCTTATCCAGAGCGACTTCCAGAGAGAAGAGAAGAGAGAGGAGAAGATCCTCTGTATCAGGATCTAAATCCTCTACTAGAATCCCTTTACACACTTAAAAGGAAAACTCCACCCTCAAACTATCTTTTGGTATTTGTTTCATCAGTCCATTGTTGATATAGACCCAAAATGTTTTGTATGTCAGCGATCAAAGTTTTCAAGAGATACGACAAAACGCATCTGACAGGCTGCATTTCTACATTTTAAAAGTGACATATCTTGAAAACATGCTTGTGGACATGCAATTTTTTGGGGGAACTACAGTGTATATCAATGGACTAATACCCAAATATTTTTTGCCTTTCTTGAAGCCCAGTGCATGCTGGTAGTCAGGTGCATGGTGGATATCTCCCCTCCCAAACACACTGTGTGTTTGAACCCCTGGGGTATTCTCAGCCGGTAGGGACAATCCATCTTATCCCACATGGGAGAACTCATACTTGCACCGCTGGCCTAACCCAGTTATGTCACATCTGATCCCTCGAAGAGGGTTGGGGCCAGGGGACTGAAACAATATTTGAGTGTGTGTGTTTGTTATGTCACACATACAGTACGGTGTGTTGGTCGTGGAAACTGTGTGTGTGTGTGTGTATCCTACATACGTGGTCTCCTGGTAGTGACAGTGGATTTGGGTGAGGCTGGTCCTGTGCCAGCGCTGTTGTAGGCCAGCACGGTAACATGGTACCGGGTGCTGGGTCTCAGTCCTGCCACGCGAGCAGTTGTCTCCAACCCGGCTGTACGCACTCGGTCTGCAGCTGCCTCCCGCTCATGCTGACGCCAGTACCGGATCTGTAAACACACATTTTAGTGTGCTGATGCCACCAAGAGTACATCTCTGTGAAAAACTGGGGGCATTCCCCAAAAAAGAAACTACCAAATAATTATGACTGTTTTTTTCTCACAATATACTGTGAGGTAAATATGAACAGATCACTTGAAGGCCCTAAAATGTAAGCATTTTGTTATCTCTTAAACAGTTTCCTTTTAAATGTGTACAATGAACAATAACCAGATTAATGAGCAAAGTTTCCTCCAGCTGCCCTGTCATAACATTAATGACTCTCACTCTGACTCTCCCATTTTTTCCCCTCAGGGCCATCATGATAACCAGCCAGACCTAATCTGCCTGGCGACGGATCCCAACCAAACAACACATCAAATAAATGAATAAAACCTTTATTAGTCGGGGGATATAAGATATCAAGGCTGAGGAGATGAGGTGAGGTCATCTCCAGGGCAATGTCACTGTTGCCTCAGGATGGTAATAGCATAGCTGTTACCTCAGTTAACTTTACTGACTGGTACTGACTGGTTCAGACTGGTTTGAACCTGAAGTCTAGATATGGATCCCAAATTGCATGCTATTCCCTTTATAATGCACAACTTTCGACCAGGGCCCACTGCTTGTCACATTGTTTGGGGTAAATGCACATGTCGGGGTATATCGTATGATATATTTCATGGTATATGTATATGTTCATGTGTATGTTGTGCAGGTCCTTAACCTCGTAACCTCTGAGGATGCCATTGGCGCTGAGGTGTTGGACCGGGTCCCACGACACCTGCATCTCGAACGCCGTCAGAGCCGTGGCGTTGATCCTCGAGGGCGCCACCGTGGGCTCTGCATGGAGGGGCAGGGGTGAAATTAGGGTTGAGGATTATATCCAACACACACAAGTACGATAAACACAGTGAACAAATGTGGTTGGTAACATTTAGTTTTTTGTGTTTTTGTTCGCCCTCTTGTGGCAATGTAGCATAATGTTCCTCATCCTTCTTGTATAAGCCAGATCTGTTCTGACTCACCCTCCTCTGCAGAGTGCACCAGGGCAATCTGGCTGAAGGGACCCTCTCCTTTACGGTTGTAGGCTTTGATCTTCACCTCAAATGGGCAGTAGGGGGACAGGCTCTGGTTGGAGTACACATAGCGAGACGACTCCACGTTGGAAACACGCTCCACCACCCATGTCGGAGTGTTCCGCTTCCGGAATGCCAGGATGTAGCCAAAGCCATCTCCGTTCTGGTACTCTCTGGCCATGGGCTGGGATCAGATTCAAACAAAACTTCATGTCAACTTTGACAAAGCTCTCCATCTAACTCTCTCTCTAAAATGCGCACACACACACACACACTCAGGCATGCGTACACATACACAGACAGACACACTTACGGTCCAGGTGATGATGAGTTCGTTGCGGTCTCCTCCTCCTCCACCTAGTCCACTAGGGGCCACTGTGGGAGCTGCTTGCTGGGTGCGTACGGTGTGAGAGGACATGCTAGGCTCTCCACTACCCAGGATGTTACTGGCGATGACCTGGAACTCATAGTCCATCCAGGGCAACAGGCCAACCACACGAGCCGATTCAGCATTGCCTTCAATGTTAGATGGTTCTGCGGGGGGAGAGGAGTATGGGGAGAGGGAGAGGTCAGGGACTGATTGATTGGTACAAAAACATACATTCATATGCATGCGTGCACACACAACGGTGTTCCTCTCACCTGTCCTCATCGTCCTCCATCCGGATGACAGTGGGGAGAAACCCATGATGACATACTTCCCGATGGGGCTGTGGTTGTCATAGCCACGACTCCACCGCAGCTCCGCCGACGTCTCAGCAACGTTCTTCACCACTAAACCACCAGGAGGTCCCGGGGGGCCTGAGGAGAGACCGTTGGAGAATGCATGGTCAGGACATTTATCCAAATTCCTTCATTTACATGCAACTACAAATCCTCACCCAGAAAGTAGTGGACGGAGCTCATTGTGGCCTGGGGATGAAGAGGATTACGCAAGTAAGTCATTAAGTAAAAATCCTCATAAAATGTAGAATCGAAATCCTGCAATGCTGTAACACAAACATTTCATGAGGATGACCATCATAGAAAAAGGACAGGTGGGTTGTTGTGATATGATCGGGTCTTACCTCTGACCACCAGTTTAGCGGAGGCTGAGGCGCTGTCCACCACGGTCTGAGCTGTACAGCTGTATGTACCGGCCTGACTCAGCTGACCACTCACTATCAACAGATCCCCTATGGTCTCCTTCTGTTAGAGAGACAGAGAAAGACAGAGAGAGAGAGAGACAGACAGAGATAAAGACAGCGCAAGTAAGAGAAAGACAGAGAGAGAGAGAAAGAAAGAGACAGACAGACAGACAGACAGACAAAGAAAGACAGAAATAGACAGAGAAAGAAAGACAGAGAAAGAAAGACAGAAAGAGACAAAGAGACAGAAAGAGAGAGACAGAGAAAGAAAGAGAGAGACAGAGAGCGCAAGTGAGAGAAAGAAAGAGAGAGACAGAGAGACAGAGAGTGAAAGTGAGAGAAAGAGAGAGAGAGAGAGCGAGAGAGAGAGAGAGACAGAGAGACAGAGACAGAGAGTGCAAGTGAGAGAAAGAAAGAAAGAGAGAGAGAGAGCTTGTTCAGAATTAGAGACATACTCAGTAATTGGAGACATGGTCTGCCTGATATAGAGAAACAAGCCAGGTATTCATATAATCACAGTTTCACAGCAGTACTGAAGGTAATTTGAATTCAAATGAAATTCAATTATATCCAACACTCTGCTTTGAAAGTCTATCCCATTATAAGACGACTCCAGTGGCAGTGAAATCATAGTGCTGACCGTAATTTGTTTGGGTCAGGATTATAAACTCTAATCCCCAATAAACCAAGGGGCATGGAAAATGGCAATGTCACATCATCAACATAGAAGTGTTTCATCAGCAAGACGTGAACAGTAGGCTGTGACTCTGCACATTAAATGGATAGTTTCCTTGAAATGGTCTGCAACTTAGATTGAAATGAGGCATATATCTGACTAATGTCTTGTAAATACACCCTGATTCATGGTCATTTTCATTAACCCTACTATTCACTCAAAAAATCATACCAAATGTCTTTTTGATTAAAAAAATAATCTGTTAATTAAGCAATTTGATTCAATTTCAAATGGTTTGATTGAAAATAACCCCACGTGAACCTGTGGATTTTTTTTTTGTCTTATTCATCATGACGCACACCCATTCCTGCAGTGGTACATTCTACTGTGGCCTGACTAACTCACCCCCTCCACACGGTGGTACGGTCCAGCGGGGTCCTCCAGGTCCAGCAGAGCTCCGTTATGAGCCCAGGTGAAGGTGAGGTCCATGGTGGGATCATGTGACGCGTGACACTGCAGCGTGACGTTCTCTTCCTGGTTGATGTCAGCGTTGGAGGGAGCTAGGGTGATCTTAGTGGCATCTGGGGAAGAGAGGGGAAGGAGGAGAGTAGGGGAGGAGTGAAACTGTCTTAAAACAAACACTGGTGTTTCAGTGGGCCAGTGTGTGTGTACACGTGTGTAAGAATGTGCATGCCATGTGTGTGCAAATGTGTGTTTGTTTTTGCGTGTGTATGTATGTGTGCATCCATGCTTTTGTGTACCTCTAACTGACAGGTGTCCGGTGCTGTTGGCCTTGCCCAAGTAGTTCTCAGCAAAGCAGGTGTACTTCCCCTCATCTGCCCTGCTGATGTTGTGGATCCACAGGATCCCATCTGGAGTCACTGTCACCCTGGGAGAAGAAGCAGGAAATGTAATCTTTATTATCCCAAATGTTTCCATGTGTTTGCAGTTTGCACTTGTTGTTAGGTGGGAGTATTGGACAAAATCGAAGCTAAAACATGAGACACTTTTCCTTCAGATCACATTTATCTTTTAATCCCCCCCCCAGAACTGTTGAGGCTTTCTGAATCAAGCCTCAGTAAGTCTGAATCTAAGGTTAAAGTGAGGTTCAGGGTCAGGTGTGTGTTTGTGCATGTACCTGCTGCTGTTGGTGAGGAGCTCAGTGCCACGGCTCCAGAACAGGGTAGGTTTTGGGGCGGCTCGCGGCCGACACTCCAACATCACCTGCCCCCCTCGGGCTGCTGGGACCAACCTCCTCACCGGTTTGGAGCGGAAGTCTGGGGCCTGGACTGGAGACCACAACACAGGGGGGAGGACAGGGAGTTAGAGAGGTTAGAACTCGGGTGTTAAGTTGCATTTCTCTTGGGCTGCAGTGTTTACGGGGTTTGGTTTTAACCCTTGAACCCTGACCTCTCACCTTGCACCCTCAGTTCGGCGTTGGAGTAGATGGTGTCGTGTTTGTTTTCAGCCACACACTGATACATCCCAGAATCCTCCAGTGCCAGGTTGATGACCTTCAGACGACCCCCATTGACTTCCACTCGGTCCTGATGTCAGAGGGATGGATGGAGAGATAGAGGAATGGATGGAAGGAGATATAGGTTAATGAATAGGGAGGGGGAAAAACATCAAGGGAGGGTAGAGACGAGCGACATGGGCTTGTGTGTCTATGTGTACGTGTGTGTGTGTGTGTGTGTGTGTGTGTGTGTGTGTGTGTGTGTATATACCTGTGTGCTAAGGGGCTGTCCATTACGTAACCAGCGTATGGAGGGTCTTGGTTTGCCAGCAGCCACACAGGTCCAGTGCAGTTCTGAACTGATCTCTACCTCAGAGTCACTCATCACCTGCAGCCACTCTGGCTGGGCTGAAGGGACCAAACAGATACAGGGACAAGTTGACAGACAAATTCAGGTAAACACGGATGGTTCTGATGGTCATATAATGGTGATATTCAGGGGGAACAGGGTTTCAGACTTACTGCTGGATACTACACTGAACAAAAATATAAACATGTAAAGTGTTGGTCCCGTGTTTCATGAGCTGAAATAAAAGATCCCAGAAATGTTCCATATGCACAAAAGGCTTATTTCTCTCAAATGTTGTGCACAAATTTGTTTACATTCTGTTAGTGAGCATTTCTCCTTTGCCAAGATAATCCATCCAGTTGACATGTGTGGCATATCAAGAAGCTGATTAAACAGCATGATCATTACACAGGTGCACCTTGTGCTGGGGACAATCAAAGGCCACTCTAAAATGTGCAGTTTTGTCACACAACACAATGCCACAGATGTCTCAAGTTTTGAGGGAGCGTGCAATTGGCATGCTGGCTGCAGGAATGTCCACCAGAGCTGTTGCCAGAAAATGTTATGTTAATTTCTCTACCATAAGCCAACAGGCCTCACACTCTGACCACGTGTAACCACGCCAGCCGAGAACCTCCACACCCGGCTTCTTCCCCAGCGGGACCAGCCACCAGGACAGCTGATGAAACTGTAGGTTTGCATAACCAAAGAATTTCGGCACAAACTGTCAGACACCGTCTCAGAGAAGCTCATTTCATGCTTGTTATCCTCACCAGGGTCTTCATCTGACTGCAGTTCAGAGTCGTAACTGACTTCAGTGGACAAATACTCACCTTCGTTTACCACTGGCATGCTGGAGAAGTGTGATCTACACAGATTATTCCTGGTTTCAACTGTACCAGGCAGATGGCAGACAGCGTGTATGGTGTCGTGTGGGCGAGCAGTTTTCTGATGTCAACATTTTGGTATGGGCAGGCATAAGCAATGGACAATGAACACAGCTGCATTTTATCGATGGCAATTTGATTGCACAGAGATACCGTGATGAGATCCTGAGGCCCATTGTCGTGACATTCATCCACTCCCTCCACCTCATGTTTCAGCATGATAATGTACGGCCCCATGTCGCAAGGATCTGTAGACAATTCCTGGAAGCTGAAAATGTCCCAGTTATTCCATGGCTTGCATACTCGCCATACATGTCCCCCGTTGAGCATGTGTGGGATGCTCTGGATTGACGTGTAAGATGGAGTGTTCCAATTCCCGCACATATTCAGCAACTTCACACAACCATTGAAGAGGAGTGGAACGACATTCCACAGGCAACAATCAACAGCTTGATCAACTCTATGCGAAGGAGATGTGTCGCACTGCATGAAGCAAATGGTGGTGACACCAGATACCGACTGGTTTTCTGATCCACGACATACCTTTTTTTTAAGGTATCTGTGACCAACAGATGCATATCTGTATTCTCAGTCATGTGAAATTCATAGATTAGGGCCTAGTGGTGTTTCAATTGACTGAGTTCCTAATATGAACTGTAACTCAGTAAAGTCTTAGAAAGTGTGTGTGTGTGTGTGTGTTTGTGTCTCTACCCTACCTTGCACGTTGATGCGTCCCTGGTGTTTGTCGCGGCCCTCAGAGTTGTAGGCCTCACACTCGTACACGCCCTCGTCATGGAAGGTCATCTCAGGCAGAGTGAGGATGGGTCCCTCTGCACTGGCCCCGGCCTTAGACGGCAACAGACCATCCACCTTCCTCCAACGCAACTTTGGGATGGGACTAAGGTGAGGGAAGGGAAGCAGTGGTGGATAAAGAGGGAGAGAGGCATGGGCAGAAGGAGGGGAAGGTGGAGGAGGAAGAGGACATTGGAGGAGGGAGAGGCAAGAAAAGGGGAATGCAGGGCGAGAGTGTGTGGATACAGTATACAACAAATCGTGTATAGAGAATGCTTACATACTTTATCGCGTTCCTCTTATTTTTTATTTATTGTGTGTTTTTGTTCTACCTTGTTATTTTTAGTATTAAATTGTTATTGATTACTGCATTGTTTCAAGCTTGCAAATTTGAGATATTTTAACAATATGGGATAATAACATGGATCAGGGACTTACTTTCCGTAGGCAAAGCACTCCAGCTGGGTGGTGTGTCCTGCCAGGGCGTAGGTCTCTGCTGGAAAACGCACTTTGATAGCAGGAGCTGACTTCCTGGTATTGGCTGTGGTTAATAGAGAGGACATGTCAACAACAGCGAAAATGGCTGATGTGAAATAAAGCAAATTATAAGCTGCACCTGCACTTCAAGTCTCTCCTCTTAGAGGATAAGTATACAGCACTGTATTCTTTGTAGTTCCTTGTCAATTGAAATGTCAAACGCTTTTCAAAGCTGCACAATTACCATGTAAGAGGAACAGAGTACTTGAATAGGCCTTTTCTCTCTACACACACACACACACACACACACACACACACACACACACACACACACACACACACACACACACACACACACACACACACACACACACACACACACACACACACACACTCCTGTACCGTCTGGCTGCACGGTGAGTTGGTTGGCCTTGCTGAAGGTACTCTTGGTACTGATGTCCATGTCGATGGTGGTGAAGCAAAAGTAGCTTGCTGTATCGTTAGGCTCCGCCTTGGCCAGGTACAGGTTGCCCGTTACCTGGGAGACGAACCACCTACCCCCGTCAGGCTTCACGAAGCTGGGGAAGTCGTTAACGAACCAGCGGTAGGACAGCGCTAACGAGAGGAGAAAGAGAGAGAAGGGAGAGCAAGAGCAAGAGCGAGAGAGAAGACGAGGAGGAGAGTGAGACTTAATCAATGTGCCATAAATAGGGGCTTATCAATGAAAACATTCCACAAACTAGTTCAAGGGAGCACTCAGAGAGAAAGCAGAGATTGGAATAAAAGGCATCTCAACAGTTTTTAACCCCCAAACCATAAGACTCCTGAAGAGGTAATCAAATGGCTACCCAGACGATTTACATTGTGTGCCCCCCCCACCAAACCTGCTCCTCTCTGTTTATCTTATATGCATAGTCACTTTATTAACTATACATTCATGTACATACTACCTCAAAATGGCCGACCAACCAGTGCTCCCGTACATTGACTAACTGGGCTATCTGAATTGTGTCCCGCCACCCACCACCCGCCAACCCCTCTTTTACGCTACTGCTACTCTCTGTTCATCATATATGCATAGTAACTTTACACATATCTACATGCACATACTACCTCAATCAGCCTGACTAACCGGTGTCTGTATGTAGCCTTGCTACTTTTATCGCCTCGCTACTGTATATAGCCTGTCTTTTTACTGTTGTTTTATTTCTTTACCTACCTATTGTTCACCTAATACCTTTTTTGCACTATTGGTTAGAGCCTGTAAGTAAGCATTTCACTGTAAGGTCTACATACCTGTTGTATTCGGCGCACATGACAAATAAACTTGGATTTGATTTTGATTTGAGCACGTGAATTGTGTGTGTGTGTGTACCTGGGTAGTGGGCGGGGGCCTGACAGGCCAGGAAGGCACCTGCACCCTCGTACACTGTCTGCGGGCTCTGCCCTTCCCCAGAGAAGTCATGGAGGTCTAGAAAATCAGTAAAGAAGGATATCACAAGAAGATAGAAAACAAACTACACGAGACAATGAAAAAAAAAACTCAATTAAATTCAGTCAAGAGTACCACAAGACGAAAGTGTACTTCTCACTGAGCAATTTCTTATTTTCACTATATAAACCAATCAATGGAATGAGATGAGATCCACAGAAAAGAGAGTTTGATGAATAACAACGGGGATCCAATACATCTTGATTAATATGCATCAACACAGAGAATGGTAAATACATAAATATGAATAAATGAATGTACTCACAGCCAAATTTGAGATTGGCGACGCGGCTGAGTATGGTGCCACAGCGGTTCATGGCCAGACACTGGTAGGAGCCTCCGTCACTGCCGTACTGGGGACCACTGATCACCAGGTTACCGGCTACCAGTGTATACCGGAGGTCCCCTACCGGGACATTCGTACCATTCACATGCCACCTACCGGACAGGGAAGGGAAGAAGTTACATAACGCTGTAGAGATGAGAACTTAGTACCTGTACCACCTCTCTGATGACTGCTTCTCTGATGTGTGTGTGCACATGTTTGTTCTTACCTGTACGTAGCAGCAGGGCTGGCTCTAGCCTGGCAGTTGAGAGTAACTGTTCCCTTACTGAGACCTTCTGGGTAAACCACACTGCTGGGCTGCTCCTCAAACACTGGCCCACTGTCATGACCCGTTATGCACACGTCCCCGCCTGTCAACACACACACACACAAAATCAGAATGACCAACCACCCAATTTCCTACTACCAGCCCCTTCCAACCAATCAAGATTAAGAGAAAACAATTAGATTCCAGATTTTTTTAAGGGTCTTTCCCTTTTCAAACTGTATTCAACTGGAACTGTGTTGTGCTGCGGCTGTTGAAAGACACTAACATTTCAAAACAACTTGTTCTGTATTACTATAAGATATTTTTTCTTAATTAAACGGAAAGGGAGCATCCCCAAAACACCATGTATCACCATTCAGAAATTCAGTTGGTGGTAAATACGAGTTTCATCTGTGCTTTGGGAAGCCAAAGTCAGAAAATTTGGAATTGTCTAATTGAATGAGAAATGTTCACAAATTACAGTGGAAGTATTTGATTAAATGTAATCTAATCCATTTTAATCTCATCTAAATAATGTACTCTGGGATGGTGTTGAGATGGCCTGTTTTCCCCTATTCCCTGTTCCCCTGACAGAAAACCCATAATTATGTGTTCATGGCTCAGAGATGTGTGTGTGTGAGTGTGAAGCAGGAGTTGTGCAGGCAAGCATTATGGTAAAACAACCATCTGCACTGAAAGTGGGAGTGAGATCCAAAGGGTGCGAGTCTATAGGGGATACAGGCTGTCAGGGGCAATACTGTTCGGTACGACAGTGATGAAGAGAGAACGAGGGGAGAGGGACTTAAATGGGGAGAGGACATAGAGGTGAAGAGTGAAAAAGAGATTGAGTGTTGGGGTGGCTAGAGGGAGGAGAGGCGCAGGTAAAGGTGGAGAGGGGGATGAACAGAGGAGAGTAGAAGAGTGGAGGGGTGGAGAGAGAGGGAGATGAGAGAAACAGAAGGTGCAGTAGAAACAGCCGGTTGGAACAGACAGCTAGCTATTCTCCAGGTACACAGAGAATCTGTCCGTGTTATACAGCACAAATTGGGTTAGAGACGCCTCATGAACATATGGGAATCTAATGCACAAAAAGTGTGTGCGAGAGAGAGGGAAAGAGGGAGGGAGGAAATAAGAGATAACAGGAAGAGATGGTGCGTTTGCACATGAGCATGTGTGCGTACGTGTGTGTGTGTGTGTGTGTGTGTGTGTGTGTGTGTGTGTGTGTGTGTGTGTGTGTGTGTGTGTGTGTGTGTGTGTGTGTGTGTGTGTGTGTGTGTGCGTGCGTGCGTGCGTGTGAGAGAGAAGGGGAGCTCTTAAAGTCCCACTGCAGTCAAAAACTATGAGGTTGCTATAACACTGTAAAATGTTGACAATTATGATAATGCCCTTTATAGTGAGGAGTTGTTTAAAAACATCGCTTTAAATTTCAGTCTGTTTTGGTGGGATAGAGTGTGGGTTTATACCCTGATGAAGACAGCTTGCCTGTCGAAACGTTGGTATTACATTTTTGCATCTGAGCTCCAAGAGTGTGCGGCTCTCTTTTATTTTCAAGTTTCTACTCCGCTAGCCAGCACCTCGTCTTAATAGGTGTGCGTTTCTTTTTCTTCTAGATCATAGAGTGTGGGTTTGCCTGGTGACAGCACCAGGCAGTACAAGTTAATAGACCAATAACAAAGAGAGTGTTTCAAACCTCTCTGCCAAAAACAGCACTTTTTCTGGTATTGTTGTTTGTTTTCAATTAAAATGTTTTTTAAAAACTCACAGTAAGGTACTTCAATTATTACCCAGAAATGATTTGATATTGAGATAAAATAGCTGCATTGGACCTTTAAATTTGGGGCAGTGAGAGACACACATGCTGTTTGGGGACTCTCTAATCAGTCTCTCCTCTCTCCGGGTGTTTGCTATGCTGGGGTGCTAGGATGCTGTGTGTGTGTGTGTGTGTGTGTGTGTGTGTGTGTGTGTGTGTGTGTGTGTGCGCGCGCGTGCATGCGTGCGTGTGTGGAGGGGGACGGCAATCCCCCAACCATACAGAAGATACATTTCCAAATAATTTCATACCCTGGAAACATCCAAACCTACCAGCTAACAGTGCTGCATGTTAGAAACCTGCCACACAAACCACTGTTCGTGTTCATTTTGAGGTGTGGCAATGAGAGAAGACAATGAGTATCTCTCAATATCTAAATATCAAATCATTTTGACTCTCTCTCTCTCTCTCTACTACACCTGCTGTCTCGACCTCTGAATGCTCGGCTATGAAAAGCCAACTGACATTTACTCCTTAGGTGACCTGTTGCACCCTTTACAACCGCTGTGATTATTATTTCACCCTGCTGGTCATCTACGAACGTTTGAAGAACGATCTGGCCTTTAATGGCCAATTACTCATATAATCTCTACCCGGCACAGCCAGAACAGGGCTGGCCACCCCTCGGAGCCTGGTTCCTCTCTAGGTTTCTTTTTAAGTTACTGTTTATCTAGGGAGTTTTTCCTAGCCACTGTGCTTCTACATCTGCATTGCTTGCTCTTTGGAGTTTTAGGCTGGTTATGTTTTTAAGCACTTTGACATCTGCTGGCTTTATAAAATACAGTTGATTGATTGATTTGATTGAACGAATAGGCCCATTCTTTCACAGCAACAAAACAGAATAACCTGAGGTAGGCTAACTATGATTTTCCCAACCAAACAGACCAACAGTTCTTTGTCGTCAGATACATTCAATGTTCTTGTTGTGTCCTTGGGTGTGTCTGTGTGTAGGGTAGTATGTGTACTGGTTTCCCTACATTCTCAGGACCCCAACATCCCAACATTTCACCTGAAAGAATCATTATTCTACGGTGTAGATCCTCTCACAAGTTGCCTGAGCCGCTGCTCCATTACTGGAAATATGACAGGTAAGCTTGCATGCATGATACAGGCTATGATGTTGTTAGCTAGCTGAATCAGCTATTTTAATGACCGTTTTTTCGAATGTGATTAAGTCATACAACTATCACACCCGTGCATATTATTGAAAAAGACACGGATGTTCAAGATAACATACAGTTCATCGGAAAGTATTCAGACCCCTTGACCTTTTCCACATTTTGTTATGTTACAGCCTTGTAAATGCATCAAATGCATTCAATTGTATTATTTCCCTCAATCTACACACACTATCCCATAATGACAAAGCAAAAAAAAGTTTAGAAATGTTTGCAAATGTATTAAAATGAACACTGAAATATCACATATGCATAAGCATTCAGACCCATTACTAAGTACTTTCTTGAAGCACCTTTGGAAGCGATTACAGCCTCAAGTACTTTTGAGTATGACGCTACGAGCTATGCACACTTGCATTTGGGGAGTTTCTCCTATTCTTCTCTGCAGATCCTCTCAAGCTCTGTCAGGTTGGATGGGGAGAGTTGCTGCACAATGATTTTCAGGTCTCTCCAGAGATGTTCGATCGGGTTCAAGTCCAGGCTCTGGCTGGGCCACTCAAGGACATTCAGAGACTTGTCACAAAGCCATTCCTGAGTTGTCTTGGCTGTGTGCTTACGGTCATTGTCCTGTTGGATGGTGAACCTTCACCCCAGTCTGTGGTCCTGAGCAGGTTTTCGTCAAAGACCTCTCTGTACTTTGCTCCGTTCATCTTTCCCCTCGATCTTGACGAGACTCCCAGTCCCTGCCGCTGAAAAACATCTCCACAGCATGATGCTGCCACCACCATGCTTCACCATAGGGATGATGCCAGGTTTCCTTCAGATGTGACACTTGGCATTCAGGCCAAAGAGTTCAATCTTTGTTTCATCAGACCAGAGAATCTTGTTTCTCATGGTCAGAGAGTCCTTTAAGTGCCTTTTGGCAAACTCCAAGCTGACTGTCATCTGCCTTTTACTGAGGAGTGGTTTCCGTCTTGCCACTCTACCATAAAGGCCTGATGGTATGTGTTTATGAGTGTGGCCTTGTATATGATTGTCTGTGTATGTTATTCACTTTTTGTTTACTGAGCATAGAAAGTTAACACATACTGCGTGTCAAAGTGTGTCCATTGGGATGTATGAGTGTGTGTGTCTGTTTCTGGGTTTCTGTGGCCTTGCATCTTTTGCCAGAGTATGTATGTATACTCAGCAAAAAAAAGAAAAACGTCCTCTCTCTGTCAACTGCATTTATTTTCAGCAAACTTAACATTTGTATATATTTGTATGAACATAACAAGATTCAACAACTGAGACATAAACTGAACAAGTTCCACAGACATGTGACTAAGAGACATGGAATAATGTGTCCCTGAACAAAGTAACAGTCAGTAAGTATCTGGTGTGGCCACCAGCTGCATTAAGTACTGCAGTGCATCTCCTCCTCATGGACTGCACCAGATTTGCAAGTTCTTGCTGTGAGGTGTTACCACACTCTTCCACCAAGGCACCTGTAAGTTGTCTAACAGTTCTGGGGGGAATGGCCCTAGCCCTCACCCTCCAATCAAACAGGTCCCAGACGTGCTCAATGGGATGGAGATCCGGGCACTTCGCTGGCCATGGCAGAACACTGACATTCCTGTCTTGTAGGAAATCACGCACAGAACGAGCAGTATGGCTGGTGGCATTGTCATGCTGGAGGGTAATGTCAGGATGAGGCTGCAGGAAGGGTACCACATGAGGGAGGAGGATGTCTTCCCTGTAACGCACCTGCAATGACAACAAGCTCAGTCCAATGATGCTGTGACACAACGCCCCAGAACATGACGGACCCTCTCCAGAATACAGGCCTTGGTGTAAGGCTCATTCCTTCAACGATAAAAGCGAATCTGACCATCACCCCTGGTGAGACAAAACCGAGGCTCGTTGGTGAAGAGCACTTTTTGCCAGTCCTGTCTGGTCCAGCAACGGTGGGTTTGTGCCCACAGGCGACATTGTTGCCGGTAATGTCTGGTGAGGACCTGCCTTACAAAAGGCCTACAAGCCCTCAGTCCAGCCTCACTCAGCCAATTGCGGACAGTCTGAGCACTGATGGAGGGATTGTGCGTTCCTGGTGTAACTCGGGCAGTTATTGTTGCCATCCTGTATCTGTCCCGCAGGTGTGATGTTCCGTTGTACCGATCCCGTGTAGGTGTTGTTATACGTGGTCTGCCACTGCGAGGACGATCAGCTGTCTATCTGGTCTCCCTGTAGCGCTGTCTTAGGCGTCTCACAGTACGGACATTGCAATTTATTGCCTGGCCACATCTGCAGTCCTCATGCCTCCTTGCAGCATGCCTAAGTAACGTTCACGTAGATGAGCAGGGACCCTGGGCATCTTTCTTTTGGTGTTTTTCCAGAGTCAGTAGAAAAAGGCCTCTTTAGTGTCCTAGGTTTTTATAACTGTGACTTTAATTGCCAACCGTCTGTAAGCTGTTAGTGTCTTAATGACCGTTCCATGGGTGCATGTTCATTAATTGTTTATGGTTCATTGAACAAGCATGGGAAACACCCATTACAACGAAGATCTGATGAAGTTATTTGGATTTTTACGAATGATCTTTAAAGGCAGGGTCCTGAAAAAGGGACGTTTTTCTTTTTTTTACTGAGTTTATGTATGTGTGACTCCTCCTTCATGTTGGGTATTGATTAATACTATACTAAGTTTTGTTTATGCAGTTTGTGTGTGTGTGTGTGTGTGTGTGTGTGTGTGTGTGTGTGTGTGTGTGTGTGTGTGTGTGTGTGTGTGTGTGTGTGTGATTCACTTCATCAACAGTCCAACGGAGCATTGATGAGGCTAATAATTACAATTTCTGTCCACAGGGATTGACTATGAGTAACTGCACATTTGGCAACAGTGGAAAATCTTGTTCATTTCAACAAAGGAACGCTACACCATCTTCATCTATCATTCATGAGATCGCTGAATTATTTCCACTCTGTCGTCAAGTAAATAAATAAACAAAAAAAAAATCGAATCCCTTGTGCCCGCTGGTCTAAAATAACAACATGAAATTTTAATCTGGCCTGAAGCCCCCCAGAGGCGCAGGACCCTTACTTTTGGTTCTCCAGACACACACTCAACCCCCAAACCCACCCATCGCACACCAAACCATCAGTCTGATAAGATGCATGGTCATGTTGAGTGTGTGTACGTGTGTGGAGTGAGAGGCTGTGGGGGCTAGGGGAGCACAATAACTGAAAGAGGTTGCATGTGGGTGGGAGATTGAGATAGTGGAGAACGACTGAGATAGTGGATGTGTTCATATTGATGGGGAAGTAGCCCGGAGCTGAAGTCCATCCTAATTTACTAGTCAATTCAGGAAGTGAACAGCACTCTTATGGAAATGTCATTTTATCCAATTCACCATCCAGGACTGACAGTAGCCACATTCCTTGGTAGTATTGAAAGATTCGAACTAATGGAGTGGACGTGAGAGGAGATCTGACAGTAAGTGGTGATGCGAGGAGGAACGGAACTGACATTGGAACATAAGGGTAAGGAGAATAAAAGAGAAAGGGGAGGAGAGGGAAATAGAGAAGACAGGAGGAGATGAGTGGAGAGGAGGGAGGAGTAAACAGAATATATAACACAAAGAGAGAGAGAGAGAGAACTTACCGACAGCGTAGCTCAGAGCTAATGAGCTGAGGCTCAACAGAATCATTCTCACGCTCCAACGCACCATTCTCACGCTCAGATCAGAACTGAACCGGATCAGAACCACACCAGAAGGAAGGAGAAAAGGCTTATCAGTGCCTGTGGAGAACAAAAAGAATGACAGATGTATTATTTATTATTTATTTATTTATTTATTACTACAAGGCTAGCTCTCTATTGCTAACACATGATCTATAAGCAGCCACACTCTCTTTTTCTAAACATCCTCACAGTACAGGGTCTCTAATGTCTGTGGACTGAAGCAATGTGTAACACTACAGTGGGGGTTTGTCCAAATGGCACACTATTCCATACATAGTGCATTACTTTTGACCAGAGCCTTATGGGCCTCGGTCAAAAGTAGTGCGCTATATAAGCAGTAGGGTGCCATTTGGACAAGCACCCCTACTAAGTATTCTCCAGTGGCCTTCTCTCTTCAATAGCTATATCTCCCGCTGCCTTTCACACACCCAGGAGACTGTCTTCCCGCGCTCTACTTCAGGTTACATTACAGAATAAACACTATAGCCTAAGGTAGATAGACAAACAGATAGTATGGGTCATTCTTGGTACACAGCATTGCAATTATCTCTCTCTGGCAATGTGAAAAAGCAGCTTGGGGGAAGAATGGGCGAGGTAAGAGCATTCGCAGTGATTTAAGATAGATTTTTGTTGAGATTACATAAAATGTAATTAAATAAATCGTAGTGCTCTTACGTTCAATTTATAACTCTCTCACAAGGTGCAAACAGAACATCTCCTTGACAATGTCTTCTCTGACCTTCTTATTCTCCCTCCCTCTTTCTCTTACCCTCCTCTCCTTTCCTGTCTCGTTTTCTCTCTCTCAGCTGGAAATGCTGGCAAGACAACCACCTAATCTAAAAATCAGCATTACATGACAAAAAAAATAACTTAAAAACACAATAGCCGAAGACGATCGTGGAAAGCAACGAGAGGGTTTTCATTCGTTAAGTGTTTTATTCTCTTCAAATCCAATAGGTCCAAGGTCTTTAGAGAGAAACATCAATAAGCCAGGAAGGTTCTGGCTCTTTAACTCGGAAGCTGGCACAGAAGGTAGAATTAGATCTAGTACATCTGTCGGAACTTCTCCAGACAGCTCACAGCCTAGTAGGCTAATTTACAGACCAGGAACAAGTTACTCCATGGCAGAATTCCCTGGACAGACCCGGCTAACATAATCTACTCTGTCAGTCTGTGTTCTCCCTCTGTGCTCTCCCTCTGTGCTCTCCCACTCTCCCCAAACTGTCACCTTCTGACACTTCACTGGATACTACTGTTATTAAACACAGAGAGAGGGGGGGTGAGATAGAGATATGAGAGTGGGGATAGGGAAGAGCGACAGAGAAAGAGAGCAATAAAAAAGAGCAGAGAGAGGAGAGAAAAACAGACAAAAAGCGAGTCAGGCAAAGACAGAGAAATATATCTCATCAAATCAGCTCACAGCTTAATGACTGTGGAGGGAGGAGATGAGAGCATATCACATTGCTCTCACGTCTTCATCGCACCACAGCCAAACAACTGGGTCTGGTTCAACAGTCAGCTCAAAGTACATAGAAACATTCATATGACATGCTTTAATAGGGCTTGGATAGACTGAAATGATGACATGACAAGACAATTAGGTAGTAGTGACAACCAGGAAAAGTATCTGGTTGCTTTGCAATGGAGCATGACTCCTTCATGACTCCTGCAGATGCAGGTGCGTCACTTTAAAGATCAACCCCGTCAATTTGTTGCGCCTGATGATTTCCATACGGCATCTCATTGCCAGCCAAACCGACTTCCAACAACCAGGTGTTGTGCATTTAGCAATCAACGGAACCACAACTGAACAAAACACGTCTCAACCCTCAGGGAATGAGAGTTCCCTGTAAATCGGTCCATATGAATTGTCGTATCAGGGTAAAATCTGTCCAATATGTGCAGTCAGTGCAGACCCTTCCATTTCTGTGTGTAGCGCTGGGGAATATTGTGTCCCATTGACGATCCTCAGGGTGAGTCACCCATCAGTGCACACCTCTTCCTCTCTTCCTCGCTCTTCCTCGCCTCCTCATCTCTCTGCTCCTGTAATTGGAACTCAGAACTCTGACACATTCTGACAGATAACAGTAATGGAACCAGCACTGTTCCAGTCTAGACAGGAAGCGTTCCTCCCGTGAGCACTGATCTAGGACCTGCTTTACCCTCTCCTAATCCTATGACCACAAGGGGGAAATCACAAAACTGACCTTAGATCATTGTTGTCTGTTTTGATCTCGGCTGAATTATTTTGGGCTGTTTCTGGGGGCCGGCTGGTCCAAGCAACTTAACCAAGGACCACAGATGGGCTGTTTATGAGGAGTGGTTAAAAACTGATTGTGTCTCTGGAGAGGGGAGGGCCCAGATGGGTGATTCTACAGTTTAGAGTGAGCAGGAAAGAGAGGGTACACACACACACACACACACACACACACACACACACACACACAGGTCCTGAAATTAGAACCATGTGCGATTGATTTTATTATTAGTGTCATGCAAGGATGCACAGCCTACATGGGCTTATAAGACACTGTTTTCGCTGTAGCAAAATAAAATAATTTGTCTGAGTGTCTCTGATGGCTGATTGCAGACTCAATGTGTACCACTCTCTCACTCAGATGCTTGTTTCCTCAGTTTGAGTTCAGCCGGCTATACTGCAGCGCTCTTAGCAGCCCCTAAACGCCACACACACGCTCTCCACACAGTATGGATGGCTGGAGACCGAGCTAAGCCTTTTAAGGATGCTCCTCTGTCAGTGTGGGTGTTTTCCCAGAGGCCCCTCAGTTATCCACCATTATCTGCACATTCTTCACATAATATGGATGACTGGGTCCGGATCACAGTAAAGGGCGGCTGGTACTGTATAGGACGGCTGGTGCTGTATTCCATCTTTGCGGTGTGGAAGGCTAGTGTGTGTGTGTGTGTGAGGGGGGGTATGCTGTAGTTGAGTGCTTGAGTTAACACCGACTTCACTTGTGTGGAGTGGAGTGTTGGTCTGATTGCTGGAGAAATCTCTGCAGCTCACTCCCTCTCTTCTCTCCCCTCCTTTTCACAGTATTCTTCTATGTGCTCCTCTCCTCCATCCATATACACTGAGTCAACCCAGCCTGAGCAATGGCGCTAACAGAGATGGTCTCCTCGTTTCAGGTTCTTAGAAATCTATGCAGTTCATTGTTATTTTATGTATTATTTCTTACATTGTTAGCCCAGAAAATCTCATGTGTTATTACATACAGCCGGTGAAGAACTATTGGATATTAAAGTGATGTCAACTTACCATCATTACCTCCACCCTGGACATACGATCTTATCCCAGAGGCCGACCCAAAACAACGCGGTCGCCGCAGGAGCGGCCTACTGGTCAGACTCAGAAGGCGAGCACAGGATCCACCGCTTACATTTACATTACATTTAAGTCATTTAGCAGACGCTCTTATCCAGAGCGACTTACAAATTGGTGCTTTCACCTTATGACATCCAGTGGAACAGCCACTTTACAATAGTGCATCTAAGTCTTTTAAGGGGGGGTGAGAAGGATTACTTTATCCTATCCTAGGTATTCCTTAAAGAGGTGGGGTTTCAGGTGTCTCCGGAAGGTGGTGATTGACTCCGCTGTCCTGGCGTCGTGAGGGAGTTTGTTCCACCATTGGGGGGCCAGAGCAGCGAACAGTTTTGACTGGGCTGAGCGGGAACTGTACTTCCTCAGTGGTAGGGAGGCGAGCAGGCCAGAGGTGGATGAACGCAGTGCCCTTGTTTGGGTGTAGGGCCTGATCAGAGCCTGGAGGTACTGAGGTGCCGTTCCCCTCACAGCTCCGTAGGCAAGCACCATGGTCTTGTAGCGGATGCGAGCTTCAACTGGAAGCCAGTGGAGAGAGCGGAGGAGCGGGGTGACGTGAGAGAACTTGGGAAGGTTGAACACCAGACGGGCTGCGGTGTTCTGGATGAGTTGTAGGGTTTAATGGCACAGGCAGGGAGCCCAGCCAACAGCGAGTTGCAGTAATCCAGACGGGAGATGACAAGTGCCTGGATTAGGACCTGCGCCGCTTCCTGTGTGAGGCAGGGTCGTACTCTGCGGATGTTGTAGAGCATGAACCTACAGGAACGGGCCAGAGCATATTACTTGCCAATGTCCAATCTCTAGATAACAAGGTGGACGGAATTAGGGCACGAGTTGCCTTCCAGAGAGACATCAGAGATTGTAACATTCTCTGTTTCACGGAAACATGGCTCACTCTGGATATGTTGTCAGAGTCGGTACAGCCACCCAGTTTCTTCAAGCATCGCGCCGACAGAAACAAACATCTCTCTGGTAAGAAGAAAGGCGGGGGTGTATGTCTTATGATTAACGACTCATGGTGTATTCACAACAACAGACAGGAAATCAAGTCCTTTTGATCACCTGACCAAGAATTCCTTACAATCAAATGCCCACTGCATTATCTTCCAAGAGAATTCTCTTTGATTATAATCACAGTTGTGTACACCCCCACACATCCCGAGGATGCATTTATTGTAGCTGGGGATTTTAACAAAAATAACCTAAGAACAATACTTCCAAAATTCTATCAGCATATCGAATGTGCAACACGAGCTGGTAGCATTCTGGGTCATTGCTACTCGAACTTCCGCGATGCATACAAAGCCAACTCCCGCCATGCCTTCGGCAAGTCTGACCATGACTCCATTTTTTTGCTCCCAGCCTACAGACAGAAACTAAAACAGGAAACGCCCGTGCTTAGGTCAATACAATGCTGGTCTGACCACGCTTCAAGATTGCTTCAATCACGTGGACTGGGATATGTTCCCGGATAGCCTCAGACAACAACATTGATGTACAGTTGAAGTCAGAAGTTTACATAAACTTAGGTTGGAGTCATTAACCTGTTAGTCCTATAGGGGCAGTATTTCATTTTTGGATAAAAAGACGTGCCCGTTTTAAGCGCAATATTTTGTCACGAAAAGATGCTCGAATATGCTTGGAATTGATAGCTTTGGAAAGAAGACAGTCTTACGTTTCCAGAAATGCAAAGATTTTCACTGTGAGTCCCTTAGAACAAATGTTTCGGGCAAAACCAAGATGTATGACCGACCAGGAAATGCACAGGATTTCTGAGGCTACGTTTTCCATGATCGCCTTATATGGCTGTGAATGCGACAGGAATCAACGGACTCTTTCTCTTGTTTCCCCAAGGTCTCTGCAGCATTGTGACGTATTTGTAGGCATATCATTGGAAGATTGACCATAAGAGACTACATTTACCAGGTGTCCCGCTAGGTGGCTGCGTGGCAATTGGTGCGCAAAAGTCAGGTCCCGGTATTTTTCCATTCAAATCTCAGAACAAACCAGGCTACAAGGACGGTGCTTTCAACGGAGAGAAATATGACAAACCACCTTCAGGATTGATTCAAACAACGTTTTCCATGTTTCAGTCAATATTATGGAGTTAATTCGGAAAAAGTTTGACATGTAGGTGACTGAATTTTCGGTTAGTTTCGGTAGCCATATGCATAGTAACAAAAGGGAACGATGTGTCCTACACAAGAATCTTTCAGGAAAAACTGGACATCTGCTATGTAACTGAGAGTCTCCTCATTGAAACATCTGAAGTTCTTCAAAGGTAAATTATTTTATTTGATTCCTTGGCTGGTTTTTGTGAATATGTTGCGTGCTAAATGCTAATGCTAACGCTAAGCTAGCTATCACCACTCTTACACAAATTAGTGATTTTCTCTGGTTCTAAAGCATATTTTGAAAATCTGAGACGACAGGATTGTTAAGAAAAGGATAAGCTTGAGAACAGGCATATTTATTTCGTTTCATTTGCGATTTTTAAAAATCGCTAATGATGCATTATGCTAATGAGCTTGAGGCTGTAGTAACGATACCGCATGCGGGATGGGGCGGACTAAGAGGTTAAAACTCGTTTTTCAAGAACTCCACCAATTTCTTGTTGACAAACTATAGTTTGCAAGTCGGTTAGGACATCTACTTAATGCATGACACAAGTCATTTTTCTAACAATTGCTTACGTACAGATTATTTGACTTATAATTCATTGTATCACAATTCCAGTGGGTCAGAAGTTTACATACACTAAGTTGACTGTACAGCTTGGAAAATTCCAGAAAATTATGTAATGGGTTTAAAAGCTTCTGATAGGCTACTTGACATCAATTTAGTCAAATGTAGGTGTACCTGTGGATGTATTTCAAGGCCTACCTTCAAACTCGGTGCCTCTTTGCTTGACATAATGGTAAAATCAAAAGAAATCAGCCAAGACCTCAGAAAAAAAATAGTTGACCTCCACAAGTCTGGTTCATCCTTGGGAGCAATTTCCAAACGCCTCAATGTACCACGTTCATCTGTAAAAACAATAGTATGCATGTATAAACACCCTGGGACCACGCAGCCATCATACCGCTCAGGAAGGAGATGCATTCTGTCTCCAAGAGATGAACGTACTTTGGAGCAAAAAGTGCAAATCAATCCCAGAACAACAGCAAAGGACCTTGTGAAGAGGCTGGAGGAAACAGGTTCAAAAGTATCTATATCCACAGTAAAACGAGTCCTATATTGACATAACCTAAAAGGCCTCTCAGCAAGGAAGAAACCACTTTCAAAACCGCCATAAAAAAGCCAGATTACGGTTTGCAACTGCACATGGGGACAAAGATCGTACTTTTTGGAGAAATGTCCTCTGGTCTGATGAAACGAAAATAGAACTGTTCGGCCATAATGACGATTGTTATGTTTGGAGGAAAAAGGGGGAGGCTTGCAAGCTGA
Organism: Oncorhynchus nerka; assembly: GCF_034236695.1. Classification (NCBI taxonomy): domain Eukaryota; kingdom Metazoa; phylum Chordata; class Actinopteri; order Salmoniformes; family Salmonidae; genus Oncorhynchus; species Oncorhynchus nerka. The sequence continues at coordinate 56,682,144 of NC_088410.1, read as the reverse complement.
AGGACACCATCCCAACCGTGAAGCACGAGGGTGGCTGCATCATGTTGCAGCTTTGCTGCAGGAGGGACAGGTGCACTTCACAAAATTGATGGCATCATGAGGTAGGAAAATTATGTGGATATATTGAAGCAACATCTCAAGACAACAGTCAGGAAGTTAAAGCTTGGTCGCAAATGGGTCATCCAAATGGACAATGACCCCAAGCATACTTCCAAAGTTGTGGCAAAATGGCTTAAGGACAACAAAGACAAGGTATTGTAGTGGCCATAACAAAACCCTGACCTCAATCCTATTGAACATTGTGGGCAAAACTGAAAAGTGTGTGCGAGTAAGGAGGCCTACAAACCTAACTCAGTTACACCAGCTCTGTCAGGAGGAATGGGCAAAAATTCACCCAACTTATCATGGGAAGCTTGTGGAAGGCTACCCGAAACGTTTGACCTAAGTTAAACAATTTAAAGGCAATGCTACTAAGTAGTAATTGAGTGTATGTAAACTTCTGACCCACTGGGAATGTGATGAAAGAAATAAAAGCAGAAATGAATCATTCTCTACTATTATTCTGACATTTCAGATTTGAAAAATAAAGTGGTGATCCTAACTGACCTAAAACAGGGAATTGTTTCTAGGATTAAATGTCAGGAATTGTGAAAAACTGAGTTTAAATGAATTTGGCTAAGGTGTATGTAAACTTACAACTTCAACTGTATACGCTGACTTGGTGAGCGAGTTTATAAGCATCGGAGATGTCGTACCCTCTGTGACTATTAAAACGTTCCCTAACCAGAAACCGTGGATTGATGGCAGCATTCGCACAAAACTGAAAGTGCGACCCACCGCTTTAATCATGGCAAGGCGACCAGAAACATGACCAAATACAAACAGTGCAGCTATTCCCTCCGCAAGGCACTCAAACAAGCAAAGCGTCAGTATGGAGACAATGTAGAGCCGCAATTCAACAGCTCAAACATGAGACGTATGTGTCAGGGTCTAGAGTAAATCACGGATTACAAAAAGCAAACCAGCCCCGTCGCGGACATTGATGTCTTGCTCCCAGACAAATTAAACAACTTCTTTGCTTACTTTGAGGACAATACAGTGCCACCGACACAGCCCACTACCAAAGCCTGTTGGCTCTCCTCCGTGGCCAACGTGAGTAAAACATTTAAACGTGTCAACCCTCGCAAGGCTGCCGGTCCAGATGGCATCCCTAGCCGTGCCCTCAGAGCATGCGCAGATGAGCTGGCTGGTGTGTTTATGGACATATTCAACCAATCCCTATCCCAGTATGTTGTCCCCACGTGCTTCAAGGTGGCCACCATTGTTCCTGTTCCCAAGAAAGCTAAGGTAACTGAACTAAATCCCTATCGCCCCATTGCACTCACTTCTGTCATCATGAAGTGCTTCGAGAGACTAGTCAAGGATCATATCACCTCCACCCTACCTGATACCCTAGACCCACTCCAATTTGCTTACCGCCCCAAAAGGTCCACTGACGATGCAATCACTATCACACTGCAAACTGCCCCTATCCCATCTGGAAATGAGGAATACCTATGTAAGAATGCTGTTCATTGACTACAGCTCAGCATTTAATAACACCATAGTACCCTCCAAAGGTGCAACAGCGCCTCTTCAACCTCAGGAGGCTGAAGAAATTTGTCTTGTCATCTAAAACCAATCAACTTTTACAGATGCACAATCGAGAGCATCCTGTCGGGCTATCACCGCCTGGTTTGGCAATTGCACCGCCCTCAACAGCAAGGCTCCCCAGAGGGTAGTGCGGTCTGCACAACACATCACCGGGGGCAAACTACCTGCCCTCCAGGACACCTTCACCACCCGATGTCACAGGAAGGCCAAAAAGATCATCAAGGGCAACAACCACCTGATCCACTGCATGTTCACCCCGCTATCATCCAGAAGGCGAGGTCAGTACAGGTGCATCAAAGCTGGGACCGAGAGGCTGAAAAACAGCTTCCATCTCAAGGCCATCAGACTGTTAAACAGCCATCACTAACATAGAGAGGCTGCTGCCAACACATAGACTCAAATCTCTGGCCACTTCAATAAAGAGACTGAAAATTTATTACTAGTCACTTTAAATAACGGCACTTTAATAATGTTTAAATATCCTACATTACTCATCTCATATGTATATACTGTATTCTACACTATCTTGCCTATGCCGCACGCCATCGCTCATCCATATATTTATATGTACATTACATATTCTTATTCATCCCTTTACATTTGTGTGTATAAGATAGTTGTTGTGAATTAGTTAATTACTGTTAATTACTGGTATTACTGCATAGTCGGAACTAGAAGCACAAGCATTTCGCTACACTCGCATTAACATCTGCTAACCATGTGCACGAGACCTATAAAATTTGATTTGTGTGGTTGATGGTACTTTTGGCAATTGACATTCATATTCATATGTGTCATAATGCTGCCTCCCAAACCACATCCCACAGACAGACACCACAACACCTCTTTCTCCATCTATCCCACCATCGTTCAGTACTCTCCTTGTCTACCTTCTCCTCCCTCCATCCCTCCATCCCTCCATCCCTCCCTCTAAAGTTGTCATGCTCCATAAAGGAAGGAAGGACTGCCTGAGGCCATGGAGCTTTTAGCTCAGCCCAGACATCTGCCAACAGGACACACACTCCCACAAGGACCACACACACACACAGGACACTCTCATAATGGCACTTACCACCCCAGGTGGGCTGTTTGGGACACCGCTCTGTTCAGGGAAGGAGAGAGGGAGGAGGAGAGGATGAAAAAGGAGGTGGGAAGGGGATGACTGACAGGGACACCAGAAGACAAAACCTTTAATTATTGAAGTCATTTTTTATCAGCTAAGATCCCAACAGTCCTGCCCTACCCTCTGTGGTGACAACTAATATCCTGTCTGCTCTGGCCTTGGAGCGTGACACACACACACACACACACACACACACACACACACACACACACACACACACACACACACACACACACACACACACACACACACTGCTCTGAAATGTCCCGTCTTCTTGGCGATAACCATCTCTTTAGCAGGTGTTTGATGAGAAAGCAGAGGGTGTTAGCTGTCCCTGCCAGGACCCCTGAGAACATCAAACATAACACTGATCTGGTCCCTAAATCCATCTCTGGGATGAACTGTGGTGATTGGGAGCTCTGGATGGCTTCTACATCATACACCTCTGTGAATAGCATACACACACACACACACACACACACACACACACACACAGACACACACACACACACACACACACACACACACACACACACACACACACACACACACACACACACACACACAGATCCCTAGCTGTTGATTCAAAGATAAAGAGGCTTGAAGATGGAGACGGCTGATATTGCAGCGTGAGATGACAGCCACTGGCAGCATGACTGGAATCATAACTTAGTCATCCCATCAAACACACACACACACACACACACACACACACACACACACACACACACACACACACACACACACACACACACACACACACACACACACACACACACACACACACACACACACACACACACAAAGGTAGAGATCATTACCACACCTTAGTAAGGAAGGTCAGGGACAGCTTAGCTGCAATTTCACAGGTAAATTGTTAAATAGCTCCAGATTTCAGCACCTAATAATATAATGCACATTACGTCAGTTTCACAGCTGGAAGATGTAGCACCTCAGACAGATATCTGTGACAGTCACATTAGCATTATCCTGCACATGCACACACAGTATATCCTCCGGGGTGTATGGAATTCACACTCAACCTGACTTTAATGGTTTGACTACAATTCACACTATTGGGCTTGCAAATCTGACAGACAAAGAGTACTCTACACACATACATTGGCAGGCACAGACTGTAATAGACTGTAATAGTTTTGACTTGAGGTTATTGTTTGTGGGGGTGCCAGGTAGGTTGTGCCTACCAGAGAAAATATTGCTTTCTCCTTTTTGTGTGTGAGGGAATGAGTCCCGTCTGGTCCGTGAAGTCTACAACGATACGAAGGACTCATGCAAAAGTCAGTATGGACATACACTTTTCATAAATCCTTAAAACATTGGAAATAACTTCAAAACAACTGTTCTGTTGCATGGGTTGTATTACCAACATAAATAATCACACATAATAATATAACAAACAATAAGCTCTGGTTCCTCAAGAAAAGTCCTGTACCTCAGGCCGAAAAGATTCCAGCCCGGTAAAGGAGTTGAGTGAACTCAAGTGACCTTAGTCACGCAATGTTTGTCCGTTAATAAAAGTGTAGGGTAAACCCAGTCTCTATCATACAATCAAAATATCAAACTCTTTTACCACACAACCCTAAAGAGTATCAAATCTCAGTAGTTTTCAACTACAACTTGTCACGCCCTGATCTGTTTCACCTGTTCTTGTGATTGTCTCCACCTCCTCCAGATGTTGCTTATTTCCCCAGTGTATTTATCCCTGTGTTTCCTGTCTCCTGTGCCAGTTTGTCTTGAATGGTTTCAAGTCAACCAGCGTGTTTTCCGATGCTCCTGTTTTCTATTCTCTTTTTCTAGTCTTCCCGGTTTTGAACCTTGCCTGTTTTTACGGGACTCTTTACCCGCCTGCCTGACCCTTCTTCCTGCCCTGACTTCCAGCCTGTCTGCCACTATATACCTATTGGAAACTCAGAATCTGGTTTTGACCTTTTGCCTGTCCACAAACATTCTCTTGCCTACTCCTTTTGGATTATAAATAAACTACACAGACTTTAACCATCTGCATCTGGGTCTTGCCTTGTGCCCTTATAGTACGAACGGGCCATGACAGACCCAGCAGACTCGGACCAGCTTCGCTATGCTGTCCCCCTGGAGGGAGCCACCATCGGGAGACATGAGGAGCTGTTACAGGACCTTTTGGAAGGGCTCCTTTCCTTGACGGAATGCAACGACCAAGGGTTTAAGGAGATTATAGAGCAATCAGGGAGTTAGCTCAGAGGCTGCCTGCTACCACTAAGAAACCCCAACCACCCAGTCATTATTTCCCCTATTAGTGGTGAGCTTGTACAGCCTACCCCAAGAACCCTGCTTACCTCCACCGGAGTGATATTCTGGGGGTCCTGGTACCTGCCAGGGTTTTCTTTCTCAGTGCTATCTTATTTATGAGCTACAGCCATCTTTGTTTCCTTCAGACCGATCTAAGATAGCAGATGTTATTACGCTAATGTCGGGAAGGGTGCTCTCCTGGGCTACGGCAGCTTGGGAGCGACAATCCACCATTTGTTGTTACCTGGAGGATTTCATGGCAGAAGTGAGGAAGGTATTCAATTCTCCGGTATCCGGGAGAGAGGCGGCCAGTAAACTTCTTGAATTACGTCAACTCCCGTAGTGTGGCAGACTACGCGGTTGATTTTCACACGTTGGCCGTCGAGAGTCCCCGGAATCCGGAGTCTCTTTTCAAAAAAAAATTTCACAGATTATCTGAGGTGGTAAAAGATGAGCTAGCTGCTCGGGAACAACTGGTGGACCTCAACTCCCTCATTGCCCTCACCATTAGAATTGATGGACGCCTAAGGGAAACACAGGTGTGAGAGGAGGTCTGGTCTCGGGCACACTCGTTCATCCACAGTGGCTCGCTCACCTCCGAGGGAAACCTGAAGTCCCTGAGAATGGTTTTTCCAAGAGGATCCGAAGCCACCCGAGCTCCCTCAAGAATCATCGACGATGTGTGAGTCGGATATACCAGAACCTATGCAACTGGAAAGAGCTAGATTATCACCTAGGGGACGTTCACATATGCTAAGCTCCAACAGTTGTCTGTATTGCGGTGCTGCGGGGCATTTCATTGCTACCTGTCCAGTGACCTGGTGACTCCCCTCTCTGCACTCACCTCTCCCAAGGTACCGTTCACATTGTCCCCAGCAGCAAAGAAGGCTTTTGTGGATTTGAAGCAACGATTCACCACTGTCCCATCCTCATCCATCCGGATCCAACCCGTCAGTTTGTCGTGGAGGTTGACACTTCCGACATGGGAGTAGGGGCCGTTCTTTCCCAGCGATCCATCCAGGACCAAAAGCTTCATCCCTGTGCCTTCATATCCCATCGTCTCAACTCGGCAGAGAGGAACTATGACGTTGGCAACCAGGAACTCCGAGCAGTAAAGATGGCCCTGGAGGAGTGGAGGCATTGGCTGGAAGGGGCGGAAACTCAATTTTTGGTTTGGACCGACCACAAGAATTTGGAATATCTCCGCACAGCCAAGTGCTTTAACTCTAGGCAGGCCCGTTGGGCTCTGTTATTCACTAGGTTTAATTAAACCATCTCCTACCGCACAGGGTCCAAAAATGTGAAGCCGGACTCCCTTTCCCATCTGTACAGTTTCGCTGCCAAACCCTCAGAATCAGAGACCATTCTCCCTGCCTCATGTTTGGCGGCTGCGGTTGTCTGGGGTATTGAGGCTCTGGTTCGCAAAGCACAACGTTCCCAGCCGGACACTGGGGGAGGCCCGGCTAAAACGGATGTTCGTTCCATACTTGGTCCGGTCCCAAGTCCTGGAATGGGCTCACTCCTCCAGGCTTACCTGTCATCCAGGTGCTCATCTTACCCTGGCTTTCCTCCAACAGTGCTTCTGGTGGTCCACCATGGCTCCTGACGTCTCGGCCTTCGTTGCTGCATGCATGGTGTGTGCCCAAAACAAGACTCCACAACAAGCTCCGTCTTGTCTTCTCCAGCCACCTCCTGTTCCTCATCGCCCCCGTTCCAATATTTCCCTGGATTTTATCACTGGGCTTCCTCGGTCCTGACGGTGGTTGACAGGTTCTCCAAGGACACCCATTTCATTCCTCTTCCTAAATTTCCTTCCGCCATGGAGACGGCCCAGATCATGGTGCAGCACATCTTCCAAATCCATGGACTCCTGGTCGACATTGTCTCAGATTGGTGTCCTCAGTTTTCATCCCGATTATGGAAGGTGTTCTGTACCCTTATCGGGTCGTCAGTCAGCCTGTTCTCCGGGTTTCATCCCCAGTCCAACGGCCAGTCGGAGCGAGCTAATCAAGATATGGAGACGGCACTCCGGTGTCTTGCTGCCAGTAACCCCGCCACCTGGAGTCAGCAACTGGTCTAGGATGAATATGCCAGGAACACTCTCCCCTGCTCGGCTACTGGACTATCCCCCTTCGAATGCTCCATGGGATATCAGCCTCCGCTCTTCCCCGAGCAAGAAGTGGAGGTCAACATACCTTCAGCCCAGATGTTCGTCCGTCGCTGTTGGCATACCTGGAAAAGAGCTCGGGCGGCTCTTCTCAAGAAAACCTCCAGGTATCGTCGACAAGCAGGTCGCCACTGGACTCAACACGGTATAAATCACAAATGAAATACCGTTTGCAAAAAAAGTTGTAGTCAGACAATCCAATCTGCCAACAGATCTCCAGCACAGAAAGAACATGACAAAACAGCGGAGACCAAATGGGATGTGTAGTCCAAAGGAAGAAATGAGTGGATCCGATCCTGCTTAAACTTTAGACAAAGCTTCAAAGCACACTTTTAAATACAACAAAACAAGCGGAGTAAAGAAGCTTCGGAACTGACGGTTGAACACATCTTCATTCGCACCAGCATCACAACTACCTTTTTCGCATCTGATGCTGGCTATTTAATTGGGAATTAAAGGGGAAGCGCCCTATTGGAAGGAGAAGCAGAGATGGTTCAGACAAATTAATGGCCGTCACAAGACACACAGGCACTTTTTTGTATACTCACTCAGTGTCCTTCCCTGACTCTCTCTCTCGCTTACATACTTTCTCTCTCACACTGTGAACTACTCCCCACCCGACCCAATCCCCCAGCCGCCACATGGCACAGAATTATGTTGTCAGAGTTGGCAAGGATGTGTGTATCACATTCTCTCTCTGTGTCTCTGTGTCTGGCCCTGGGCATCTCAGACCGGTAGTCACTGACATGGTCAGACACTGAAGGTGACTCCAGTCATGACCACGTCTGAGCTAATACACCCAGAGATGCACACACACACACACACACACACACACACACACACACACACACACACACACACACACACACACACACACACACACACACACACACACACACACACACACACACACACAGCCTGCAGAAGGCAGAAACTGTGCTGGTCATGCATTATGTATTGAATCCTTCTAGGATGTTCCACATTGGCTGTCAGTTAGTCACTGGGGCAGTAACAACCAGAGTGAAGTGTGAAACTACGAAAGGGTAGAGGGTTTAAGAAGGTTTTCCACATTCAAACTGATGGACACACACACATATACACTGTCAAACACAAACACAATTATACGCTTGGCTGTCCACACACCCGCCATTCCTGCACACACCACTTCTAAGGGCAACGTTTGATCATGCTGAGGACAGAGTTCAGAAAGCTCAGATGTGACTACTGCAAACCTATTGTTGAAAAGACATAAGCACCAATAAATACCACCATTATAATCACAGCTCTATATCATACAGATAGAGTTTAGAGTTAGGATTTAGAGTTTCCATTTTAGTTTAGAGTTGGGATTTAGAGTTTAGAATTTATGGCCAGATTTAGTGTTTACATAGTTTAGAGCAGGGCTATTCAACTGGTGTCCCTCCAGATTTGGACATGTTTTTATTTTATTAAACTGGCCCTTTGATCACTACTAACCACTAACCTCACTGCAACTCCCCTCCAAGTCTCCGACCACTACCTTGTATCCTTTTCCCTCTTGCTCTCATCCAACACTTCCCACACTGCCCCTACTCGGATGGTATCGCGCCGTCCCAATCTTCGCTCTCTCTCCCCCGCTACTCTCTCCTCTTCCATCCTATCATCTCTTCCCTCTGCTCAAACCTTCTCCAACCTATCTCCTGATTCTGCCTCCTCAACCCTCCTCTCCTCCCTTTCTGCATCCCTTGATTCTCTATGTCCCCTATCCTCCAGGCCGGCTCGGTCCTCCCCTCCTGCTCCGTGGCTCGACGACTCATTGCGAGCTCACAGAACAGGGCTCCGGGCAGCCGAGCGGAAATGGAGGAAAACTCGCCTCCCTGCGGACCTGGCATCCTTTCACTCCCTCCTCTCTACATTTTCCTCTTCTGTCTCTGCTGCTAAAGCCACTTTCTACCACTCTAAATTCCAAGCATCTGCCTCTAACCCTAGGAAGCTCTTTGCCACCTTCTCCTCCCTCCTGAATCCTCCTCCCCCTCCCCCTCCTCCCTCTCTGCAGATGACTTCGTCAACCATTTTGAAAAGAAGGTCGACGACATCCGATCCTCGTTTGCTAAGTCAAACGACACCGCTGGTTCTGCTCACACTGCCCTACCCTGTGCTCTGACCTCTTTCTCCCTCTCTCTCCAGATGAAATCTCGCGTCTTGTGACGGCCGGCCGCCCAACAACCTGCCCGCTTGACCCTATTCCCTCCTCTCTTCTCCAGACCATTTCCGGAGACCTTCTCCCTTACCTCACCTCGCTCATCAACTCATCCCTGACCGCTGGCTACGTCCCTTCTGTCTTCAAGAGAGCGAGAGTTGCACCCCTTCTGAAAAAACCTACACTCGATCCCTCCGATGTCAACAACTACAGACCAGTATCCCTTCTTTCTTTTCTCTCCAAAACTCTTGAACGTGCCGTCCTTGGCCAGCTCTCCCGCTATCTCTCTCAGAATGACCTTCTTGATCCAAATCAGTCAGGTTTCAAGACTAGTCATTCAACTGAGACTGCTCTTCTCTGTATCACGGAGGCCCTCCGCACTGCTAAAGCTAACTCTCTCTCCTCTGCTCTCATCCTTCTAGACCTATCGGCTGCCTTCGATACTGTGAACCATCAGATCCTCCTCTCCACCACCCTCTCCGAGTTGGGCATCTCCGGCGCGGCCCACGCTTGGATTGCGTCCTACCTGACAGGTCGCTCCTACCAGGTGGCGTGGCGAGAATCTGTCTCCTCACCACGCGCTCTCACCACTGGCGTCCCCAGGGCTCTGTTCTAGGCCCTCTCCTATTCTCGCTATACACCAAGTCACTTGGCTCTGTCATAACCTCACATGGTCTCTCCTATCATTGCTATGCAGACGACACACAATTAATCTTCTCCTTTCCCCCTTCTGATGACCAGGTGGCGAATCGCATCTCTGCATGTCTGGCAGACATATCAGTGTGGATGACGGATCACCACCTCAAGCTGAACCTCGGCAAGACAGAGCTGCTCTTCCTCCCGGGGAAGGACTGCCCGTTCCATGATCTCGCCATCACGGTTGACAACTCCATTGTGTCCTCCTCCCAGAGCGCTAAGAACCTTGGCGTGATCCTGGACAACACCCTGTCGTTCTCAACTAACATCAAGGCGGTGGCCCGTTCTTGTAGGTTCATGCTCTACAACATCCGCAGAGTACGACCCTGCCTCACACAGGAAGCAGCGCAGGTCCTAATCCAGGCACTTGTCATCTCCCGTCTGGATTACTGCAACTCGCTGTTGGCTGGGCTCCCTGCCTGTGCCATTAAACCCCTACAACTCATCCAGAACGCCGCAGCCCGTCTGGTGTTCAACCTTCCCAAGTTCTCTCACGTCACCCCGCTCTTCCGCTCTCTCCACTGGCTTCCAGTTGAAGCTCGCATCCGCTACAAGACCATGGTGCTTGCCTACGGAGCTGTGAGGGGAACGGCACCTCAGTACCTCCAGGCTCTGATCAGGCCCTACACCCAAACAAGGGCACTGCGTTCATCCACCTCTGGCCTGCTCGCCTCCCTACCACTGAGGAAGTACAGTTCCCGCGCAGCCCAGTCAAAACTGTTCGCTGCTCTGGCCCCCCAATGGTGGAACAAACTCCCTCACGATGCCAGGACAGCGGAGTCAATCACCACCTTCCGGAGACACCTGAAACCCCACCTCTTTCAGGAATACCTAGGATAGGATAAAGTAATCCTTCTCACCCCCCCCCTTAAAAGATTTAGATGCACTATTGTAAAGTGGCTGTTCCACTGGATGTCTTAAGGTGAACGCACCAATTTGTAAGTCGCTCTGGATAAGAGCGTCTGCTAAATGACTTAAATGTAAATGTAAATGTAAATGATCAATTCTGAATATTAAAAAAGGGTATGCAAAAAAATCCCAGCCAAAATCTGCCGTTCAATTCCAAAATCACAAGCTCTATTGTGGTTGTCTATAGTGTGATTTCTAGTGGGTTTTAGAGGTTTCTAGAGCCTACAGTGCATTCGGAAAGTATTCAGACGCCTTGACGTTTTCCACATTATGTTACGTTACAGCCTTATTCTAAAATGGATTTGAAAAAAAAAATACTTAGCAATCTACACACAATACCTCACAATGACAAAGCAAAAACAGGTTTTTAGACATTTGGGACTCGTTTCAGGAAACCAGGCCTATGTCGCCCCTCTACTTCACAGATGAGTCGTTTGAACTTAAAACTTTTTTGAAAAATCTAAATGTGTTTGTTTGGCAGAAATGCCTTCTGGAACTTTCATGTGCCTTAATAACAAACTTGTATGCCATCTGTAAATACAAATAACATTTTTAAATTACGATCCTAGTTGGTTTAGCCCACGAAAAAGACATCAAACTTCCCGCTATCCATGATTGGCTGAGATAATGGTAGCCCATATCTGCAAAAGCAGAGTGTCTGCGGAATGCTGAATATCTTGGCTTTTGATCTGTGCCTTAAAATCTTTGGTGTGACTTACTACCATATATGGACATACAAATGTATAAGTGCAGGCTGAGCCGATGATGATGACTGCTACCTACATTCCAGGGTTGCCATCCAAACACTTAAAAGACACACTCTCGTCCACTTACCCTCGCCTTATGCCCTTGGGGGAATCTCCATCGCCATCTTGGAGGGCGGTCCAAATGATTAGCCAAGCAAGGGAAGTTTGGAACAGAAGCCCCATTGCCCTCACTTTTAGTTGGCTTTGGAAGTGTACAATTATGTTCATTTCGGGGCCTGAAACTACCCATTATTCAATTTGCAACGATTGTACATCCGAAAGAAAAGTTTGCAAAAACTTAAAAACAACATCAAGGGTGCATCTTTTAAGTGCTTGGACCGCCAAAATATGACGTATGCAATCATTACACAGGGGATTGGCTACTATGGCACCTTGTAGCCAATGAGATAAGCTTTCCAGGGATATGCAGTTGACCTGGGTGGGACAAAGCAAGGCCTAAAACCCTTTATGTGTAATGTGAACTATTGCTACCTTGCTTACAGACAAGATGCACCGAGCATGCTACATTACATTGTAAACAGATTTCATCGCTTTACTTTAATTGCTTTCATAAAAGATCGCTTCTCAAGGGGGAAAAAAAGCTAAAAACTAAGCTAAAAAAAGGCAGTTATGAATAAGTATAGCGCCATAGAAGCTTTGAACTCGGATCAGGGGAGCGATTTGAACAACGAGTATTTAGACTCGGTTGATGAAGATTGCTTTCTACAAGGATTGGATCCATTTTTAGATCAGTAAGTAAATTATTTTCATGACTTTCTATAGCTAATGTTTTATATGTATTTTGTTGTCTGCTTTTTGTGCTTTGGATTTAGTTTATGTAGGCTTATGTAACTAATAATTTCATTGTTATATAATTCCAAAGTAGTCATTGTCTATGTTTCATATTAGTTCACTGTTTGCTGTTCTAAGTTCCATCCTTGTATCTTTGGAGAGGCCACTAAATTCTCATGGCCATTATTTATTTGTGGTTCTCACCGCTGTCTTGGTCTCTCTTACTGACAGTTGTGGCTGCTTTGCATGATGTATTCTTGTCTCCATCTTCTTGCCCTTTGTGCTATTCTGTGCCCAATAATGTTTGTACCCTGTGCTGCTGCCATGTTGTGTTGCTACCATGTTGCTGTCATGTTGTGTTGCTACCATGCTGTGTTGTCATGTGATGCTGCCATGCTATGCTATTGTTTTCTTAGGTTTCTCTTTATGTAGTGTTGTCTCTCTTGTTGTGATGTGTGTTTTGTCCTATATTTTATTTTAATTGAATTAAATGCTTAATCCCAGCCCCCGTCCCCGCAGGAGGCCTTTTGCCTTTTGGTAGGCCATAATTGTAAATATGAATGTTTTCTTAACTGACTTGCCTAGTTAAATAAAGATTAAATAAATAAAATAATAACTACAAGTCTTAGTGTACAAAGTGTTACTGTTTGCATCGTGTGTGTGTGCTTCACACCTTCTATGTGAGTCACTGTACAGATACAGTTTAGGCTTGATGTTTTTACATTTACAGTAATGTTGTTTTGTAAATTGAGTCAACTGTAATTCTGTCTGTTTTACAACAATACATCCCTTTATTTTATTCACCACAGAGTGGAGAATGCAGATTTTTGGATGATGACATTTGGGAGCCACCCCTCCCCAGCAAGCACCCCCTGCCGGTCAAGGCCTTCACTCACCACTGCTATGTCAATCACCCTGTCTGATGGTTCTACATCCACTTAACATAGACCTCTTGAAAAAAAAATAGGGGCTTGTGGCACCATTTGTCCTAATATAATCAGTTTCCCCAAGATCAAGGTAAATGACATGACAAAGACAGCGGAGAGAGGACCATACATTGGATCAGGACTAACAATATGCTTTTTGTGAAATGGAAGGACACTAGGGAAGTAACCATGCTCACCACACAGCATAAGGCATTTAATAACAACCAAGGAGGGTGAAAGAGGAAGACTGTCTCCATTTCTGTGAAGGACTACTATGCCACTATTGGGGGTGTCGACCTATCTTGTGCTCTGAAAGGCCACTACCAGGCCCTCCACAAGAATAGGTCTAATACTTTTTTTTACCGCTTTGTGGACCATGCTACAGTAAATGCTTTCATTCCCCACAAGCAGATGGCCAAAGCAAAAGTTTAAACCCCTCTCTCCCAGTTGGCCTTCCGAGAGCAGCTAGTTCAATTCATGTGTATGTGGGACCAATACATTGGATATGCCAAGACTAAACTTTCAGGCACTTTGGAGAGGTTGAAAAAACACTTGGATATCCCCTGTCTGTCCCCCGACACCACCACAATGTTTGAGAGAAGTTGGTGTTAAATACATTTAGTTTTTAAAGTGAACAACAACCTTTAGACACATCCAGTCTGCAAAAACAATGAAATTACCACATTCGGACACGTTGGAGAGGTTGAAAGGACACTTGAATGTATCCTGGATACCCCATAACACCACCACAATGTTTGAGTGAGGCTGATATGGTGGACATTTTTAAACTGAACACATTGCATTTAGGGATTGCATATATATGTAATAGCACTGGAATGATCTAATTTACAGACATATTCCACTTTGGAGAGGTTTAGGGACACTTGGAAATGTCCCGTGACCACACCTGACACCCCTTACTAAAACATATGTCCATTTCTAGTTGTTAGGTCTATCAATTCCATTTTTTTTCTGATATTTTTCACATCTTGTGGAAGCCACCTGTTGTGGTTCCAGTTCTGGGAATCAATAATTCACTTATAGCTTGTCAATGAAAAAAGTTTTTTTTTTAAACAATAAAAAAACAAGGTTATTTTGTGTGTGACTGATCTTGTGTATTCTGAACTATGTATCTCCTATCTTCTGATCATTTCCTCATTATCTCCCAGATGTCTTCTTTCAAAATATACCACGTTTTGGCATATCAGAATCATGTAATTACACATGAATAGCAGTTACTTTTGGGTATGTCTATTTAGACGGAAATCTACATTTTGCCATTAAATTTAAGAGGTTAAAGTGTACTGTTTGCTGGCTGGCTAACGCTACGTGTATGATCTGTGTATTCATGATATTCGTATCTCAGAACCATTTGCATTGCTAGTTATAGCCTAATGTTAGATAGCTAACATTGAACTTGGTTAGTTAGCTACCTGTAGATTCATGCAGGGTGGGGGCATAATGTCACGTGTGACAATTTCTTCACTTCTTATGAACTCAGGCAGCAGCTCCTGAAGAGGAAAATCACCATGGTTGGCACAGTTAGAAAGAACAAGCCTGCGCTCCCCCCTGCAATCCTCTCAACAAGGGAGAGAGAGGTCTTCTCATCAAAGTTTGCCTTCACCCCTACCACCACTCTAGTTTCTTAACTCCCAAAGAGGAACAAGAATGTGGTCCTCTTGAGCACACTGCACAAAACAGCTGAGGAAGCCAGTCATCATCCTGGACTACAATCACAACAAAGAAGGCGTGGACAACCTGGACAAGGTGATTAGAACTTGCAGCTGCATGAGGATGACTGCCCGCTGGCCCCTGGTCATCTTCCATAACATCATTGATGTGTCCTCATAATTGGATGCCTGATAACCAGAATAAGAGGAGCGTGTTCCTGGAGCAGCTGGGAAAGGCACTTGTAACCCCACACATTCAAAGAAGGGAGGGACTCCCCTGCACAGCAGCCTCTGCAGCGCTTGTGAAAGCTGTTCATGGGGCTGAATCTTGTCCTGGTCCACCTGAGGCTGCAGCTGGGGCAGGCAAGAGGAGGAGATGCCAATTCCGGCCCTCGAAGAAGGACTGTAAAACAAATACTATGTGCTGCAAGTGTGAGAAATGCATCTGCAAAGTCCATGCACACATACATGTACTTGCATACTGTCCCACATGTGCTCATTATAGTTATTTTGATTTTTGTTCATCACATTTTTGTTTTGTATCTGTTATCTTATTTTATTATTATTTATTGTTGTTGTTTATACACCTTGTGGGTGGGGGCAATGGTTAAAGAAATGGGAGAAGGCTAGTATTTTGTAGTTGAATTCCTCATTGTACAGTATATAATAATATACCACTATGTTGCCCAAAAAGTTCAAGACTGCTGTTGTTTCCCTTCAATAAAATGCATTCAAAACTACTTTCTGCACATTTCTTCTACCTTCTTAGGCTATACAAGTGCTATCTCTTGCTAAAAATGGTATGTTTACGCCTATGCAGTACCTTTAGCAATAATAATAATAATAATAGTAAACCTCTACTTTAGTAAAGGAAACAGTTATGTGTCCATTGATTAAATGCAGTCGTTCTGCCTTGTGGAGACAAAACACAGATATTCACAAAGTTTGTGATGAACGACAGGTTATTTCTTCATGCAAAATAGATTTGGGGTTTAAAATTCAATTAACTGCTTTATTTCAGGTGTTTAGTGAAGGCGGGTCATTTTTGACCCTTAAGACACGGGGAGTATACAGAATGTTAACACTACACAAGCGTTAAGAGGGTGTGAACGATGCCGAATGGGCACAAAAATATTCAAATGCCATTTTCTCAAAAGTGAGTTTGCAAGTTTAACTTCAAAGCAGAATTACTTTCCCATTGTAGTGTATGATATACCATTTAGCTCTACTTTAGCTCTAGCTCTACTTTTAACCAATGTAAAAAAATACACAATTTCAAATTTTGAAATGTAAAAACCAAGTAAAACCAAATCGAGCCAGTCGGTGACATTTTTGCAAATGTATAGAAAAAAACACGGAAATATTATACAGTGGGGCAAAAAAATATTTAGTCAGCTACCAATTGTGCAAGTTCTCCCACTTAAAAAGATGAAAGAGGCCTGTAATTTTCATCATAGGTACACTTCAACTATGACAGACAAAATGAGAAGAAAAAAAATCCACAAAATCACATTGTAGGATTTTTAATGAATTTATTTGCAAATTATGGTGGAAAATAAGTATTTGGTCACCTACAAACAAGCAAGATTTCTGGCTCTCACAGACCTGTAGCTTCTTCTTTAAGAGGCTCCTCTGTCCTCCATTCGTTACCTGTATTAATGGCACCTGTTTGAACTTGTTATCAGTATAAAAGACACCTGTCCACAACCTCAAACAGTCACACTCCAAACTCCACTATGGCCAAGACCAAAGAGCTGTCAAAGGACACCAGAAACAAAATTGTAGACCTGCACCAGGCTGGGAAGACTGAATCTGCAATAGGTAAGCAGCTTGGTTTGAAGAAATCAACTGTGGGAGCAATTATTAGGAAATGGAAGACATACAAGACCACTGATAATCTCCCTCGATCTGGGGCTCCACACAAGATCTCACTCCGTGGGGTCAAAATGATCACAAGAACGGTGAGCAAAATTCCCAGAACCAGGGGACCTAGTGAATGACCTGCAGAGAGCTGGGACCAAAGTAACAAAGCCTACCATCAGTAACACACTACGCCGCCAGGGACTCAAATCCTGCAGTGCCAGACGTGTCCCCCTGCTTAAGCCAGTACATGTCCAGGCCCATCTGAAGTTTGCTAGAGAGAATTTGGATGATCCAGAAGAAGATTGGGAGAATGTCATATGGTCAGATGAAACCAAAATAGAACTTTTTGGTAAAAACTCAACTCGTCGTGTTTGGAGGACAAAGAATGCTGAGTTGCATCCAAAGAACACCATACCTACTGTGAAGCATGGGGGTGGAAACATCATGCTTTGGGGCTGTTTTTTGCAAAGGGACCAGGACAACTGATCCGTGTAAAGGAAAGAATGAATGGGGCCATGTATCATGAGATTTTGAGTGAAAACCTCCTTCCATCAGCAAGGGCATTGAAGATGAAACGTAGCTGGGTCTTTCAGCATGACAATGATCTCAAACACACAGCCCGGGCAACGAAGGAGTGGCTTCGTAAGAAACATTTCAATGTCCTGGGATGGCCTAGCCAGTCTCCAGATCTCAACCCCATAGAAAATCTTTGGAGGGAGTTGAAAGTCCGTGTTGACCAGCAACAGCCCCAAAACATCACTGCTCTAGAGGAGATCTGCATGGAGGAATGGGCCAAAATAGCAGCAACAGTGTGTGAAATCCTTGTGAAGACTTACAGAAAACATTTGACCTCTGTCATTGCCAACAAAGGGTATATAACAAAGTATTGAGATAAACTTTTGTTATTGACCAAATACTTATTTTCCACCATAATTTGCAAAAAAAAATTTTTAAATCCTACAATGTGATTTTCTGGATTTTTTTTCTCATTTTGTCTTTCATAGTTGAAGTGTACCTATGATGAAAATTACAGGCCTCTCATGTTTTTAAGTGGGAGAACTTGCAAAATTGGTGGCTGACTAAATACTTTTTTGACCCACTGTATTTACATAAGTATTCAGACCCTTTGATCAGTATTTTGGTAAAGCACCTTTGGCAGCGAATACAGCCTTGAGTCTTCTTGGGTATGATGCTACAAGCTTGGAACATCTGCACATCCTTGCAAGCTCTGTCAGGTTGGATGGGGAGAATCGCTACACAGCTACTTTTAGGTCTCTCCAGAGATGTTCCATCGGGTTCAAGTCTGGGCTCTGGCTGGGCAACTCAAGGACATTCAGATACTTGTCCCTATAGCCACTCCTGCATTGTCTTGGCTGTGTGCTTAGGGTCATTGTCCTGTTGGACCCTGAGCCTTCTCACCAGTCTGAGGTCCTGAGTGCTCTGGAACCAGTTTTCATCAAGGATCTCTCGTTACTTTGCTCCATTCATCTTTCCATCGATCCTGATTTGTCTCCCAGTCCCTGCCGCTGAAAAACATCCCCACAGCACGATGCTGGCCAAAGAGTTCAATCTCGGTTTAATCAGACCAGAGATTCTTGTTTCTCATGGTCGGAGTCCTTTAGGTGCCATTTGGAAAATTCCAAGCTCGCTGTCGTGCCTTTTACTGAGGAATGGCTTCTGTCTGGCCACTCTACCATAAAGGCCTGATTTGGTGGTGCTGCAGAGATGGTTGTCCTTCTGGAAGGTTCTCCCATCTCCACAGAGGAGCTTTTTCACAGTGACTATTGTGTTCTTGTGCACCACCACCTCATGATTTGGTTTTGGCTCTGACATGTGGGATCTTGTGTGCCTTTCCAAATCATGTGGGAACAGAATGCACCTGAGCTCAATTTAGAGTCTCATAGTAAAGAGTCAGAATATTTCTGTACATAAGGAGTTTCAGTTGTTTTATTTGCAATATATTGGCCAAAAAAACCAACTGTTTTTGCCTTTTCATTATGGGGTATTAATTGTAGATTGATGAGGAACATTTTTTATTTAATACATTTTAGAATAAGGCTAAAATGCATTGTATGTGGCATGTTTATGATTTTTTTTCTTCATTTGAATTTGGCTCCAGCATTTGAACAATTGAATCTACAAAATATTATGACCCCATTCCTGAAAGCTCCCAGGAACACACACATGCTTTCTCTTCCTCTCTGATGCTCACTGGGAAATTCATTCAAATAATACTCCCTTCAGACTGGAAATTGCATTACATGTATCTTTGTATTACTTATTTAGATGCTTAGTTTTAAAATGATCTAATTACTTTTAAAAAGCTTTTAATAGCTGTTTTAAAATGACTGTTTGTTCACACACTCATTTCTGTCCGTAGTGTGTAGAGATGGCTGGGTAAATACAAATTCTTTATCAACAATACATGCAGTAAGTGTGTTGTAGAAGGGATTGCTTTATCCAACACAGAATGTGTGTGTGTGTGTGTGTGTGTGCGAGAGAGAAAGAGAGAGAGTAGCGTGAGAGAGAGAGAGACAAACAAAGATGAAATATTATGTACAGAGTGAGAGTGAGAGAGAAAGTAGACTGAGCAGGGGAAAACATAACAGCTCTAAACAGCAGAAAAGTGTAAATCAATCCATTGGTTCATTACTCACCCCAAACGCAAACTGTCTTTTACGTGGTTCTTCTATTTGGAGCTCAGGTTCCATGTTAGGAGAAAGAGGGCTTTTTAAGCTCTAATGATGGTACCATCACTCTGTGTGTATTTGAACAGTGCTCTGCTGAGGAGCAAGGGTTAGAGGGACAGACAGCGTATGGAATACTCCAATTTAAAGTTTCAGATTTAAAACATTCGTCCGTGGAACCAAATATTCCAGAATGTTCTAGCAAGAATCTAAATGCTGATCTTCATTGCCTGATATTGACTCGAAGACATATGTCAAAGGTTAATTACATTACTACGTGTGTGTATGGGGGGCAAAAAAAAGTAACACCTGAGGAAACGCTAGTTTTATCAACACATCGCATGCGCTACTTGCTCATCAATAATTTGTGACCATTGCTACTCCATTTTACAGGATGGCTACAAGGCACTCCCCCGCCCTCCCTTTGGAAAATCTGATCACGCCTGCATTCTGCTCATCCCTTCCTATAGAAAGTACCCGTGGTAAGGACTGTTCAACGTTGGTCTAATCAATCGGAACCTATTCTTCAAGATTCTTTTGATCACGCGGACTGGGATATGTCCCGGGTTGCCCCTTAAAATAACATACAACATACACTGACTCGGGACTGAGTTCATGAGGAAGTGCATAAAGGATGTTGTTACCACTGAGACGATTGGAACTTATCCAAAAATTAACACCAAACAATCACAGATTATAAAGGGAACACCAGCCACAGTCCTCAACAAGCTAAACACCTTCTTTGCCCGCTTTGAGGAAAACAGTGGCCGGCCACCGCCGCTCATGAGGACAACGCCTACAGAGATTAGGTGAGGGCCCTGGCAGGAAAATAACCTCCTCTTCAACGTCAACAAAAAGGAGCTAATTGTGGACTTCCACATCGACGGAGAGGGTGAAAAGCGTCAAGTTCCTCTGCATGTACAACCTGAAATGGTCCATCCACACAGATAGTGTGGTGAAGAAGGTGCAATAGCGCCTCTTCAACTTCAGAAGGCGGAAATTCGTCTTTGCCCCTAAGACCCTCAAGAACTTCTACAGATGCATGATTGAGAGCATCCTGTTGGACTGTAATCACCATCTTTTACGGCAACTGCACCGTCTACAGTCGCAGGGGAAGTTGTATGTGTCTGGCTTAGGGTTTTAGTTTCTGTAATACTAGTCTGACAGTCAGCAAGACAGTATGTGTGAGTGTCTGTGTGCTCTAGACTGATATTGGTTCAAATAGGGCTGCAGAGCGTTCTGCCTCTATTGAATGGTGATTGTGAACACTTGCCCTTTCAGAAAACAGGAAGAAAAAGACGTCTAATAGCTCTGACCTTTAAAGAAGACCACAAGAGGGATTATTTTGCATTCAGACTAAATGTCTGGAAGTTTAGTAGCCCAAGGAATGAGCTAAGTTTAGCTAGCAGACATTTTTACATGATTTAAAATCTACATACACCCTTCATAGAAACGAAGAGAGGCCTGCTTTACACATTCACATACAAACACACAAACAAACACACACCCCTGCTCTAGAGAACAAAATGTCACGGGGATGAATGCTAGATCAGAATGTCAAAATGTCATGGAGACAAGTGTTTTATTTGTCCACCAATAAATAAACAACACAGGAATAACAAACAAACATACACAACCAGACTATTTCCTTCCTCTCTGACCTTAATCAAGACGACAATGGATTTCCAATATGAAAACATCATGATTGTGTTCTTCAGTTTGTCGTGGTCAGGAGTTTTTCATGGCCATGTGGCCAAACCATGAAAAACTCTAGGCCATTGTTGAATTGTAATTTTTTTTTTTAAATAACACCATTGCCTCGATGGCACTAACACTCACACTTATCTTTAATTATTTGCCGCTGACTTTCCTGGTAGCTACTTCATTGAGGAAAAATGTAGTTACTACGGTTGTGATATGTGGTTGTCTCACCTAGCTATCTTAAGATGTATGCACCAACTAAGTCGCTCTGTTAAATGACTAAAATGTAAATGTTCTCAGTCTGGTCATGTGATCAGGAAAACCCTCCTGGTCCCCCTCATTGAATATACGCAGTAACTATTCAGATATCAGTTCTACATTCTCTGGGACTGAGTCTAACGCACGCAGAACAGCAGTGAGTGATGGGAAGGGTTGATACCAATAGTGACTTCATCTGTGGATGGACGATCCCAGCATCTGTGTTTGTGTGTGTGTGCGTGTACTGTTCATTGGGGAACAATGCAGGGTTTATGGGTCCCTTTAGCTCCTTCTGCTTCAGTTAAACAGAGAACCCTTTACAGGATTAGCACTCTACTTTAATGACAGGGTCACAGAGGGACACAAAGTAAGACATGCGCTTATGCACACACACACACTTCCAAAACGCACAACCACACACAGCTCGACGGGGCCACAGTGGAGAATGTCCAAAGCTTCAAGTTCCTATGTGTACACATTATTGACGACCTGAAATTGTCACACAGTCACACAGTCAGCACGGTGAAGAAGGTGTAACAGCGCCTCTTCAACTTCCGGAGGCTGAAGAAATTCAGCTTGGCCCACAAGACCCTCACAAACTGGTACAGATGCACCATTGAGAGCATTGTCTGGCTGTATCACCGCCTTGTAGGCAATTGCACCGTCCGCAATCACAGCGCTTTCTAGAGGGTGGTGTGGTCAGCCCAACACATCATCGGAGCACAATGCCTGCCCTCCAGGACATCTACAGCACCCGGTGTGACAGGATGGCCAAGAAGATAATCAAGGACCTCAGCCACCCGAGCCACGGCCTGTTCACCACGCTACCATGTAGAAGGAGGAGACAGTACAGGTGCATCAAAGCTGGGACAGAGAGACTGATGAACAGCTTCTATTTCTAGGAAATCAGTGTTAAACAGTCTTACTAGACTAGCCGGCCTCCGCCAAGTACCCTGTACCCAGCCCTGAACCTTAGTCACTGTTACTAGCCGGCTATCACCCAGTATTCGTTTCGTGCTGTTGGTGGTAGGTGCACTTTATTCAGCAGCCATAGCACTGGGAATGCAAAGTGTTCCCATTTTGAAACATTTCATGTGTCTGAAGGGTACAACTCAACCTACCCGGCAGGTCCAGATAGCAAACGAAGTCCACTTACAGGCATACCGCTGGCCAATCAGATAACTCAGATCACCATGTCTGCACAGTTTTCTCACACCATAGACTTTAAAAAAAGCCTGGAACGCACAGCAAAGTTGATAATGTGAGATTTTTTAATTTTTTAAATCATGACTAGAGAGACTCAATGAATAAAGCAAAGAGCTGCTGTTTTTAGGAGTATGCTTATGTTGAAGTTGTCATTCAGCACTGTCAACACTTTGGTCAACACTTTTATAAGCCATAAATTGTGCGTTTCCTACTTCCACTCACACTACAACCAGCGCTGCAGCTGCAATGAATGAGTATAGGACAGCAGTCAATAAACTTGTGTTGTTATTATTAGCGGCTTGTCTTTTTTTAATATCGAGGAATATTCTACTTTCTCTTTTCATAGGAGTAACAACATGAATTGGTGCATGAGGCAGAAATAATGCAGTGCGACTTAAGTTTCGCCATCAGCTGGAAGACTGTGTCCCCTTTTCTTAGCGGAGGGAGGGCGAGAGGAGGGACAGTGAGTCGAGTGAGAGGCAGCCTCAACGCTGCTCCCTCCCTTCTGACTGACCATCAGATGCAGGCCATCAGTCCAGTAAAAAAAGCACATTCTTATGCTCACTCAGGTGTGCCTCACAAGTAATGCAATAAGTGATCTATTACTAGTGCGATCTGTGACGTCCCTGCCACTCTGTCTGCTGGGATCTCCTGTTTGGTAGTCTGCTTATTACAGGAGGCTAGTGGGTAGAGCTAGGAGGATGTGGCGCACCAAGGTAGGCCAGGCCTGTGGGCTATAAAGTGTGGCCACATCAGCCAACACCCTCTCTCTTCCCTGACTGGCAGGCTGGCTTCCACCACCTTTTGGGTTTTTGGTCTGCTTTCACCATACAACACCCTCTCCACTCATCCACACACTGCATACACTACTGATCCTACAGATGTCCACAGCTTATGTTTATTTTTTTGGTTAATATTTAGTTTAATACATTTTTTACATTTAAGTAATGCGTGGTATCCCTTTGTTGTTACAAACTATGAGTCAGGTCGTAACTCATTGGGGGCTTGTCCAAATTAGAGATGTTGGTTATGTGGTAGTTTTGGTAGTATGTTATTTGTAAATTTGGCTAATTTGTTTTGTTTGGACTCCCTGTTTTGTTTATGGTCAGCTTGGAGCACCGTGAAGGGGTAGTAATTGGGGCCTAATTGGGTTGAGCTGTGTTGCTGCAGTTCTTAGAATGCAATGGTTTACTATTTGTTTGGCAGTCTTTGTTAAAGCCAAAGTTTGGGATTATCACTCATTATTTTTTTTCAGAGTTTTTCCTTGATTGTGTTAGCTTTAAGGGTTTTGTTTTGGTAGATGCTGGAAAGGAAGCAGCCTTTGTCCCCTGTGTGTTGGTCTACAAATGTGTTTGTGCCTATTTCCTAATCACTGGTGTTTTGGGTTCTGGTACATGTGTTAAATTGATTTGGTAAGGATTGCCAATTCAGTAGGTAGGAGCCACATATCCCCTTCTAGGTTTCAGTGACTTTATCTCAAAAGGAGATCTGTGATTTTGTACTCTCTCTAGTGTGGTGCAGACTGTGGGTAGAGCCCATTTGTGATAAATTGCCACGGGAGCACTTCCTTGAATTCAGATCAGTCACTGGATTTCCGGTTGCATTTCTGTTTCCGATGGAACCAGTTCATAAATACCCGATTCAAGTATCTGCACGAAGACTGGGGTTGAGATGAGATCGGTGTATTCGTTAGAATAGTCTTGGGGAGGTTCCATTTTGTCTTGGTTGTCCTTTACCTTATCAGTGTACACTATGCACCAACACTAGTTTTGTAGGGTTTGTCTTAGTCTAAATTGGTAATTTAGTTGAGTTTATCACGGCTAGTAATGTAGACAAGTTTGAGTGCCCGTCTGACTCACTTCTTCAGCAGTGCACTACAGAGCAGACAGCACAGATTGAAAGCAATTGAAAGACATTATGAAGGTCAGTCTAAAAGCCAAACTAGTTGAGGAAGGAATCTTAGCTATTCGAGATACAGTTTGTTACTCCAGTTGCGTCACCAGGTGTTGCTGGTTTAAGTTTTGAGCAACAAAGAGATGTTAATGCTACAACTAGCAAAATAGCAGATTAAACACATTGAGTTGAAAAATTGAAATCAGAGAGGGTAAGCTTAAATTAATCATCAGTTTTGCCAGTAACAAACTATCCAACTGAGGACATTGTAAGAAATGTGTGTTTATTTCCTAAATTGAATGAAAAGGACACAGAAACATTTTTCTGTTTGTTTGAGTAAGTAGCTGAATCTAGAGATTGGTGTGGTGAAGATAGTATTTTACTGCTACAGTGTGTGTTAACTCAAAAGGCCTTTTCAGCGTTAGATTTAGCTGAGAGTAAGGTCTCTGAAACGTTGACAAAGGCAGTGTTAAAAGTCCACGATATTGGTTCCAGATTCGTATAGGCAGGGTTTTCGCAATTATTAAATGACATGACAAGTCAACCTAATTTAGTTACATCCAATTGGTAGTTACAGTTTTGTCCCATCGCTTACAACTCCTGCACGGACTCGGGAGAGGCAAATGTCGAGAGCCGTGTGTCCTCTGAAACACGACCCTTCCAAGTCGCCCTGCTTCTTGACACAATGCACGCTTAACCCAGAAGCACCAATGTACTGGAGGAAACACCATTCACCTGGCGACAGTGTCAGTGTGCGTTGTGCCGCCTCATGGATCTCCTGGACGCAGCCGGCTGCAACACAGCCTGGGATCGAACTAGGATCTATAGTGATCCATCTAGCACTGTGATGCAGTGCCTGCACCACTCGGGAGGCCCCCAACCTATGTAGATTTTGCAGGTAATTTTGTGTCTCAGTTTAATTGTTGGTGCTCTGCCTCAGAAGTAGATACATTTCAGGAATTGTCTGATCTGGTGGTCCTTGAGCAGTTAAAAAAATTCAGTACCAGAGTGTGTTGCAACTTATATCAGTGAGCACAAGGTGAAAACTCATAATGAGGCATCAGTTCTATCAGATGAGTATGTCTTGATACATAAAAGCTTTTTTATGGGTCCTGTAGTCATTGAAACTGCCCGTAAAGAGTACTCTCCCCTCGCTAAAAGTTTTCAAGGTTGGGAGTAGGTCACTGTTTTCCTCGGGTTGTTTGTGGTCTATGAGGTAGAAATGATCTAAAACAAGTTTAACTACTGTCAAGGTAAGGGACACTGGAAAAATGAGTGTCCTGTCCTTAGAGCAAAAGCTCAATTCTGGTGGCAACTCAAAATATATATATTTTTGTTGGGGCCTAGCTATATCACTTAGTCCAAATACTGTATCTCTGCTTGAGAAGCATGCATAGATAGACCTTATAGAAAATGCAGTGCTTCTGCCTATGCTGCATACATTTACGAGGGTTACACGTGACCGACCAGCTCGATTCAGTCTTTTGTCGGAACATTTTAAATTGTGGTTTTTACATTGGATAAAAGTAGAGACTCAGCTCTAGAAAATGGTATATCATACACTACAGTTAAGGGACAATGGGAAAGTAATTATGCTTTGAACGTTGATAAACTTTTGAGAAAATGGCCTTTGAATGTTTTGGTACACCCACTGGTACACCCATTCAGCATCGTTCACACCCTTTAAGCTATAGCCCCATCCGTAAACGCAGTGTTGTCAGATTGTCCGTTCGTAAATCCAGAGCGTTTTGCTTTCGGAGCGCTCAGACCGCACACTGGACGCTCTGGCCGAGGTGTAGGGTTGATCCGAGCGTTCTGTCCTAACAGCAGTCAAGCACCCAAGCTAACTGGTTTTAACGTTGGCTAGTTTGCTAGCTACTTCCAGACAAATGAGAGAACACTCTGATCATTTTACTCACCCTAGCAGAGCTGGTTAGTCTGTTTTTATGTTATCCAGAGCTTTAGTGACTGCAACTGTGCTGCTAGCAACAATTTTATCGATACTTTTTTGCTAACGTTCACTGACACCGGCGAAATTCAACGGGTGTTGAGCTAACCAACCAGGTTCAATGTTAGCTAGCTAACATTAAGCTATAACTAAGCAAAGCAAATGGCTCTGAGATACAAATAATATTGCTACACAGATCACACATGTAACGTTAGCTAGCGAGCCAGCCAGCTAATGTTAGCTATACAGATAACAGTACACTTTATTTTGAAATGATAATTACTTTCTGACAAAATTAGAAATGTGTTATATCTGAAAATGTAGCTAGCTATACTATTTTACCCGTAAACATGAAAGGACGCTCCCTCTCCGTCACGGATGCCATGGTTGCTCTTAGTTTGAAGATGCAATCCGGGGACAGGTGTTTTCTCCATCTCCTTACCTATCATATATTATATTCCACTGATCTCTTGGCATGTCCAGCCAACTCATTATCTCATCCAATCATGGCTAGCGGAAAGGTTGCTGGCTTTTTCCAACTAGGCTTGTCATTTTAGCAATGTTATTCATATTTTCAGATGGCATACAAGTTTGTTATAACGGCACATGAAAGTTCACATGTTCCAGAAGGCATTTCAGCCAAAAAACACATTTTGATTAAAAAAAAGTTTACTTTCAAATGGCTCTCCTGTGAAGTAGTCATGCGCCTAGTCTACCAGGGAGGTGCCTGAAACGAGTCACACACCTCCCTGGTAGAACGTGTTGAGAAGGTGCCAGTCAAAATATTGTGCGACACAGGCTCTGTGGAATTATTTGTTTGTGAATCCATATTGCCATTCTCGTCTGAGTCCGATACATATGATTCTATACTCATATGTGGGATGGGGTTGTTCGTTTGTGCTGTATAGATAACTTGTGCCGTGAGCTGTGAGGTGTCAGTAACTGAACACAATTGTGTCTGTTACATAACTGTTTGACTCGCCTGAGCACCTTTTGTCTGCTTCTCGTGATGAATTGGTGTAGGAACAGCAGCGTGACCCCTCTTTGAAGGAGCTGTTTGACAGTGTTGCCAGCTGATGCACAGCTCTGCACAAGGTTACTTGCTTCAAAACAGTATGCTAGTTCGCAGGTGGGTGCCTAATGGGGAAAGATTTGTAGGTGATCCTATCATGCAGATTGTAGTGCCCTCTATTTTTCGCACATGTAGCCTACATATCAATACATGCACAGGATATATGTCTAGGTTAAATAGGGGACAGGTGTTGTGCCGTGAGGTGTTGCTTTATCTGTTTTTTGAAACCAGGTTTGCTGTTCACTTGAGCAGTATGAGATGGAATTGAGTTCCATGCAATAATGGCTCTATAATACTGTACGCTTTCTTGAATTGGTTCTGGATTTGGGGACTGAGAAAATACCCCTGGTGGCATGTCTTGTGGGGTAAGTGTGTGTCAGAGATCTTTGTACGTTGACTATGCAAACAATTTGGGATTTTCAACACATTGGGATTTTTAACACATTAAGGTTTCTTTATAAAAAATAAGTGATGCAGTCAGTCTCCTCAATTCTTAGCCAAGAGAGATTGGAATGCATAGTATTTATATCATCCCTCTGATTGCAATGAAGAGCAAGACATGCCGCTCTGCCAGCTGCAGCTTAACTAGCTCTTTCCTTGTAGCAGTCGACCACACGACTGGACAATAATCAAGATAAGACAAAATTAGAGCCTGCAAGACTTGCTTTTTGGAGTGTGGTGTCAAAAAAGCAGCACATCTCTTTATTACGGACAGACCTCTCCCCAGCTTTACAACCATTTAATCTATATGTTTTGACCACGACAGTTTACAATCTAAGGTAAGGCCAAGCAATTTCGTCTCAACTAGCTGAACATCTAAAACTAAGAGCATTGTATTTTGTACAAATCATTCCCTAAGTGCTAGACCTCAGCTGAATCTGGTAATGAATGTTGCGCAACATTCATTACCAGATTCAGCTGAGGTCTAGCACTTAGGGAATGATTTGTACAAACAGTTCTAGATGTTCAGGACCAGTTTATTACTGGCCACCCATTCCAAAACAGACTGCAAGTCTTTTTTTTGTGTGTGAACTTTACCCCTTTTTCTCCCCAATTTCATGGTATCATGGTTTTAGTAGCTACTATCTTGTCTCATCGCTACAACTCCCACACGGGCTCGGGAGAGACGAAGGTAGAAAGTCATGCATCCTCATACACAACCCAACCAAGCCACACTGCTTCTTAACACAGTGCCATCCAACCCGGAAGCCAGCCACACCGTGCACCTGGCTAGCGCAAACTGCGCCTGGCCCGCCACAGGAGTCGCGATGAGACAAGGATTTCCCTACCGGCCAAACCTAACCTGGACGACAGCCAATTGTGCGTCGCCCCATGGACCTCCCGGTCGCAGCCGGTTATGACAGAGCCTGGGCGCGAACCCAGAGTCTCTGGTGGCACAGCTGGTGCTGCAGTATAACACCCTTAACCACTGCGCCACCCGGCGCCACCCTGCAACTCTTTGTTAAGGGTTTCAGTGACTTCATTAGCTGTGGTTGCTGATGAGTATATGATTGAATCATCAGCATACATGGACACACATGCTTTGTTTAATGCAAGTGGCAGGTCATTGGTAAAAATAGAAAAGAGTAAAGAACCTAGAGAGCTACAGTACACCACACTTTACATGTTTGACATTAGAGAGGCTTCCATTGAAGAAAACCCTTTTGAGTTCTATTAGATAGATAGAGGCAGAGGTTGAAAAGCCATAACAGATACGTTCTTTCAAAAACAGGTCATGGTTAATAATATAAAAGGCTGCACTGAAATCTAACAGTACAGCTCCCACAATTTTATTATCAATTTCTTTCAACCAATCATGAGTCATTTATGTCAGTGCAGTACATGTTGAGTGCCCTTCACCATAAGCATGCTGAAATTCTGTTAATTTGTTTACAGAGAAATTGCACTGTATTTGGTCAAACTATTTTTTTCCCATCAGTTTGCTAAGAGCTGGCAGCAAGCTTATAGGTTTGCTGTTAGAACCAGTAAAGCTTTACCACTCTTGGGTAGTGTAATTACTTTGGCTTCCCTCCAGGCCTGAGGACAAAGACTTTATTCTAGGCTTAGGTTAAAGATATGACAGCAGTGGCGGGCCAGGCGCAGCTACCATCCTCAGTAGCTTTCCATTTAAGTTGTCTAAGCCAGGTTTGTCATTATTGATCAATAACCATTTTTCTACATCTCCCAAACTTACTTTACAAAATGATTTGTCTTTCATTATTATTATTTTTTATGCATGGATACGATGGCTCACTGTTCGTTGTTGGCATTTCCTACCTAAGTTTTCCCACTTTGCCAAATGAAGTAATCATTATAGGAATTGGCAACATTAAATGCTTTAGTGATGAATAAGCCATCTGATTCGATGAAAGATGGAGTTTAATTTGTCTTTCGGCCCATTTCATTTAAAGTACTCAAGTTTTTCCCCCCATTCATTATATCATTGATCTTGGCTTCGTAATACAGTTTCTTCTTTTTCTTTTTGTTGTTTCTCAATTTGCAGTAAGTCAGCCAGTCCAATGGCCAGCCAGACTTATTAGCTGTTCCTTTTGCCCCAATTCTTTCAATCATATAGTTTTTCAAATCTCATCAATCCTTGGAACCTAAACAGTTCTAACAGTCAGTTTCTTAACAGGTGCATGCTTATCAATAATTGGAAGAAGCAATTTCATAAATGCATCAAGTGCAGCCGCATCTGGATGCTCCTTAATTATCAGACCAACAAATATTTTTAACATCATCCACATAAGAGTCATAGCAAATCTTTTACATGATCTCTTATACACTATTTTAGGCCCAGCTGTTGGAACTTTGGCTTTCCTGGACATATCCACTGTATTGTGATCACTGCATCCAATGAGTACAGATACACCTTTAAAACAAAGTTCTACAGTATTAGTAAAAGTGAGATTGACATATGTGGATGATCTTGTTCCTGTAATGTTTTGTAAACACCCTGCTAGGTTGATTAATAACCTGAATCAGATTACAGGCACTGGTTGGTTACAGTGAAAAGGTTCCTCTTGAGCCGAGACCTTGATGAAACCCAGTCAATATTCAGGTCGTCAAGACTGTAGACCTCTGTTTACATCACATACACTATCAAGTCTTTCATACACATTATTTAGATAGTGACTGTTAGCACTCGGTGGCCTATAGCAACACACCAAAAGAAGAGGATTTAAATGTGCCAAGTAAACCTGCAGCCACAAGATATTTTCTAAGCATCGCAGGGATATGGCTCTGAATATATACAGCAGCACCGCCCCATAAGCATTTCTGTCTCTTCTATAGATGTTATATCCTTGTATTGCTACTGCTGTTTCAGTAAATTATCTAAGTGAGTCTCAGAAATGGCTAATATATGAATGTTATTTTATGTTAGCAAGTTATTGATTTCATGAAACTTATTTCTAAGGCTACGTACATTAAAATGGGCTATTTTCAGCCCTTTTCTGGGTAGCTTATCAGAGATGGACATAATATGGAACAGCAAACAAAGCAATATAAATAATATACATTCATCGAGTGTGTGTGTGCTGCGGGGGTTGAAGCTCCGAACCCATAGGCTGTAAACTTCCGACTTCAACTGTACACATGTTTAAGAGATGTTATTGCAGGTGTAGAAAAATGCTTGCGTTTCTAGCTCCAACAGTGCAGTAATATCTAACAATTCACAACAATACACACAAACCTAAAAGTAAAATAATGGAATGAAGTAATATATAAATATTAGGAGGAGCAATGTCGGAGTGGGATAGACTAACATACAGTAGAATAGAATACAGTATATACGTACATATGAGAAGAATAAAGCAAAATTATGTAAACATTATTAAAGTGACTAATATTCCATAATTAAAGTGGCCAGTGATTTCAAGTTCATGTTTACAGGGCAGCAGCCTCTAAAGTGCAGGGTTACGTAACCGGATGGTAGCCGCCTAGTGATGGCTATTTAATAGTCTGATGACCTTGAGATAAAAGCTGTTGTCAGTCTCTCAGTCCCAGTTTTGATGCACCTGTACTGACCTCGCCTTCTGGATGATAACAGGGTGAACAGGCAGTGGCTCAGGTGGTTGTGGTCCTCAGGTGGTCCTTGATGATCATTTTGGCCTTCCTGTGCTCTAGATGTCCTGAAAGGCAGGTAGTTTAAGCCCAGTGATGCATTGGACAGACCACACCACCTTCTGGAGAGCCCTGAAGTTGCGGGCAGTGCAGTTGCCGTACCAGGCGGTGATACACCCCGACAGGATCTTCTCAATTGTGCATCGGTAAAATTATGTGAGGGTTTTAGGTGCAAAGCCAAATTTCTTCAGCCTCCTGAGGTTGAAGAGGCACCTTCTTCACCACACTGTCTGTGGACCATTTCAGATCGCCAGCGATGTGTACGCTGAGGAACTTGAAGCTTTCCACCTGCTCCATGCAAACATGGGTGAACAGGGAGTACAGGAGGGGGCTGAGCATGCACCCTTGTGGTGCCCCTGTGTTGAGAATCAGCAAAGTTGAGGTGTTGTTTCCTACCTTCACCACCGCGAGGCGGCCCGTCAGGAAGTCCAGGACCCAGTTACATGGGGCGGGGTTCAGATCCAGGGTCCCGAGCTTAATGATGAGCTTGGAGGGTTCTATGGTGTTGAATGCTGAGCTATAGGCAATGAACAGCATTCTTACATAGGTATTCCTCTTGTCCAGATGGGATAGGGCAATGTGCAATGCGATGGAAATTGCATCATCTGTGGATCTATTAAGAAAATTGAAGTGGGTCTAGAGTGTCAGGTAAGGTAGAGGTGATTTGATTCTTAACTAGCCTCTCAAAGCAATTCATGATGACAGAAGTGAGTGCTATGGGGCAATAGTCATTTATTTCAGACACCTTTGCTGTCTTGGGTACAGGAATAATGGTGGACATCTTGCAGCAAGTGGGGACAGCAGACTGGGATAGGGAGAGATTGAATATGTTTGTAAAAACTCCAGCCAGCTGGTTTGCACATGCTCTAAGGATGCTGCTAGGGATGCCGTCTGGGCCGGCAGCCTTGCGAGGGACTGTTATCCTCAAAGAGGGCTAAGAAGGTGTTTAGCGAGACGTCAGTGTCCGCAACGTGGCTGCTTTTCCCTTTGTAGTCCGTGATTGTCTGTAAACCTTACCACATACCTGCAGTGCATTCTCTGTTTGGCTTGTCCTCATCTCCATTTCTAAAGAGCGCCAAAGACTCGGCTACCAAAGACTCGGTCCTCCAAAACATATTAAAAATGTTCAGTCCTGTAACGCCATATAGGTCTAGGCTATATCTTCCTTACTAAGAATGTGCCTCACACATAAAATACAGTTTACGGAAGTTTAGTATTTTTTTTATTTCTGGACAACTGCAATGCGTAAAGTCCTATACTACTTAAAACCAATTACAACAGTGTTGACTGTCAATGCTCCAAACATATTGAGCAAACACTGGATGTTTTTGTTTTACTGTGTGCTATTTAATAAACTGTAGTATCAATATACAAAGGACTAGGATGAGAATATTCCTCTTCCCGAGCTGGATTGGAGTTATTATTTCTTATTATTATGCTATGGGAGGGGTTGAATGGAGCTGAAGGGTGGACTAATGACAACAAGATAACCAACGTAAAACATTGGTGTGTAAAATGTATGTAGGTTCAGAAATGCTGTGAAATAGCACAGTTACAAATAGAAATCAAACTGGATCAAATCAAACCAAATTTATTTATAAAGCCCTTCTTACATCAGCTGAAATCTCAAAGTGCTGTACAGAAACCCAGCCTAAAACCCAAAACAGAAAGCAATGCAGGTGTAGAAGCACGGATAAACATCAGAAATAGAGGAAGGACTAAAAACAAACTAAATATAACTATTGTAAAATAGATTGTGTCTGTAAAATGTATATAATATGTATAAACTGAAAGTAGAAACCTAAGTGTTATTGTTTATTCGTTTATTCCAAATGAGGGAGGGGTGGTAGGGTTTGCGGGGATTAATAAAGGTATATTCTAAAAAAAAAAGTGTGTGTGTGTGTGGATATATATATATATATATTAGTCCTTCCTCTCTATATATATTTACTCAAAAAATATATGGGGGATTGGAAATGATGCGGACAATTAGATTTATAGAAGCAGCAATCTATCTGCAATATTAAAGCTGATCCATCGGTTTAAAATTATATATATATATAAAAAATGTATTAAAAATATTTTAAAAATGTAAAAGCCATGGAACGCCTTGATTGGCCAGTGAATTGCCAAGTCCACGTCGCACCTAAAACTTGTCTGTTCACCAAAACCCAGCCCCTTTGCGACACCGCCAGCTATTGTGCTCAAAATTCTGGCTGTTAAAATTGCTAAAATATTTCTGACACACACCCGGATCTATAGAGCTATTGCCAGCGCTTAGATTTACCATTGCTTTAGGTTTGTTATCGTAGAGTCCTCTTTCTCATTCCCCAGAACACCTCACAGAGAGAGGGAGTGTGTCACATGCACAGGAAATAGCACTGGCTATTTTCAAAGCCAGATTTACTCACAAATGAACCTTGATGAATCCCAAGTTCACCATACAACAGATAGCTCCAACATCCAGAGTGACATAGGCTATTAACCAAATGTAAATACCAATGTAGCCAAGATAGCCTCCGATGGCGGCATACTTCAATTTCATCCGCCAAAATGACAAAATGCTCAGCTCAGCCTTAGACCAATGTAGCATTCACAGATACAACTGATAGGTGGCACTAAATGACCAATATGGTCACATGTCATAATAATAATTTGCAACACAAACTCCATAGCCTTTCATAATGGATTTACAATTACAAAATGACACATGTTCGTGCTGCGAACAAACACAAAATAATATTATTATGTGAAATATTATTACACACAAATATATAATAAGGATCGAACAACATTTCCATATCAACAGCTGAAATTACTAAAAAATGTGTTCAAAACATTAAAAAACCATAGAAATCAAATGCAATCAAAGGGATGTTGTCTATGCTCATGATTCAAAAGCATCCCCAAGGCCCATTATGTCCACAAAGCAAAAGTAAATGTCCTAGATGGGTAAAAGGTATTAGTTGGTAATGAAAAAGCTGACAGTCCAGTACTCACTTTGCCTGCCTGACAGCTAGCAGTGAGGGAGATGGTGACATGGTGGTTGCCTGTAATGTCACGTCTTGTGTGTAGAGATCCTGTATGCTGCCTCTGTCTGGTCTTAACTTTCATTAAAGTTGATGTTCCACTCTTTCACTCTGACATTTCCAATGGCATGTTACATTATTCCAAACTGGAAAATTGTTTAAGGACCAGAGAAAGATGGCGGACTGAACACAGCAGTGTAGATCACCTCAAGATAAAAATGGAATATGTGACTCACCACCTGGATTTGGTTTTATGTAGCAAAATATTGAAATTGTGTTTTTAACATTGGATAAAAGTAGGGACTCAGACTTACAAAATGGTATATCATAGACTGCATTTTTGAGCTACAATGGGAAAGTAATTCTGCGTTGAAAGTTGATCAACTTGTAAACTCACTTTTTAGAAAATGGCATTTGAATATTTTGGTATCTAGTGAAGAGCTTAAGACATGTAGCTAGCTAGCTATGTAAACAATGAACCTAGCTATGTAAACAACGTGCAAGATCACACACGTCATGTAACGTTAGCTAACGAGCCAGCCAGCTAACATTATCTAGTTAAACAACAAGAAACATAGTGCCAAATCATGTTGTTACTACCCTCCATGATTCTGCTGGGAGCTAACCAACCTGGTTCAATGTTAGCTAGCTAACATTAGGCTCTAACTAGCAAACAGCTCTGGAATACGAATAATAACATAATACATGTAACGTTCGCTAGGGAGCCAGCCAGCCAGCTAACTTTAGCTAGCTATCTAACAGTACACTTTAGCTTGAAATGAATCCACTTTCTGTCAAAATTAGAAATGTGTAATATCTGAACATGTACCTAGATAGACCTAGATCTTACCTGTATACATCATCATGCATGATGGAAGTGTCTCCCTGTCACAGATGCCATGCCACAGTTGCCCTTAGTTTGAAGATGTAATCCGGAGACAGGTGTTTTCTCAATTTCTTTAGTTATCATACTCTAATTCTACGGATTTCAAAACTAGATCCTCCAGAAAGTGGAGAGCAACACTTGTGCAGTTTCACAATGCGATATTTTTTTTTTTAAGTCGCGTTCGACAGGATTACCAACACAGACTGACCAGCTCAAATAGACAGAAGCCTTCTAAATGGCAGACCAATCCTCTCTCGGCATGTCCAGCCCACTCATTATCTCAGCTAATCATGGCTAGTGCGAAGTTTGCGGACTTTGTGGCTTAACGAACAAGGCTCATAATTTAACAATTTTATCATTATTTACAGATGGAATACAAGTTTGTTCACATGTTCAAGAAGGTATTTCTGCCCCAAAAAATGCATTTTGATATAAATGTTGAAATGGCTCTCCTGTGAAGTCGTGACTTGCGACATACGCCTAGTTTCTT
Organism: Oncorhynchus nerka; assembly: GCF_034236695.1. Lineage (NCBI taxonomy): Eukaryota > Metazoa > Chordata > Actinopteri > Salmoniformes > Salmonidae > Oncorhynchus > Oncorhynchus nerka. The sequence goes on along the minus strand of NC_088410.1, from coordinate 56,645,839 downwards.
GAAACGGGTCACATATCGGTAAGTTAGACTAAATATTAGCACTTCACAAACTGGTGAGTTATAACCTTCAATCTGGCTAACAACACAAAACAAATCTTAAGGCTAGAGAAATTTAGCAAAATTATGAAAACAAGCAACACATTTTGGAGAGTAAAACAGGGGAACCAATCCCGAAAAGAAAACGTTACTCTTTGACAGACACAGACAATTTATTCTTTTAGATGGTAAAAGATGGAAACCGATCTCTTAAAATCAATAACTGACAAACTGGGCATACTTGAATTAGTCAGTAAGGATATAAAGGAGTTGAAGGCAAACCTTGAGATGAGTGGCGAAAAAGCTGCGACATTGGAGAAAGATGCAAACAAGCTGAAAGGGACAGTTATTAAGATTGAAACCGATGTTAATGAACTTAACATTTTCACAGGTACCAACACACAGGTGTGATCATTGTACAGCTGGCCCTGTAGCATATGATCAAACAGGTGTGATTAGAATGCTTATTTAGAATGTCCAGTTTCGGTATAACGCAACAATCAGCATTTGAGCTGGCCACACTGTTTTTTCAGAAACATTTTTCACAAACACAGTCCTTACAAAGTTATGTCCAGAATGTGAGGAGTTTATTTTTGGATGCAATGTTCAGACCTTCACAGAAGGAGCTACAGCTTAACACAATCAACAAAATAGGAAAAATGTAGGCTACATTTGTCTTAGAGCTAACTGAGGAAAGATTGACATAACACAAGCGATCACATTTTTAAAACTCTTGGCTGAAAGAAACTACAATATGAATTAGCTAATTGCAATTACTATTTAGAATTAATCTCATCACGGGTGAGCTCACCAGTGATGAAAATAATTGACTAATACACTTTCTAGAAATCAAAAGTAATCCGACGATGGGTACTTTCTGTGCGCCGGCATGTTTGTTTTTTCACAGAAACCAAAGATAAGAGGAGACAAGATGAGTTTGGTCTGTTTTATAGTATGCATGTTGAAGGGGTTGTGTCGTTCACATCCCGGAAGTTCTCGAAAAATGAGTGTACCCTTACTCACCTCATTTTTTTATAACATCTTTGGTACGACAGACAATTACGTGAAACGCAGAATGCATTGTATGTCAACAAACATCACTCCACACATAGCTGGAATTAGCTTAGCTCATCACAATCAGACTTCTAAAACTTCTAAACAAACTTCTAAAAAGTATTTTACACACACTGTGTTCATTACAATCTATGCAAGAATCGGAATACATGTTTTGTCACCAGTGCTTGAAAACGTGAATAAAACAGTAAATATATAAATAATTACCACAAAAAAATTCTGATAGTGATCTATTGATACAAGTGGAGTGTGGTGTCAGTCAATCACATAACCTCTCACTCCCACTCTGAGCCATTCAGTGTTGTTGTTTATGTATGTAACTAGTGAGCTAAGCTGTAGCATTAGCAATGTCTTTCAAAAGGAGAAAACACACAAATGCGGGAATTCTGGAGATTTAAAAAAATTCTGACAATGAGTGAGTATGAAAGTCAGGAATTAGATTCTGACAGTGACAGTGAGGAGCTGCCCCCCAACCTTGTAGCCATTGAGGACCCTGAATCTGAGGACCCCTTGTCCACTGAAGAAGTCCCAGGTCCCTTTGAAGATGCTGTTGGTGATTGAAGCAGACCGGCAGTGGATGAAGTACAGGAGTACTGTGGTAGCTGGAAGGCCACCAGTCATTTCACCCCTCCTGGCCCTGCTGTTTGCTTTGATGAGTCCCAGTTTGGAGTGCAAAGCCCCTTGCCATTTCCATCTGAGGCTTCAAGTGCTTCAAGTTGTTTCTGACTGTGGAGCTGGTGGGAGACATAGTAGAGGAGACCAATCGCTCAGCCATGGAGCTACAGGTGAAGAGGGAGCCAGGAGTGTGGGGTAAACACACTAAATGGGTGACAACCACAATTAGTGAAATGTATACCTTCCTGGTGACAGTCCTTCTCATGGGGATAGTACTATTGAAAGTGGCTGTTCCACTGGATGTCTTAAGGTGAACGCACCAATTTGTAAGTCGCTCTGGATAAGAGCGTCTGCTAAATGACTTAAATGTAAATGTAAATGTAAATAGTAAAGAAGAACTCCCTAAGAGAATACTGGAGCACAGATACCTACGTTTGTTCAACCAACAACTACCAATACTGCAATAAAATAGGTCAATACGTAATAGTCATCTATGTGTTTTCTTGCTGTGTTTTCATCCAGTAAAACTGTACTCCAGCATACAAAAGTGTGTACTCCAGCATGCAAAAGTGTGTACTCCAGCATTCAAAAGCTGGCCTCAATCTTCAGCTCAAAAGAGCTCCAGTTCCAATTATGATATTGGCAAATATTGTTTGTGTGTGTGTGGTTTCTGAAAGTACAGAATAAGTTATTAGTCATTAGAATACAATATCAGGATATAGCAATAAAACAATATTACAAAGAAGTAACATAATAAACACTGCTATAAAAATAATATATTGCATTGACAAAATCACTCCTTTGAGTTATAACGGTAAGAAACAGTAACTGTTGAGCTCTACAAGGGGGCAGGACAGAACAGAGTTATGCTAAATATGTCAAATGAAAACAAACCAGTCATCTATTTTTATTTTATTTAACTAAGCAAGTCATGTAAGAACATATTACTATTTAAAATTACAGCCTTCACCCTGGCCAAACTCAGACTGCGCTAGGTCAATTGTGCGCCCAATGACACTTCCAATAACGGATAGTTGTGATACAGCCTGGAGTCGAACCAGTGTCTGCAGTGAGGCCTCCAGCACTGAGATGCAGTGCCTTAGACCGCTGTGCCACTTCGGACTCATAAGGCCAGGATAGCTTCAAAATACAACACAAGCTAATACTCCTCTGGAGCAATTAGCATTGTTTTAAAGAGCTAATAGAATAATGTAGCTAGCTACTTAAGCATGATTGAATATAACACCATAAAGGTTAAGAAATGAGTAATGTTACCTCGCGTGTCCGCGGTTATAAGGAATATACACAAATATATTATGCTCCATACACACAGTGAGCTACAGTAGAAACAACATAACACGAAATACAGAAACTATTATAACGTAATAAGGCACTTTGTTAGAAACACATTTCCAAAGTTATTATTGGTAATAAAAACGACTGCGATGTGGGTACCAGACAGAAAATGTGAACACGTATGTGCAGATCCTGTTCTAACGGGAGATGCGCAAAAGTCTGCAGACTTGAACTGCACAAACAATTGGGAAGTGCTTGGGGAATTTTGTCCGGGTCAGAAATTCCTAATAAATAAATTGTCCGCAAAAGTAAAAAGGCCTGCTTTCATGTGAATTAATGAGGAGGCAGAATGCATCTCAAATCAAACAGTTTTTTAGAACATTTTAACTGTTTTAACTTTAAAGTTGAAACAGCCAATAAATAAAAACAGGCTTTGAGGGCACCGCGGATTAATTGTCCTGTTGCGTAACAATCACATTTTGGAACTGGTGAGTGCATTCTAACATCACGTGCATAAAAAAGTAATGCTGGGGCGACCCGTTAGATATTTGGAACTCACGTATGAAAAGGTTCAAATGGAGAACATCTTTCTGAGTGAAGCCTTACTTGACATAGAGACTAGGAAAATAGATTCAAAGGGAAACATGTAGCTCTCGTAGTCGATAAACTGTATATTGATAACCAAATGTTGAGAGACACAAAGACTACTCCATGGCTATTCTAAATACAGTATTACAGTTCCCATAGAGGAGTCGAATAATGGAACACACAATACTAGACATGGTAGGGATTGTAATAAAAAAAATATATAGAAAAGCAATAAAATACATTCTAGATAGGGAATGTTGGAAAATAATTAGTTTTACACTTTCCAATTATAGTATTTCATAAATTGAAAAGACCGCATTAGAAGAAAGGATAATATAAGCTAAATAATATATCTTCAAATTTAAGGAACTGGAACACAAAAGTACTCAATCAACATGGTAGAGATAAACACAGAGGACATAGAAGGCACAGTGTGTGGGTATGTGCGCATGTTTTGTGATGGAAGGTGGGGTGTTTGTTTTTGTGTTTGGAAAAGTGTGGAGTTAAGTGAAAAAGGATACGGGTTGAAAATCAATTTTGTGCAGATATGGATATACATTTTAAAATAAATTATTAGTATTTATTTATTTATTTACTGTCCTATCATGATGGAATGGTCAACAACCCTATACCCTAGACACGCACCTGAGAGACCCATACACTAAGGAGATGTCCTTATCTGTTTTATGGGCCTACTGTACGTAGATACCTACCAAAGCAGCACCTCCCCCTCAATATTCTGAGACTGCCTGGCAGGGTTGGTCCTACAAAGCCAAAGCCACCTGATGGGAGAGCATAATATACAAGGAAATTCTCAAAGTTGCTAATGAGAACCTTGATGACCTTGTACCTAACTGGTGGGGATTCCGGTGGGGTGCCCCCAACCAGGCAGTGGCAGTGCTGGCAACACTAGCTATAGCAACCCATGGGGAGGGGGTCACACTCGGACATTCAGAGAGGGGGCATATTATTTTGGCCCTGGTGGCACAAAATCATCAAAGATCTGACTGCACAGAGATGCTTGGGAATAAGGTCACAACGGGCAACCTGTTTTTTAACCTCTCTAGGATAGGGTCTAGTTTCCTGAATTTCCCCCTGACTGACGTGCCCAAAGTAAACTGCCTGTTACTCAGGCCCATAAGCCAGGAAATGCATATAATTGGTAGTATTGATAGAAAACACTTTGAAGTTTCTAAAAACGTTAAAACAATGTCTGGGACTATAAGATAATTTATATGGCAGGCACAAATCCGAAGAAAAACCAACCAGATTTTTTTTGTTGAGGACCCAGGCTCTTCCAATTGAAAGCTATGTAATTCCGGCTCCCAGATTTCAATTCCTATGGCTTCCAGTAGATGTCAACAGTCTTTATTCAAGGTTTCATGCTTGTTTTTTGAAAAACAAGCAAGAATTTGGAGTTTTGGTGAAGAGAGCACTGGAACAATATCAGTCTTCGGCTTGTGGTGAAGACGGCATGCACTTACTAATTTTACTTTCCTATTGAACATACTACTTTCCGTATGATATATTATAGTTTATTTACATTTTAGGATACCGTGAGGATTTAATAGAAACATTGTTTGACTTGTTTTTAGACTCCTTTGTCTGCAAGTTCAACGAGTGGATTACTGAAATCGATGGCGCCAACTAAACAGACTTTTTGGGATATAAAGAAGGATTTTATCTAACAAAACGACCATTCATGTTGTAACTGGGACCCTTGGGATTGCAAACAGAGGAAGATTTTCAAAAGTAAGTGATTTATTTAATCGCTATTTGTGATTTTTGTGAAGCCTGTGCTGGTTAAAAAATATTTTGATGTGGGGCAACGTCTTCAGACAATCGCATGGTATGCTTTCGCTGTAAAGCCTATTGTAATCGGACAACGCATTATATGTGATACATGAATGTTTAATATTGCGATTATTTATTTGAATAGCATGCCCTCAATTACACAGGATGTTGTCAACAGGTGTTCCATCTAGCGGGACGCCTATTAAATTACATGAGCAAAAAATATAACATTTTATTTGGTATGGCAAGCCAGACAAAATTGTAAGGGCCTATTTAAATAATGAATATGAATGGAGAGCATAAATTATTAAAAAGTACATCATTAGACCTCTCACTAAAGGCATCAGTCATTCAAAAGTTACACTTAATTCCGAACTGGTTCTCTAGCAAATTAATAAGAATGTCTCACCCCGTGGCCCTTTTCCCTTTATTCAGATTACAACTGCTCAGTGTCGGTTATTTTAAATTAAATCATCTCCAAAATATCGTTAAGCCATAGAAAGTTCGTTGCAATTTCAGTTTAATCCACCAGAAAAGACCAGAACAAATAATACAACAAATATTATACTAATTGATAAAAACATTTTTTTTAAATAAAAACATTTTTTTTTTAATGTATAATCTTTATCAATGATATCATAAATAGGACTGATGGAGTTATGCCACACATGCAGCTAACACAGATATATTGAGCGTACATTTTCTATTATTTGTTAAAATGTCACGAACAAAACAAGAAATAACAAAAACCACCGTGAAGCTTACAAGGGCTATAGTACCCCTAACAAAGGCAACTTCCCACAATGACGAAAGGGAAAAGGCTTGCTAAGTATGATTCCCAATCAGAGACAACGACAGACAGCTGTCCCCCATTGAGAACCATACCCGGCCAAAACATAGAAATACAAAAACATAGAAAACAGAACATAGAATGCTCACCCAAATCAAAATGAGACCAAACCAAATAGAGACATAAAAAGGCTCTCTAAGGTCAGGGCGTGACAATACCCCCCCTCCCCCCCAAAGGTGCGCAAAACCTGAACCTATAGGGGAGGGTCCGGGTGGGCATCTATCCGCTGTGGCGGCTCTGGTGCGGGACGTAGACCCCGCTCCACCTCTGGCTCACCCCACTTTGGTGGCGCCTCTGGTGCGGGAACCCTCGCCGCCGATCCGGACTGGGGAACCTTGTTGCGGGCCCCGGACTGGGGACCCTCGTTGCGGGCCCCGGATTGGGGACCCTCGTTGCGGGCCCCGGATTGGAAACCCTTGTTGCGGGCCCCGGACTGGAGACCTTCGCTGGAGGCTCCGGACTGGAGACCTTTGCTGGAGGCTCCGGACTGGAGACCGTCGCTGGAGGCTCCGGACTGGAGACCGTCTCTGGAGGCTTCGTGCCATGGATCATCACTGGAGGCTTCGTGCCATGGATCATCACTAGAGGCTTCTTGCCATGGATCATCACTGGAGGCTTCTTGCCATGGATCATCACTGGAGGCTTTGTGCCATGGATCATCACTGGAGGCTTCTTGCCATGGATCATCACTGGAGGCTTCTTGCCATGGATCATCACTGGAGGCTGGGGACCCTTGTTGCAATGTTCTTTGAAGGGAGTAGTACACAGCGTTGTACGAGATCTTGTATGAGATATTCTCACATGGAATAGCTTTCATTTCACAGAACAAGAATAGACTGACGAGTTTCAGAAGAAAGCGCTTTGTTTCTGGCCATTTTGAGCCTGTAATCGAAACCACATATGCGGATGCTGATACTCAACTAGTCTAAAGAAGGCCAGTTTTATTGCTTATCATAATCAGAACAACAGTTTTCAGCTGTGCTAACATAATTGCAAAAGGGTTTTCTAATGATTAATTAGCCTTTTAAAATTATAAACTTGGATTAGCTAACATAATGTGCCATTGGAACACAGGAGTGATGGTTGCTGATAATGGGCCTCTGTACACCTATGTAGATATTCCATAAAAAAATCTGCCGTTTCCAGCTACAATAGTCATTTACAACATTAACAATGTCTACACTGTATTTCTGATCAATTGTGTGTTATTTTAATGGACAAAAAATGTGCTTTTCTTTCAAAAACAAGGACATTTGTAAGTGATACCAAACTTTTGAACGGTAGTACGTATCTTCGTATGTACGTATGTATACAGTTGAAGTCTGAAGTTTACATATAATAAAATCACTTCAGTTAGTCAGTGTGCAACAGATGAAATATACATTCATGGGTAACAAAACATATCAGAATTCTCCGCAACACAAGTAAACTCATTTTTCAACTACTCCACAATTTCTTGTTAACAAACTATAGTTTTGGCAAGTCGGTTATGCCATCTACTTCGTGCATGACACAATTAAATGTTTCCAACAATTGTTTACACGGATTATTTCACTTACAATTCACTGTATCATAATTCCATTGGGTCTGAAGTTTACATACACTAGGTTAATTCTGCCTATAAACAGCTTGGAAAATTTCACAAAATTATGTCATGGCTTTAAAAGCTTCTGAGGCTAATTGACCTCATTTGAGTAATTTGGAGGTTTACCTGTGGATGTATTTCAATGCCTACCTTCAGACTCCGTGCCTCTTTGCTTGACATCATGGGAAAATCAAAAGATGTATTTCAATGCCTACCTTCAGACTCAGTGCCTCTTTGCTTGACATCATGGGAAAATCAAAAGCAATCAGCCAAGACCTCAGAAAAACAAATTGTAGACCTCCACAAGTCTGGTTCATCCTTGGGAGCAATTTCCAAACACCTGAAAGTACCACGTTCATCTGTACAAACAATAGTATGCAAGTATTAACACCATGGGACCACGCAGCCGTCATACTGCTCAGGAGGAGACGCGTTCCGTCTCCTAGAAATGAACTGACTTTGGTGCGAAAAGTGCAAATCAATCCCAGAACAACAGCAGAGGACCTTGTGAAGATGCTGGAGGAAACAGGTACAAAAGTAACTATATTGACATAACCTTAAAAGTCATTCAGCAAGGAAGAAGCCACTGCTCTAAAACCACCATAAAAAAAGCCAGACTATGGTTTGCAACTGCACATGGGGACAAAGATCATACTTTTTGGAGAATGTCCTCTAGTCTGATGAAACAAATGGCCATAATTACCATTGTTACGTTTGGAGGAAAAAGGGGGAGGTTTGCAAGCTGAAGAACACCATCCCAACCGTGAAACACGGGGGTGGCAGCATCATGTTGTGGGGGAGCTTTGCTGCAGGAGGGACTGGTGCACTTCACAAAATAGATGGCTTCATGATGGAGGAAAATAATGTGGATACATTGAAGCAACATCCCAAGACATCAGTCAGGAAGTTAAAGCTTGGTTGCAAATGGGTCTTCCAAATGGACTATGACCCCAACCATACTTCCAAAATTGTGGCTTAAGGACAACAAAGTCAAGGTATTAGACTGGCCATCACAAAGCCCTGACCTCAATCCTATAGAAAACTTGTGGGCAGAGCTGAAGAAGCGTGTGCGAGCGAGAAGGCCTTACAATCCTGACTCAGTTACACCAGCTCTGTCAGGATGAATGGGCCAAAATTCACCCAATTTATTGTGGTAAACTTGTGGAAGGCCACCCAAAATGTTTGACCCAAGTTAAACAATTTAAAGGCAATGCTATCAAATATTAATTGAGTGTTTGTAAACTTCTGACCCACTTGGAATGTGATGAAAGAAAAAAAGCTGAAATAAATGATTCTCTCTACTATTATTCTGACATTTCACATTCTTAAAATAAAGTGGTGATCCTAACTGACCTAAGACAGGGACTTTTTACTAGGATTAAATGTCAGGAATTGTGAAAAACTGAGTTTAAATGTATTTGGCTAAGGTGTATGTAAACTTCCGACTTTAACTGTAAATTTAAATATATATACAGTGAGGCAAAAAAGTATTTAGTCAGCCATCAATTGTGCAAGTTCTCCCATTTAAAAAGATGACAGAGGCCTGTAATTTTCATCATAGGTACACATTGTAGGATTTTTAATGAATTTATTTGCAAATTATGGTGGAAAATAAGTATTTGGTCAATAACAAAAGTTTATGTCAATACTTTGTTATATACCCTTTGTTGGCAATGACAGAGGTCAAACGTTTTCTGTAAGTCTTCACAAGGTTGCTGGTATTTTGGCCCATTCCTCCATGCAGATCTCCTCTAGAGCAGTGATTTTTTGGGGGGCTGTTGCTGGGCAACACAGACTTTCAACTCCCTCCAAAGATTTTCTATGGGGCTGACATCTGGAGGCTGGCTAGGCCACTCCAGGACCTTGAAATGCTTCTTACGAAGCCACTCCTTCGTTGCCGGGCGGTGTGTTTGGGATCATTGTCATACTGAAAGACCCAGCCACGTTTCATCTTCAATGCCCTTGCTGATGGAAGGAGGTTTTCACTCAAAATCTCACGATACATGGCCCCATTCCTTCTTTCCTTTACACGGATCAGTCGTCCTGGTCCCTTTGCAGAAAAACAGCCCCAAAGCATGATGTTTCCACCCCCATGCTTCACAGTAGGTATGGTGTTCTTTGGATGCAACTCAGCATTCTTGAGCACAGTTGAGTTTTTACCAAAAAGTTATATTTTGGTTTCATCTGACCATATGACATTCTCCCAAACTTCTTCTGGATCATCCAAATGCTCTCTAGCAAACTACAGATGGGCCTGGACATGTACTGGCTTAAGCAGGGGGACACGTCTGGCACTGCAGGATTTGAGTCCCTGGCGGCGTAGTGTGTTACTGATGGTAGGCTTTGTTACTTTGGTCCCAGCTCCCTGCAGGTCATTCACTAGGTCCCCCCGTGTGGTTCTGGGATTTTTGCTCACCGTTCTGGTGTCCTTTGACAGCTCTTTGGTCTTGGCCATAGTGGAGTTTGGAGTGTGACTGTTTGAAGTTGTGGACAGGTGTATTTTATACTGATAACAAGTTCAAACAGGTGCCATTAATACAGGTAACGAGTGGAAGACAGAGGAGCCTCTTAAAGAAGAAGTTACAGGTCTGTGAGAGCAAGACATCTTGCTTGTTTGTAGGTGACCAAATAATTATTTTCCACCATAATTTTCAAATATATATATTTTTTTTCTCATTTTGTCTGTCATAGTTGAAGTGTACCTATGAGGAAAATTACAGGCCTCTCTCATCTTTTTAAGTGGGAGAAGTTGCACAATTGGTGGCTGACTAAATACTTTTTTGCCCCACTGTATATTTACCCCACAACTATATGAGGGATTGGAAATGACGCAGACAATTACCACCGATGAAAAGCTACAATCTATCCACAATATTAAAGCTGATCCACCCACATAAAAAAGTGCACTAGTCACCATTAGTCTGGTACCAGGTTGTTTTTGCTCTCCAACTTTGTTCAGTTCAAGTGGTGTTGCGAGCTCCAAATTATGTAGACACACGCAGATGTGCACAGCTTTCCCAAGGGCAATACCCACACAACATGTTTAGGCTCTACGCATGCACAAAATATGACATTGGCTCGATTTAAGCTACTTCAAGCTAGGCAAAGCAGCAACGCCTATGCTGACCCTGTCCATTAACATTGACTAGAATCAGGAAATTCTGCGCACTTCAAAGATTGTGGTGGCTTTGAATGGATGGAAAGAAAGGCACGAATACCCTAGCACCTTTCCTGAGGTTTTTATGCCATAACATCTTTCCTCATTAGATTATCACAGGGTAAGCACTGCCTACCCTGCCTACCCTGACTGCACGTCACTGTAAGATGTGTTGCACGTGTCTTGGCCGAGCTAGAACGTTTTTTATAAGTGCTGTATTTAATACTGTAGGAAAATATGTCTGTGTGGTGGGCATAGTGTTGGAGAAAGTGTTGTGTGGATCAACCTTGAAATAATTTGAGATTCCCTATTGAATACAGATATGGTCATCTCGGACAGAGGTAGCAACTAGCTACTGTAACTAACAATCTCTTCCCAAATGAGAGTTATATCAGGCAGTAGGCAGTTTTCCATCTCCAACGACAGAGCCCAGTGTTCTATAGGGCCTCTCAGCTCTAACAGACACACATGAGAGCTGCAGCTTTGAGATACAGTAAATGAGGTCTGATTGAAGTGAGCTGATGCTAAGTGCTTTGTTACGGCTATCAGAAGCACAGGCTGGCTGAGTTAGAAGAAGAGATCATTCAGAAGAACAGCTCATGCCTCAGCAAGGAGGAAGAAAGGCAGGCAAAGATTTAAACATCCATGTTCAGGGTGGAGGACTAACAGGCTTAGGGAAGAAAGGGAGAATGTACTGAAGGACATGAGAAGGTGTGAAAGAGAACGGAGTCCTCAAAAATGATCTGCAAACGAATAGTTTGCGGAGGTTTTGGATGGCTGATTGATTAGCAGGCACTCAAAATACAAATCTGGCCTGCAATTGTCAGTCATCCAAAACCTCCGCAAATTATAATGACCATAGATCATATTCACAATGCACAACCGTTTCAGGGACATTTCTTCTCATCTAGGGAAATCTTACTTACTTTACATTTTCATAGTTCTGGTGCCAAGGCCCCCAAACCCCAAATCAGCACAATGTCCTTTAGAAATAAGTACATCATCTTATTTCTGCCCAATAATTCAAAACGCATTAGCTGTATCCATTATTCAAATGGTTTTCCTTCGTTTTAGGGAAACCCCAGTTGGATTCCGTGAGGCAAAAACTGTGTCAAATGAAATGAGAAATATAATTTCTAAATGTTACTCGCTCCCCCAAAAAAGCTTTAAGAGTTGCAGCCTAACTTTGGTGATGTAGCAGAGGGCCTCTCTGAACCTATCTGAAACAGTTAAAGTTTAATGAGGCTGTGTGTTGAGCCTACTGCCATTGACCTTCCCTTCACAGGTAAGCTCACTGAGAGCACAGCAATGATCTGGAGTAGAGTTACAGGGGAGGAGAGGAGAATAAAGGAGAGGAGAGGAGAGCTGGGCTAGCTGGGCATTATTATGTTAGTGTAGCAGTATGAGCTGCCAGGTTGGGAACTGAGCCAACCAGTACGTACACTGGGGTTTAGTACACCCACTCCTGTGACAGGTTTTTAATGACTATTGAGTCGGGACCTTGGTTCAACGTCTCTTCTGTTGCCTGTGTGAATGAATAGCCTAGCTAAAAAAAAATGGACAGATCTAGGATCAGCTTCCCCTCACCCAATCTTCACCTTCAAACACAAAACAAACCTTAGACCAACATTTAGGGGTAACTTCCTCCTACTGTGTGTATGCAGTATGCTGCCTGTGTGGATGTGAATGGCTGCCTGGTGCAGTGTGGGTGGCTATATATATGTATTTATTTTTTAAATAAATGATTCAAGGTCAGACAGCACTGGCTCTGAGAGAGACAGTGGTGGACCATTAAGGTTGTGAGACTTCACTGACTGTACCAATGGAACTATATCTCCATGCAAGTGTCCCAGTAACAAGGCCCTCGCATTGTTTATGCAAGTGTTGTGTGGATGTACCGGTGAATTATATTTGCTCTCTATCTAAAGTATCTCTGTTTGTGTGTTTGTCCTCTCTTCCACTCTCCTTGAGTCACGCTCTTTCTCTCTCTCTCGAGCGCGCTCTTTCTCTGTCTCTCACTCTCACTCGCTCTCTCTAGGCCTGTGCCTTGTTCTTTCTAAGTATGTCTCTCACTCTCACTCGCTCTCTCTAGGCCTGTGCCTTGTTCTTTCTAAGTATGTCTCTCACTCTCACTCGCTCTCTCTAGGCCTGTGCCTTGTTCTTTCTAAGTATGTCTCTCACTCTCACTCGCTCTCTCTAGGCCTGTGCCTTGTTCTTTCTAAGTATGTCTCTCACTCTCACTCGCTCTCTCTAGGCCTGTGCCTTGTTCTTTCTAAGTATGTCTCTCACTCTCACTCGCTCTCTCTAGGCCTGTGCCTTGTTCTTTCTAAGTATGTCTCTCACTCTCACTCGCTCTCTCTAGGCCTGTGCCTTGTTCTTTCTAAGTATGTCTCTAACTCTCACTCGCTCTCTCTAGGCCTGTGCCTTGTTCTTTCTAAGTATGTCTCTCACTCTCACTCGCTCTCTCTAGGCCTATGCCTTGTTCTTTCTAAGTATGTCTCTCACTCTCACTCGCTCTCTCTAGGCCTATGCCTTGTTCTTTCTAAGTATGTCTCTCACTCTCACTCGCTCTCTCTAGGCCTATGCCTTATCTTTCTAAGTATGTCTCTCACTCTCACTCGCTCTCTCTAGGCCTGTGCCTTGTTCTTTCTAAGTATGTCTCTCACTCTCACTCGCTCTCTCTAGGCCTATGCCTTGTTCTTTCTAAGTATGTCTCTCACTCTCACTCGCTCTCTCTAGGCCTGTGCTTTGTTCTTTCTAAGTATGTCTCTCACTCTCACTCGCTCTCTCTAGGCCTATGCCTTGTTCTTTCTAAGTATGTCTCTCACTCTCACTCGCTCTCTCTAGGCCTATGCCTTATCTTTCTAAGTATGTCTCTCACTCTCACTCGCTCTCTCTAGGCCTGTGCCTTGTTCTTTCTAAGTATGTCTCTCACTCTCACTCGCTCTCTCTAGGCCTATGCCTTGTTCTTTCTAAGTATGTCTCTCACTCTCACTCGCTCTCTCTAGGCCTATGCCTTGTTCTTTCTAAGTATGTCTCTCACTCTCACTCGCTCTCTCTAGGCCTATGCCTTGTTCTTTCTAAGTATGTCTCTCACTCTCACTCGCTCTCTCTAGGCCTGTGCCTTGTTCTTTCTAAGTATGTCTCTCACTCTCTATCCCGCTTTCCCTTAAATGTTCTTCTCCTTGTAAACACCCAGTGCTCTGTCCTGCCATGGCTCGGTGTTAGTTTTCTAGCGCTGCCCTGACATTACCAATGTAGTAGTTAGCTACGCTGCCCTAACATTATCAGTGTAATAGCTGGCTAGCTGTGCGTGGACATAGCATTAGCAGTCTGCATCATGTTCTCCTATAGCGCTTCAGTGACTTTTAATTTGCACTTCTGCTGGGCTTCTATCTGCTGCCCTGACAGTCCCAGTACTCCCACACCCCTCCAGCCAACCAGTCCGCACTCAGACAGACACACACATTGGAAAGCACACGCACATTCGTGAAGCAGATCACACAAACACACACACACACACACACACATATTTATGGTGTCAGAAAAAAGAACACATACATTGCTCTTCCTTTCACACATTTCAAACCCATTTTAACATGTGTGGTTAAAGGCACACACAGCTCTCTGTCTCCCACTCAGCTATCCATTTGCAGAGTGCTTTAGGTGGCTAATTCATAGGGATGTGTGTGAACTCCCCAGCAGTGTGAGACCAGATCAGAGCTCAGTCAGACGGAGGTCACATCTAATCACCCGGGGTCATAACTCTCAGCCCTTATCTACTGCACTGAGCTAGAAAGAACAAGTGTCTCAGTCTCACCCCTCCAACTATTAGTCACGCACGTTATCACACTGACCACGATAGTTTCATGAAAAATGAGTGTTTGTACTGTTTGTAGTTTGTGTGTGTGTGTGTGTGTGTGTGTGTGTGTGTGTGTGTGTGTGTGTGTGTGAAATCAGACCCATTGAACTCATTCATCTCTGCAGGAGAGATAAGATGACCGGGAGGGATGGCGTGTAGTCAGGATAGAACATTCTCACCAAACTACTGTCCCCTGCTGGGGGTTGGGAGTTCAGATGAAGAATTTTACAAGTGAGGCCACAGCAGAGAAAGAAAAGAGACAGAGCAAGAAAGAGAGATCGGACGACAGACTGACAGAGCTAGCGACAGTCAGAGACAGGGAGAGTTTTTGCTACTTAGAAAATGTGCTGTATGTTTTCATTGGATAAGAAGTATCTCCGTTTGATAACATGTTCTCCCATTCCATGCCTTCTGAACACGACCCAGCCAAACACTACGACGTCATCGCTCTAGACAGAGACTAGAAGGACTGGGCACAGCCTGCTGGGTTTCTCTTTTACCTAATAATTAATTAATTAATTGAGTTTGAGGGGTCTAGAGGGACTATCAAAGAGGAACTTGCAGATCACCCCCAAATCCTTCAAAACATTGCTGTGAACACCCCTATAAGGAGTTAGTTGGTCTAGTCCACAATTTCCAGGACAGTTACAACAGTCATTGTATAATTCAGACGCTAAAGGGGACCATTGTACCATGCAGCCAAAACAGTCTGTCTGGTATCACAGGATACTGTGGAAGTACTACTGTAGATTAATAGTTCTATATCTGAGAGGGTTCTATACAGAGCAAAGCATTCCACCAACATTCTATCTGCCAGTCTGAGACAAAGAATTCCTCTCACTTCGATTGGATGTTGATTTAAGATTCTGAGATGTTCTGACAGCTCCACAAGTCACTGGTTGGTGGCATGAGTCACTGAGTAAAACATGCACACAAACAGTACAAGTCAAAAGTTTGGACACACCTACTCCTTCAAGGGTTCTTTATTTTTACTAATTTCTACATTGTATAATAACACTATGAAATAATACATGGATTAATGTAGTAAGCAACAAAGTGTTAAAAAAATATATTTGAGATTCTTCAAAGTAGCCACCCATTTCCTTGATGACAGCTTTGCACACTCTTGGCATTCGCTCGACCTGTTTCATTAGGTTGTCACCTGGAATGTACTTCAATTCAAATAAAAAAATAAAAATCAAATTTTATTGGTCACATACACATGGCTAGCAGATGTTATTGCAAGTGTAGCAAAATGCTTGTACTTCTAGTTCCGACAGTGCAGAAATACCTAACAAGTAATATCTAACAATTCCACAACACAAACCTTATACACACATATCTAAGTAAAGGAACAGAATAAGAATGTATAAATATATAGATGAGCAATGTCAGAGCGGCATAGGATAAGATGTAAAATATTGCATAAAATACAGTATATACATATGAGATGAGTAATGCAAGATATGTAAACATTGTTAAAGTGGCATTTTCAAAGTGACTAGTCTTCCATTTATTAAAGTGGCCTATAATTTCATATTTTATTACATTTTAATTTAACCTTTATTTAACTATCTATAGGCAGCAGCCTCTCTATGCTAGTGATGGCTGCTTAACTATGGTCTTGAGATAGAAGATGCTTTTCAATCTCTCGGTTCCAGCTTTGATGCATCTGTACTGACCTCGCCTTCTGGATGATAGCGGGGTGAACAGGGAGTGGCTCGGGTGGTTGGTGTCCTGGATTAATCTTTTTGGCCTTCCTGTGACATCGGGTGCTGTAGGTGTCCTGGAGGGCAGGTAGTTTGCTTCCGGTGATGTGTTGTGCAGACCGCACCACCCTCTGGAGAGCCCTGTGGTTGTGGGCGGTGCAGTTGCCATGCCAGGCGGTGATACAGCACAACAGGATGCTCTCAATTGTGCATCTGTAAAAGTTTGTGAGGGTTTTAGGTGACAAGCCAAATTTCTTCAGCCTCCTGAGGTTGAAGAGGTGCTGTTGCGCCTTCTTCGCCACACTGTCTGTGTGGGTGGACCATTTCAGTTTGTCAGTGATATGTACGCCGAGGAACTTTACACCTTCTCCACCGCTGTCCCGTGGAGTGAGAGGTCTCGTAATCGTTGGTAATCAAGCCTACTACTGTTGTGTCATCTGCAAACTTGATGATTGAGTTGGAGGTGTGTGTGGCCATGCAGTCATGAGTGAACAGGGAGTACAGGAGGGGGCTGAGCACGCACCATTGTGGGGCCCCAGTGTTGAGGACCAGCAGGGTGGAGATGTTGTTTGATGATGAAGTCCAGGACCCAATTGTACAGGGCGGGGTCGAGACCCAGGGCCTCAAGCTTAATGATAAGCTTGGAGGGTACTATGGTGTTGAATGCTGAGCAGTATTCAATCAATCAATCAAATGTATTTATTAAGCCATTTTTACATCAGCCGATGTCAAAGTGCTATACAGAAACACAGCCTAAAACCCCAAACAGCAAGTAATGCATATGTAGAAGCACGGTGGCTAGGAAAAACTCTCTGAAAAGGCAGGAACCCAGGAAGAAACCTAGAGAGGAACCAGGCTCTGAGGTGTGGCCAGTTCTCTTCTGGCTTTGCCGGGTGGAGATTATAACAGTACATGGCCAATATATTCAAATGTTCATAGATGACCAGCAGGGTCAAATAATAATAACAATTGCAGTGGTTGTAAAGGGTGCAACAGGTCAGCACCTCAGGAGTAAATGTCAGTTGATTTTTCATAGCCGAGCATTCAGAGTTAAAGACAGCAGGTGTTATCAATGTAGTCAATGAACAGTATTCTTACATAAGTTTTCCTCTTGTCCAGATGGGATAGGTCAGTGTGCAGTGAGATGGCGATTGCATCGTCTGTGGACCTATTGGGGCAGTAAGCAAATTTAATTGGATCTAGGATGACAGGTAAGGTTGAGGTGATATGATCCTTGACTAACATTTAACATTAACATTTAACATTTAAGTCATTTAGCAGACGCTCTTATCCAGAGCGACTTACAAATTGGTGCTTTCACCTTATGACATCCAGTGGAACAGCCACTTTACAATAGTGCATCTAGGTCTTTTAAGGGGGGTGAGAAGGATTACTTTATCCTATCCTAGGTATTCCTTAAAGAGGTGGGGTTTCAGGTGTCTCCGGAAGGTGGTGATTGACTCCGCTGTCCTGGCGTCGTGAGGGAGTTTGTTCCACCATTGGGGGGCCAGAGCAGCGAACAGTTTTGACTGGGCTGAGCGGGAACTGTACTTCCTCAGTGGTAGGGAGGCGAGCAGGCCAGAGGTGGATGAACGCAGTGCCCTTGTTTGGGTGTAGGGCCTGATCAGAGCCTGGAGGTACTGAGGTGCCGTTCCCCTCACAGCTCCGTAGGCAAGCACCATGGTCTTGTAGCGGATGCGAGCTTCAACTGGAAGCCAGTGGAGAGAGCGGAGGAGCGGGGTGACGTGAGAGAACTTGGGAAGGTTGAACACCAGACGGGCTGCGGCGTTCTGGATGAGTTGTAGGGGTTTAATGGCACAGGCAGGGAGCCCAGCCAACAGCGAGTTGCAGTAATCCAGACGGGAGATGACAAGTGCCTGGATTAGGACCTGCGCCGCTTCCTGTGTGAGGCAGGGTCGTACTCTGCGGATGTTGTAGAGCATGAACCTACAGGAACGGGCCACCGCCTTGATGTTATTTGAGAACGACAGGGTGTTGTCCAGGATCACGCCAAGGTTCTTAGCGCTCTGGGACGAGGACACAATGGAGTTGTCAACCGTGATGGCGAGATCATGGAACGGGCAGTCCTTCCCGGGAGGAAGAGCAGCTCCGTCTTGCCGAGGTTCAGCTTGAGGTGATGATCCGTCATCCACACTGATATGTCTGCCAGACATGCAGAGATGCGATTCGCCACCTGGTCGTCAGAAGGGGGAAAGGAGAAGATTAATTGTGTGTCGTCTGCATAGCAATGATAGGAGAGACCATGTGAGGTTATGACAGAGCCAAGTGACTTGGTGTATAGCGAGAATAGGAGAGGGCCTAGACCAGAGCCCTGGGGACACCAGTGGTGAGAGCACGTGGTGAGGAGACGGATTCTCGCCATGCCACCTGGTAGGAGCGACCTGTCAGGTAGGACGCAATCCAAGCGTGGGCCGCGCCGGGAGATGCCCAACTCGGAGAGGGTGGAGAGGAGGATCTGATGGTTCACAGTATCGAAGGCAGCCGATAGGTCTAGAAGGATGAGAGCAGAGGAGAGAGAGTTAGCTTTAGCAGTGCGGAGCGCCTCCGTGATACAGAGAAGAGCAGTCTCAGTTGAATGACTAGTCTTGAAACCTGACTGATTTGGATCAAGAAGGTCATTCTGAGAGAGATAGCGGGAGAGCTGGCCAAGGACGGCACGTTCAAGAGTTTTGGAGAGAAAAGAAAGAAGGGATACTGGTCTGTAGTTGTTGACATCGGAGGGATCGAGTGTAGGTTTTTTCAGAAGGGGTGCAACTCTCGCTCTCTTGAAGACGGGAGGGACGTAGCCAGCGGTCAGGGATGAGTTGATGAGCGAGGTGAGGTAAGGGAGAAGGTCACCGGAGATGGTCTGGAGAAGAGAGGAGGGGATACGGTCAAGCGGGCAGGTTGTTGGGCGGCCGGCCGTCACAAGACGCGAGATGTCATCTGGAGAGAGAGGGGAGAAAGAGGTCAGAGCACAGGGTAGGGCAGTGTGAGCAGAACCAGCGGTGTCGTTTGACTTAGCAAACGAGGATCGGATGTCGTCGACCTTCTTTTCAAAATGGTTGACGAAGTCATCTGCAGAGAGGGAGGAGGGGGGAGGGGAGGAGGATTCAAGAGGGAGGAGAAGGTGGCAAAGAGCTTCCTAGGGTTAGAGGCAGATGCTTGGAATTTAGAGTGGTAGAAAGTGGCTTTAGCAGCAGAGACAGAGGAGGAAAATGTAGAGAGGAGGGAGTGAAAGGATGCCAGGTCCGCAGGGAGGCGAGTTTTCCTCCATTTCCGCTCGGCTGCCCGGAGCCCTGTTCTGTGAGCTCGCAATGAGTCGTCGAGCCACGGAGCGGGAGGGGAGGACCGAGCCGGCCTGGAGGATAGGGGACATAGAGAGTCAAAGGATGCAGAAAGGGAGGAGAGGAGGGTTGAGGAGGCAGAATCAGGAGATAGGTTGGAGAAGGTTTGAGCAGAGGGAAGAGATGATAGGATGGAAGAGGAGAGAGTAGCGGGGGAGAGAGAGCGAAGGTTGGGACGGCGCGATACCATCCGAGTAGGGGCAGTGTGGGAAGTGTTGGATGAGAGCGAGAGGGAAAAGGATACAAGGTAGTGGTCGGAGACTTGGAGGGGAGTTGCAATGAGGTTAGTGGAAGAACAGCATCTAGTAAAGATGAGGTCGAGCGTATTGCCTGCCTTGTGAGTAGGGGGGAAGGTGAGAGGGTGAGGTCAAAAGAGGAGAGGAGTGGAAAGAAGGAGGCAGAGAGGAATGAGTCAAAGGTAGACGTGGGGAGGTTAAAGTCGCCCAGAACTGTGAGAGGTGAGCCGTCCTCAGGAAAGGAGCTTATCAAGGCATCAAGCTCATTGATGAACTCTCCGAGGGAACCTGGAGGGCGATAAATGATAAGGATGTTAAGCTTGAAAGGGCTGGTAACTGTGACAGCATGGAATTCAAAGGAGGCGATAGACAGATGGGTAAGGGGAGAAAGAGAGAATGACCACTTGGGAGAGATGAGGATCCCGGTGCCACCACCCCGCTGACCAGAAGCTCTCGGGGTGTGCGAGAGCACGTGGGCGGACGAAGAGAGAGCAGTAGGAGTAGCGGTGTTGTCTGTGGTGATCCATGTTTCCGTCAGAGCCAAGAAGTCGAGGGACTGGAGGGAGGCATAGGCTGAGATGAACTCTGCCTTGTTGGCCGCAGATCGGCAGTTCCAGAGGCTACCGGAGACCTGGAACTCGACGTGGGTCGTGCGCGCTGGGACCACCAGATTAGGGTGGCCGCGGCCATGCGGTGTGGAGCGTTTGTATGGTCTGTGCAGAGAGGAGAGAACAGGGATAGACAGACACAAAGTTGACAGGCTAGAGAAGAGGCTACGCTAATGCAGAGGAGATTGGAATGACAAGTGGACTACACGTCTCGAATGTTCAGAAAGTTAAGCTTACGTAGCAAGAATCTAATTGACTAAAATGATTAAAATGATACAGTACTGCTGGGGTAGGCTAGCTGCGTTGTTGACACTACCCTAATCAAGTCGTACCGTTGAGTGTGAAGTTACTACAATGCTGCTTTTCGGGAGCTAGCTGGCTAGCTAGCAGTGTTGGTTACGTTACGTTGCGTTAGGAGAACGACAATAGCTGGCTAGCTAACCTAGAAAATCGCTCTAGACTACACAATTATCTTTGAAACAAAGACGGCTATGTAGCTAGCTATGTAGCTAGCTACGATCAAACAAATCACACCGTTGGGACTGTAATGAAATGAAATGAAAATGTGATACTACCTGTGGAGCGAAGCGGAATGCGACCGGAATGCGAAAGTTCTATTCAGTAGACGTTGGCTGGCTATTGGCTAGCTAGGAGTGTCTCCTACGTTAAGGACGACAAAATAGCTGGCTAGCTAACCTCGGTGAATTAAGATAATCACTCTAAGACTACACACTCTAAACTACACAATTATCTTGGATACGAAGACAGCAAAGACAACTATGTAGCTAGCTAATACTACACTAATCAAGTCGTTCAGTTGAGTGTGATAGTTACTACAGTGCTACGGTAGCCGGTGAACGTATGCTAGCTGGCTAGCTGCTAGGCAGATAGGAGGACGACGAAATACGATAATAACGCAATTATCACTCTAAGACTCCACACTCTAAACTACACAATTATCTTGGATACGAAAACAGCAAAGACAACTATGTAGCTAGCTAACACTACACTAATCAAGTCGTTCAGTTGAGTGTGATAGTTACTACAGTGCTACGGTAGACGGTGAACGTGTTGGGCAGATAGGAGACGACGAAATACGATAATTACGCAATTATCTTTGATACAACGACGACTATGTAGCTAGCTAAGAAGAAATTGCTAAGATTAGACAAATCAGACCGTTGTACTATAATGAAATGTAATGAAATGTAATGAAAAAGTTATACAACCTGCAGACCGAAGCGCGGATGCGACCGGCTGATGCGACCGGCTCGCTCCAACCCGAAAACACTTCATGATGACAGAAGGCCAAGTCAAGAATTTTGAAAGTTTCTTCAAGTGCAGTCGCAAAAGTCATCAAGCGCTATGATGAAACTGACTCACATGAAGACCGCCACAGGAAATGAAGACCCAGAGTTACCTCTGCTGCAGAGGATAAGTTCATTAGAGTTGCCTGCCTCAGAAATTACAGCCCAAATAAATGCTTCACAGCGTTCAAGTAACAGACACATCTCAGCATCAACTGTTCAGAGGAGACTGCATGAATCAGGCCTTCAAATTGATCAAATTGCTGCAAAGAAACCACTACTAAAGGACAACAATAAGAAGAGACTTGCTTGGGCCAAGAAACACAAGCAATGGACATTAGACTGGTGGAAATCTGTCCTTTGGTCTGATGAGTCCAAATTTGAGATTTTTAGTTCAAATCGGCGTGTTTTTGTGAGATGCAAAGTAGGTGAACGGATGATCTCAGCATGTGTGGTTCTCACCAAGAAGCATGGAGGAGGAGGTGTGATGGTGTGTGGGTGCATTGCTGGTGACACTGTCAGTGATCTATTTAGAAATTAAGGCACACTTAACCAGTATGGCAACCACAACATTCTGCAGCGATGCGCCATCCCATCTGGTTTGCGCTTAGTGGAACTATCATTTATTTTGACCCAAAACACCTCCAAGCTGTGTAAGGGTTATTTGACAAAGAACGAGTGTGATGGATTTCTGCATCAAATGACCTGGCCTCCACAATCACACAATCTCAACCCAATTGAGATGGTTTGGGATGAGTTGGACCGCAGAGTGAAGGAAAAGCAGTCAACAAGTGCTCAGCATATGTGGGAACTCCTTCAAGACAGTTGGAAAAGCATTCCAGGTGAAACTGGTTGAGAGAATGCCAAGAGTGTGCAAAGCTGTCATCAAGGCAAAGAGTGGCTACTTTAAAGATCCTCAAATATAAAATATATTTGGATTTGTTTGAAAATGTTTGGTTACATCATTCCATATGTGTTATTTCATAGTTTTGATGTCTTCACTATTATTCTACAATGTAGAAAATAGTACAAATGAAGAAAAACCCTTGAATGAGTAGGTGTGTCCAAACTTTTGACTGGTAATGTATGTGCATGCCCAAACACACACACACACACACACACACACACACACACACACACACACACACACACACACACACACACACACACACTGAGGGAGGATTGACCCCTGTGGTCTGCCCCTCGTTATAGGGAGCAGAAGGAGTCTTTTGAGCTGGCGGTGGGTCACTGAGACACACAGACACAGGCAACGGCGGAAAGACAGACACTCCAGCCAAAGGAATATCCAGGGAGGGTTAACCTTGTCAAGTTCAAAGTGAGAGGAACCCCAACATATCATCAGCAAAATAAGAAGAAAGGGAATGTGCACAGCGGCTGGCCACACAGTGTGGGCCACTCCCAGGCCTCACCTTGATCGTTATTCAGGTGGTAGTGATACAACATAAGGTGACCTTGCTGGCTTTCACATGGGAGACGGACCCTGCTGCTACAGCAACACAGAGAAAAACACTAGAGAGGTCCTCGAGGCTAAGTAGTATATTCACTCTGTAGCTAACATCTTAACTGGAGGATAACCAGGGGCATTCTCCTCACCACAATGCAACACTTTCACAGGTGTACAATGCCTAGATGATGGTTATTCTGAGTGGCGGAGAGAGACCCATCTCTACCATCTCTATCCCTCTATCCTTGCCTCTCAGCCTTCCCAGTTTCTGCACTCATCAACGCTACAGTGTTGCCTTGCCAAATTGACCAGAGCCAAAAAGCAAAAGCAAAAACATACACCTACACCCTCCACTCTCCACGTTTGTGTTTCTATTTCAGCAATTCACAGTACTATTCATGTTATTAAAACTCACTTTAGAGGTGTTCTGTTGATGGTATGGAGACGTTTTATGCACTGACTGTGCTGTCCCTCCAGATAAATAGAAAGCTGAATAGGCTTTTACATAAAAAGGGTCATATTAACATTCACAATGAACTGTCTGGAGTGGTGCTTTAACATCTGGGAGAAAGACCGCGAGATATGCGTACCTTCTGAATGCTGTATGTTCTTCACCATTATATTAGTCATTTGATATGTATCAATAAATTGAAAGTGCCCTTTCCTACTCTTGCTCAGCAGACCTTTCTTTAAAGGTAAACATCACTGTCAGAAGGTCATTTATGCTTGAGTGCGTTCATATTAATGTGTGTGTGTGTGTGTGTGTGTGTGTGTGTGTGTGTGTGTGTGTGTGTGTGTGTGTGTGTGTGTGTGTGTGAGACAAGACACTGTGCGCGTTATACCAGCCTGCCAGCACACAGCGCCAGCCATACGCACCTGACCGCGAAACGTGCTCATCAGCGGCGCATGATGATGGTAGGGCTGACGGTATAGCGCCCCGGGAGCAGCCGTGGGGTTTCTTTGCCCCTGTACCACTAAACTGGGCTGCATATCACTTTAGGTGTAACAGACCCGAAACACAACCTACCGTTTTACTTTTTAGCAATCAGGGGTCTGTCAATGGAACATGAACCATCCCACCGGACATACACTGGTTGAATTAAATTACGTTGTACCAACGTGGAATATCCATTGAATTGACGTCTTTGCCCGATGGGATGCCCCTGTTTGATCCTGCAAACTATTGGAATAATCCATAATGTGTCCCAAAACATAATGTGTCCCAAAACCAGATGAAACATTTAGCCCCTCATGCCAAATGGTGTATAAGTGCGTATCTCTATCCCATGCACAGTTGCGTCTAATGAAATGAAAACGGAAAATGGGAACCCTTTCATAACAGTCGAACCCCAACAACTGCTCTAGCAACATCATGCTTTTTGAAACCCTTAACGATAGGTAATGACAACCTTTAAACTGCACAAATCTTTACAGGACAGAAAACATAAATCTTATCTGATAGTGCGACAAGGAAATGCAAATGCCTGTTTACCTACCTCAATTAGCGGAGGAGAGCGGGTGTTTTTCTTTCTGTCTCTGGTGGAGAGATGCTGAGATATGTGTTGACTCCCGGCAGAAGGGATGCGTAGACAGCTGATCATGCGCAAGAGACACACTGATGCTGCCCGTTCAGAACGCCCTGTAATAAAGGAGACCACACAGAAAATAGAAGCGTCTCAAGCCTCATCTGACAGATCTTTGTTGCCCCTCCCACCCTCTCTCTTCTTTTGTCGTTGCTCACTCGTTTTTCCTGTCTCCCCCTTCTGCACTAAGCAATTTAGTCAAGCTGCAGCCGCTGTCCTGCTAGGATGATCTGTCTCTCGAAAAGCAGCCGCTTTTCTTTCGCTGCTTGTACTCCCTGCCCACCGTCCTCCTCCTCCTCTCTCACCTTCTGTTCTCTTCTCCTCCTTTAAAATGAAACGAAGAAAAACAAAACAGCAGCAGCCTGTGCATCTCACTCGCCTTTGTTGCCTGCCTCTCCTACACAGTCAACCTGGACACAGAGTTAGACATAACATGGAACATCTAAATCTGTCTCTCTCTATTTAGTATGATATCATGTTTCAAATGGTAAGCATTAATTTGTGGATGTCCATCATCCATTTTGTATGATATGTTAAGAATTGTATGATATGTTACAAATTGCAAGTCATACAATATGTTACACATTTTCAATACATAAGATATGTTACAAATTCCAATTTGTTGTGGCTAATGTTAGCTAGGCTAGCGGTTCTGTGCTTCGCAATTGACTCAAGCTGCAGCCCCTGTTATGGTTAGGGGTTAGGGTTAGGAGTTAGGTTAAAGGGTTAGGGGAAGGGTTAGCTAACATGCGAAATAGTTGCAAAGTAGCTAAAAAGTAGAAAGTAGTTGCAAAGTTGATAAAATGCTAAAGTTGTCCGTGATGAGTTTCAAACACGCAATCTTTGGGTACTTGATGTTCTCGCTATATATGCCCACAACATCCACCCTGACCAACTACCCTCGTTTCCTTTTTTCTTTAAGTAACCTTCTGTGTTACGTAACCATACCAAACATAACGTATCATACTAATTTGAATGTCCTGGATCTACATTTACAATGTTACTGACACAGCAGCTACTCATTTTAGAATATTAGCCATATATCCAAATGTGTGGGCTGCGCACGCCCTCCCCCATGCTCCCATTCTTCATTTCACACCTCACTAATGAACATCTCATGCCACAATATGCACACAATCTCATCAATGAGCGAGACCTGCCTGTCGCACGGGGTACTCGAGCGCTTTCCTTAATGATTTCCTCAGACGTTATTACACCCAGGTCTCATCTACCCACACCTGAGCTCCCTGCTCATAGCCAATAGGCCACATATGGCGCTGACACTCACAGTACTGGTGGCAAAAGAAAACGCACAATATGAATACGTGCATTTGGAAAGTATTCATACCCCTTGACCTATTCCACATTTTGTTGTTACAGCCTGATTTCAAAATGTGTTTCGTTTTTCACGACACACAATACTGCATAATTACAAATTGAAAACATGTTTTTGGAAATGTTTTCACATTTATTGACAATTAAATGCAGAACTATATCATTTTGAGAAGTATTCACACCCATCTGCACCCCTTTGCTATGACACTCCAAATTGACCTCAGGTACATCCAATTTCCTTTGATCATCCTTTAGATGTCAATACAACTTCATTGGAGTCCACCTGTGGCAAATTCAATTGTTTGGACATGATTTAGAAAGAAACACACCTGTCTATATAAGGTCCCACAGTTGACAGTGCATGTCAGAGCTGAAACTATACCATGAAGTTCAAAGAACTGTCCGTAGATCTCCGGAATGAAATTATGATGAGACATACAATACCAGTCAAAAGTTTGTACACCTACTCATTTAAAGGTTTTTATTTATTTAGACTATTTTCTACATTCTAGAATAATAGTGAAGGTATCAAAACTACGAAATAACACACATGGAATCATGTAGTAACCAAAAAAGTGCTAAACAAATCAAAATGTATTATAGATTTTAGAATCTTCAAAAATAGCCACCCTTGATGACAGCTTTGCGTACTCATACTCATTCTCTCAACCAGCTTCACATGGAATGCTTTTCCAACAGTCTCGAGGGAGTTTCCACATATGCTGAGCACTTGTTGGCTGCTTTTCCTTCACTCTGCGGTCCAACTAATCCCAAACCATCTCAACTGGGTTCAGTTCGGGTTACTGTGGAGACCAGGTCATCTGATGCAGCACTCCATCACTCTCGTTCTTGGTCAACTAGCGCTTACACAGCCTGGAGGTGTGTTGGGTCATTGTCCTGTTGAAAAGCAAATGATAGTCCCACTAACCACAAACCAGATGGGATGGCATATCGCTGCAGAATGCTGTGGTGGCCATGCTGGTTAGGTGTGCCTTGAATTATAAATAATTCACAGACGGTGTCACCAGTAAAACACCCCCACACCATCACACCTCCTCCTCCATGCTTCATGGTGGACCCTACACATGCAGAGATCATGTGTTCGATCATGTGTTCATCTACTCTGCATCTCACAAAAACAAGGTGGTTGAAACCAAAAATCGTAAATTTGGACTCATCAGACCAAAGGACAGATTTCCACCTGTCTAATGTCCATTTCTCCTGTTTCTTGGCCCAAGCAAGTCTCTTCTTGTTATTGGTGTCCTTTAGTGGTGGTTTCTTTTCAACAATTCGACCATGAAGGCCTGATTCATGCAGTCTCCTCTGAACAGTTGATGTTGAAATGTATCTGTTACTTTTACTTTTACTCTGTGAAGCATTTATTTGGCCTGCAATTTCTGACGTTGGTAACTCAAATGAACTTATCGTCTGCAGCAGAGGTAACTCTGGGTCTTCCATTCCTGTGGCGGTCCTCATGAGAGCCAGTTTCATCATAGTGCTCGATGGTTTTTGCAACTGCACTTGAAGAAACTTTAAAAGTTCTTGACATTTTCCAGATTGACTGACCTTATTCTACATTGTAGAAAATAGTAAAAATAAAGAAAAACACTTGAATGAGTAGGTGTGTCCAAACCTTTGACTGGTACTGTCACACCCTGATCTGTTTCACCTGGCTCTGTGATTGTCTCCACCCCCCTCCAGGTTTCACCCATCTTCCCCATCATAGCCTGTGTATTTACACCAGTGTTCTCTGTTGGTCTGTTAACAGTTTGTCTTGCTTGTTCGAGTCAACCAGCATTCCCTCCCCCCCTGCTTTTTCTAGTCTCTCTTTCATTGCCCTCCCAGTTTTGACCCTTGCATGTTCTGACTTTGAGCCCACCTGCCTGACCACTCTGCCAGTCCCTGACCTTGAGCCTGCCTGCTGTTCGGTACCATTGCCCGACCTCTGGTTTTCTTACCCCTGCCTGTCCTGACCTGTCTTTTGCCTGCCGCTATTGAAACATTAAACTATGGTCTGCCTCTGGCTCTACATCTTGGTCTCCCTTCATACCTGATAGGTACTGTATATCTGGGGAAGGGTATGCAACCATTTTTAGTGTTGAAAGTTTCCAAGAGCACAATGGACTCCATTATTGTGAAATGGAAAAAAATATGGGACTACCCAGACCTTGCCTAGAACTGGCCGTCCGACCAAACTGAGCAACCAGGCAAGAAGGACCTTGGTCAGGGAGGAGATCAAGAACCAAATGACCACTCTGACAGAACTACAGAGTGGTTGAGATGGGAGAACCTGCCAGAAGGACAACAGTCTCTACCACCCTTCACCAATCAGGGCTTTATGAGAGAGTGTCTAGACGGAAGCTATTCCTGAGAAAAAGGCAAATGACAGCATACCTGGAGTTTGCAAAAATTCATGTGAAACACTCTGAGAGTATAAGGCAAACGATTCTGTGGTATGATGAGACAAAAAAATGTCTGTATTAAACCAGGCACAGCTCATCACCCGTCTAACACCACCCCTACCGTGAAGCATGGTGGTAGCAGCATCATGCTATAGGGATGCTTTCAGTGGCAGGGACTAAGACTGGTAAGGATAAAGGGAACAATGAATGGAACCAAATACAGGCAATTCCTTGATGATAAACAGTCTGGGGCAAAGATTTATTTTAAAACAGGACCCAAGCATACAGCCAAACCAATGCTTAAATGACTTCAGAACAAGAATATGAAAGTTGTTGAGTGGTCCAGCCATGGACTTGAATCCCATTGAAAATGTGTGGAAAGACTTGAAGATTGCTGTATACTTCAACTCCCCATCTAACTTAACAAAGGTTGAGAAAATATGCAATGAAAAATGGGAGAAAATCCCCATATCCATATGTGCAAAGCTGATAAAGACGCAATCAAAGGTGATTACAGCTGTAAAAGCTGTAATCACCATCAAAGGTTCTTCTACAAAGTACTTACATATATAGATTAGATATTTCTGAATAAAAATGTCAATTCATTTTCTCCCATTTCTAAAAACATGTTTTCATTTCAAAATCGATTTAATCCATTTTGAATTCAGGCTATACCACAAGTAATGTGGAAATTATTGTGTATTTACTTGAACCTACATTTAAATAGGCAAGTCAGTTAAGAGCTAAATCTTATTTACAATGATTTCCTACCCTTGTCAGACCCTAACCCTGCATTCAGGAAAATACAAGTGTCATACATCACTTAAAAGCTTAACTTCTTGTTAATCCAGCCGCTTTGTCAGATTTCAAAAAGGCTTTACGGCGAAAGCATACCATGTGATTATCTGAGAACAGCGCTGGCATACAAAAGCATTACAAACATTTTCCAAACCAGCAGAGGTGTCACAAAAGTCAGAAATAGTGATAAAATAAATCAGTTACCTCTGAAGATCGTCCTCTGTTTGCAATCCCAAGGGTCCCAGCTACACAACAAATGTTCAAAAAAGTCCTTCTTCATATCCCAAAAACGTCTGTTTAGTTGGCGCGTTTGATTCAGTAATCTTCCCGTTCCCACTCGTTCAACGTGCATACACAGGAATCCCAAAAGTGAACAATAAACTTTGTCCAAACAAGTCAAACAACGTTTCTAATCAATCCTCAGGTACCCTAATATGTAAATAAACGATCAAATTTAAGACGGAATGTAATATGTTCAATACAGGAGATAAAAAAATGAAATGGGCACCCTCATCCACACGCGCCACAAGACAACTGTCCAAAATGAGAGCCACCTTGAAAAACTACAATTACGAACTCATTTTTCAAAAAACAAGCATGAAATCATTTCTAAAGACTATTGACATCTAGTGGAAGCCATAGGAGCTGCAATCTGGGAGGATTTCCTTTGAATATCCCTTAGACAAGCATTTCAATGGGTGATGACCTAAAAAAACAATTCTGGATTGATTCTCCTCTGGTTTTTGCCTGCCATATCAGTTATGTTATACTCACAGACATTATTGTAACAGTTTTAGAAACTTCAGAGTGTTTTCTATCCAATGCTACCATTATATACGTATCCTAGCTTCAGGGCCTGAATAACAGGCAGTTTACTTTGGGCATGTCAGTATTCCAAACATCCGAATACTGCCCCCTGGCCTTTTAAGAAGCCTTTTGGACCTATACTTTGTGCTCTGGTACCGCTTGCCGTGCGGTAGCAGTGAGAACAGTCTATGACTTGGGTGACTGGAGTCTTTGACAATTTTTAGGCCCTTCCTCTGACACCACCTAGTATAGAGGTCCTGGATGGCAGGTAGCTTGGCCCCTGTGATGTACTGTGCCGAACGCACTACCCTGTGTCTCCCGAGGGGGAATAGGTTTTGTCGTGCATTCTTCACAACGGTCTTGGTGTGCTTGGACCATTCTAGTTTGTTGGTGATGTGGACACCAAGGAACTTGAAGCTCTCAACCTGCTCCACTACAGCCCCGTTGATGATAATGGGGGCATGCTCAGTCCTCCTTTTGCTGTAGTCCACAATCATCTCCTTAGTCTTGATCACGATGAGGGAGAAGTTGTTGTCCTTACACCACACGGTCAGGTCTTTGACCTCCTCCCTATAGGCTGTCTCATCAGCAAACTTAATGATAGTGTTGGAGTCATGCCGGCAGTGCAGTCATGGGTGAACAGGGAGTACAGGGGGGGGACTGAGCACGTACCCCTGAGGGTCCCCAGTGTTGAGGAACAGCGTGGTGGATGTGTTTTTGCCTACCCTTACCACCTTGGGGCGGCCTGTCAGGAAGTCCAGGATCCAGTTGCAGGGGGAGGTGTTTAGTCCCAGGGTTCTTAGCTTTGTGATGAGCCTTGAGGGCACTATGGTGTTGAACAATGAGCTGTAGTCAATGAATACAATTTTCACACACAGTGGGGAGAACAAGTATTTGATACACTGCCGATTTTGAAGGTTTTCCTACTTACAAACCATGTAAAGGTCTGTCATTTTTATCATAGGTACAATTCAACTGAGAGACGGAATCTAAAACAAAAATCCTGAAAATCACATTGTATGATTTTTAAGTAATTAATTTGCATTTTTTGTTTGCAATTACAGAGATCATACGTTTCCTGTAGTTCTTGACCAGGTTTGCACACACTGC
Source organism: Oncorhynchus nerka (assembly GCF_034236695.1). Classification (NCBI taxonomy): domain Eukaryota; kingdom Metazoa; phylum Chordata; class Actinopteri; order Salmoniformes; family Salmonidae; genus Oncorhynchus; species Oncorhynchus nerka. The sequence goes on along the minus strand of NC_088410.1, from coordinate 56,614,275 downwards.
AGCAGGGATTTTGGCCCAATCCTCCATACAGATCTTCTCCAGATCCTTCAGGTTTCGGGGCTGTCGCTGGGCAATACGGACTTTCAGCTCCCTCCAAAGATTTTCTAATGGGTTCAGGTCTGGAGACTGGCTAGGCCACTCCAGGACATTGAGATGCTTCTTACGGAGCCACTCCTTAGTTGCCCTGGCTGTGTGTTTTGGGTCATTGTCATTCTGGAAGACCCAGCCACGACCCATCTTCAATGCTCTTACTGAGGGAAGGAGGTTGTTGGCCAAGATCTCACGATACATGGCCCCATCCATCCTCCCCTCAATACGGTGCAGTCGTCCTGTCCCTTTTGCAGAAAAGCATCCCCAAAGAATGATGTTTCCACCTCCATGCTTCACAGTTGGGATGGTGTTCTTGGGGTTGTACTCATCCTTTTTCTTCCTCCAAACACGGCGAGTGGAGTTTAGACCAAAAAGCTATATCTTTGTCTCATCAGACCACATGACCTTCTCCCATTCCTCCTCTGGATCATCCAGATGGTCATTGGCAAACTTCAGACGGGCCTGGACATGTGCTGGCTTGAGCAGGGGGACCTTGCGTGCGCTGCAGGCTTTTAATCCATGACGGCGTACTGTGTTACTAATGGTTTTCTTTGAGACTGTGGTCCCAGCTCTCTTCAGGTCATTGACCATGTCCTGCCGTGTAGTTCTGGGCTGATCCCTCACCTTCCTCATGATCATTGATGCCCTACGAGGTGAGATCTTGCATGGAGCCCAAAACCGAGGATTGACCGTCATCTTGAACTTCTTCCATTTTCTAATAATTGCACCAATAGTTGTTGCCTTCTCACCAAGCTGCTTGCCTATTGTCCTGTAGCCCATCTCAGTCTTGTGCAGGTCTACAATTTTATCCCTGATGTCCTTACACAGCTCTCTGGTCTTGGCCTTGGCCATTGTGGAGAGGTTGGAGTCTGTTTGATTGAGTGTGTGGACAGGTGTCTTTTATACAGGTAACAGTTTAAACAGGTGCAGTTAATACAGGTAATGAGTGGAGAACAGGAGGGCTTCTTAAAGAAAAAGGAACAGGTCTGTGAGAGCCGGAATTCTTACTGGTTGGTAGGTGATCAAATACTTATGCCATACAATAAAATGCAAATTAATTACTTAAAAATCATAGAATGTGATTTTCTGGATTTTTTTTTTTTGATTCTGTCTCTCACAGTTGAAGTGTACCTATGATTTAAAAAAAAATACAGACCTCTACATGCTTTGTAAGTAGGAAAACCTGCAAAATTGGCAGTGTATCAAATACTTGTTCTCCCCAATATAGGTGTTCCTTTTGTCCAGAGGGTTATTCAATATTGAATTAATTTGACATTTCACTCACTTTGTTTGCTGCCGCTGCCACCTACAACACTTCCCCATTCACACGGTTTATGTCCTTCTTATAGGCAAGCAATGGGCCTATTAATATTATAACTTACATGAAGGGAACGATTTGGAATTTCCCATATGACTGATGAGGATCTCCATATGGCAAATGTACGGTCCCTTACTAGACGTCCACAAATGTTTTTAAAATAGGTCGAAGGCCTCGGGTCAGACGCCAGGGCCTGCTCTTCTGGGAAGTCGTCAAATAAATTCTCTCGAACATTTGTTTCCTTTTTATAACATTTTCAATTTTTTTGTAATTTTTCCTCTGTACCGGAAAATTCCACCAGATGGTGACAGGCAGTTTAATGCAAATGGCCAAAACAGCACCAAAGTGACATGGACATTTCTCCTAAATGGAAAAGCCTTTGAAGACGGAACTTGGTGAGCACGGGTTTGACTTAAAGGGCTTTTAGCCCAGAAACAACATGGCGTCGAGGCCTCAACACCTTTTGAGGTAAGACCCTTTTTCTGAGATTAAAGGTAAAAAACGGTAATTGAGCGCTAATTTGACCACTTCATGTCAAAGTACATGAACCGACTGAGTAAGGAAAAGAACCAGCCATTTATCTATTGTAATTTACGAGAAATTGTACAATGTACAATTGGTGATGGTTAATAACGAAATGTAGTTGTTTTTTAAGTTGCAGATCCCATTGCGGCATGTTCAGACAAATCCGTTAAGGTTGGTTTCAGAGCTCTATGTGATTTCTGTGATTTTCTGAACTCACACACACATTCAATAGGGAGTAACACAGTGTGTGGCTTATAGACACGCAGAGCCTGCAATAGTTACCTGCGTTCGAACTATCAAAGAACCGTCAGACCTAGAGCTCTGACATTATATATACATGTTCTAGAGCTTAAGTCGAGAGTGCACGGTGAGTTATGTGGCCCTAGAAGGTTCTCAGGCCGAGAAACAGCCAAGTATATTTGTAATGACTTCAATTCATTTTGACCACCGCGAAAATTATGACATTTAGAAAAGTCCCAGAGTCACAAGACTATGTGCATTGAAACCGCCTCAGTCCATAGCGACGGACCCTAAAGTTTCTTTCCGATAGCTCATTCAGGGATCCCGTAGCAACGCCTGAAAAAAGTGTATTTTTAGCACTAATTAAGGTTGCTGCTCGGGCTCCAAATGACCTATCGAGCCAAAACTCGGGATTCGGTGTCGCCTGAGCTAGGCCTACAAATAATGTCAGAACTGGACCCCACCAAAATGACATGCTGGAAGCAACACCAAGGAGCGATGGAGAGGAACAAATATCACTGCTCAACCAGCCGTGCACCTGGTTACCTGAACGGGTTACCTGTAGGTCGGGTAGGGAGCACGCCCAACACATGCCCAATCAATATAAGGCGCTCCTGGTCATTTTGGATGTTTTTCAAAACAATCTTTAAAAATCGACAGAGTCCCACTTCTCTCTCATTGCACCAATGAGCGATGGAGAGGAACAAATATCACTGCTCAACCATCCCGAGTTCAACGGGCCAGTCAACTGGGCATTTCTGCAGTATATTAGAGCATGTCCAATTCATGACAGTAAATACCCATTGTAAGACATCGCAAATGGACAGCCGTGCACCTGGTTACCTGAATGGGTTACCAGTAGTACATTTTTGAAATACTTTTTAATGCCTTTAGGGGGGTGCAAGGGGTCCATGTCCGGGTAGGGAGCACCCCCCACCCGGGCCCATCCAATAGGGGGTCATTTTGGATACTTTTTAATGCCTTTAGGGGGATGCAAGGGGTCCATGTCCGGGTAGGGAGCACTCCCCACCCGGGCCCATCCAATAGGGGGTCATTTTGGATTTTTTTTCAAAATATCTTTAATAAAAACAACAGTCCCACTTCTCTCTCATTGCACCAAATTCTTACTTCCTGTGGCTTTCTATGTTCAAACATGACAAATAGACCTTCTAGGTTGATCCAGAGCTTAACATAGTGATATATATATATATATAATTTGGTCAGTATAAATGCCATTTGGACATTTCTTATGCCATTTGGAAATGGTTAACTGACTTTTGGGTTCAGAAGCCGACTTCCTATGATCATATATGGCAAATGGACATAACATCCTGATTTGGTACTTTCAATACTTATGTATGGCATTTGGACATTTCTTATACCATTTGGACATGTTTCACTGACTTTTGGGTTCGGAAGCCGACTTTCTGTGATCATATATTGCAAATGGACAAAACATAGGCCTTATGGAAAAATTCAAGAATATCAGACTAAGGTATGTTTATATGGTTATTATATATGTATAATTGATTTAAAAAAATCAAAATACAGCAAAAAAAAGAGTTCAGAAAGCACTTTTTTAGAGTGGGTTGAATTTGAGGTGCTCTTTTTTTTCAAAATTTTACCCTTAGGTTTTGACTATGTGACCATTTGCAATGTGAAAATCTACGGTGGAGTGCGGTCTCCATCTTTGGGATTTTTGTTGTATGACAATTGGCATTTGCCATATGTCACTTGCCATATGGTTTAGATGAACTTCCGTCCATTTGAGTGGTATTTGCGATTATGTATATGTTTCGTCCAATGACAATATGTTGCCATTCATTTTTGTCCATTTCATGGGAGTTTTCCCTTACATTACATTCTCCATTGCTACGTTGGAAAGTCAAAATCAACAAATGGGCAAAGGTGAGTGTAGTTGAGATGAAAATGTACAAATATTTACTTTCACCTCATAAACTCCAATAAAAAGAGTTCACGTTTGAAATGTATAGTCTGAAATGAGAAAGGAAGGAATTCAGCCCAATGCCGTTTGGAGAATGGGAAAGTGTTGTAGGCGGCAGCGGTAGCAGACAAAGAGAGTGAAATGGAGTAGAACTAATTCAATATGGAGACTCACAGTGCATCTACAGTATCAAACAGGGCACGCCTTATTCCAAGACTGTCGTCTCTGCGGAGCGAGAGAGAGAGAGATGCTACTGTGGAGCATACAAGAACACCAGTGTACTGGAGTTTCTTTTTATACATATTTTTCACAATGCACCTAAAACTATACCATGTGTGAATAACCCTGTTTTTCAATCGGATGCTGAAAATATGAGATACATTCTCAGCCAAATAATTTATCAGTTCTTTGGAGAAGTCTACAGGGAAAATGACTAAATCATTAAAACCAACTTGTACATATCCAAATTATCTGAAATGTGTTTTCGATACTATCATTTTACACATCAATGGTGTTTATCGGCTGTTTTAGTTATACTATTTGGTCCACCTAGGCATTGGCATTTCCAGAGCATTTTGAATGAGAGTGGCAAAGGGTGGGCACAGACCCAGTTTAGGGGGGCCATAAGATTTTCAAGTTTCAAGATTTTAGACGTCATATGGTTTGGGGAGAGAAGCTGTTCAGGTGCATGTTGGTGTCAGACTTGATGCACCACTTGCCTTGCGGAAGCAGAGATGGCTCGGGTTGCTTTAGTCTTTCATGATTTTCCGGGTCTTCCTTTTACACTGCCAGATATATAGAGGTCCTGGACGTACAGTGATGTAGTAGGCTGTCCACACCACCCTCTGTAGCGCTATGCGATCGAGGACGGTGCTGTTGCCATACAAAGCAGTGATAAGCAGTGATACAGTCAAGATGCTCTCAATGGTGCAGCTGTAGAACTTTTTAAGGATTTGAGGGCCCATGCCAAACCTTTTCAACTTCTTGAGGGGGAAGAGACACTGTCACACATTCTTCGCAACTGTGCACGTGTGAGTGGACCATTTTAAGTCCTTAATGATTTGGATAGTGTGGAACTTGAAGATTCTGACCCACTCCACTGCAGCTCTCGACCCCCCATTTCCTGTAGTCCACGACCAGCTCCTTTATCTTGCTCACATTGAGGGAGAGGTTGTTGTCCTGGCACCATACTGCAGGTCTCTGACCTCCTCCCTATAGGCTGTCTCATCATTGTTGGTGTGTTTTAATGAACGTTTGAGTTTTAACGAGTGCTATTAGCATTTAGTGTAGCGCATTTGCATTTCCAGATGTCTAAATGGGACGCATGCGTCCCAGGTCGACGTAGGAGGTTAATCAGAAGGAATCAGGACGATAGAATTATGGTCAGATTTGCCAAATGGAGGGCAAGTGAGAGCTTTGTATGCATCTCTTATGTGGAGTAAAGGTGGTCTAGAGTTTTTTCCCCTCTGGTTGCACATGCTGGTAGAAATGAGGTAAAAATGGATTTAAGTTTGCATGCATTAACTTCTTCGATATAGTGGGCGCTCTTTTAATTTTTGGATAAAAAAACGTTCCCGTTTTAAACAAGATATTTTGTCACGAGAAGATGCTCGAAAAAACTCTGACGTTTCCAAAACTGCAAAGATATTATCTGTGAGTGCCACAGAACTGATGCTACAGGCGAAACCAAGATGAAATTTCAAACAGGAAATGCCCCAGATTTTGAAGGCGCTGTGTTCCAATGTCTCCTTATATGGCTGTGAATGTGCAAGGAATGAGCCTACACTTTCTGTCGTTTCCCCAAGGTGTTTGCAGCATTGTGACGTATTTGTAGGCATATCATTGGAAGATTGACCATAAGAGACTACATTTACCAGGTGCTCGCTTGGTGTCCTCCGTTGCAATTATTGCGTAATCTCCAGCTGTGTGCATTTTTCCATTTACTTCATAGGAGAAACCCAACTGCCACGAATGACTTATCATCGAATAGATATGTGAAAAACACCTTGAGGATTGATTCTAAACAACGTTTGCCATGTTTCTGTCGATATTATGGAGTTAATTTGGAAAAAAGTTTGGCGTTGTAATGACTGAATTTTCGGGGGGTTTTCTTAGCCAAACGTGATGAACAAAACGGAGCGATTTCTCCTACACAAATAATATTTTTGGAAAAACTGAACATTTGCTATCTAACTGAGAGTCTCCTCATTGAAAACATCCGAAGTTCTTCAAAGGTAAATGATTTTATTTGAATGCTTTTCTTGTTTTTGTGAAAATGTTGCCTGCTGAATGCTAGGCTTAATGCTATGCTAGCTATCAATACTCTTACACAAATGCTTGTGTAGCTATGGTTAAAAAGCATATTTTGAAAATCTGAGATGACAGTGTTGTTAACAAAAGGCTAAGCTTGTGAGCCAATATATTTATTTCATTTAATTTGCGATTTTCATGAATAGTTAACGTTGCGTTATGCTAATGAGCTTGAGGCTATGATTACGCTCCCGGGTACGGGATTGCTCGACGCAAGAAGTTAAAGTCCCCGGCCACTAGGAGTGCAGCATCTGGATGAGCATTTTCTTGTTTGCTTATGGCCTTATACCGCTGGTTGAGTGAGGTCTTTGTGCCAGCATCGGTTTGTGGTGGTAAGCAGACAGCTACCAATAATATAGATAGGAACTCTCTTGGTAGATTGTGTGGTCTACAGCTAATCATAAGGTACTCTACCTCAGGCAAGCAAAACCTAGAGACGTCTTTAATATTAAACATTGCGGACCAGCTGTTATTGACAAATAGACACACACCCCACCCCTTGTCTTACCCGACGTACAGTGCCTTGCAAAAGTATTCATCCCCCTTCGCATTTTTCCTATTTTGTTGCATTACAACCTGTAATTTAAATGGATTTTTATTTGGATTTCATGTAATGGACATAAACAAAATAGTCCAAATTGGTGAAGTGAAATGAAAAAAATGTGTTGTTTCAAAACATTTAAAAACAAAAGAATCAGGAAAAGTTGTGCGTGCATATGTATTCGCCCTCTTTGCTATGAAGCCCCTGAATAAGATCTGGTGCAACCAATTACCTTCAGAAGTCACATAATTAGTTACAGTTTTTTCCAACTGCTTACACACAAAATCTTTTCATGTCACACAATTTTTTTTTTAACCTCTCACTCAAAGTGCAAAACTACACACCAAATATCCAAAACTATAAGCTATTTCTCAGCCTGTGACTCAATTGTCAATTGAATAAAACACCTTTTTCAAATCACTACATACAATTCTCTACCTAAAACACAAAAATCTAACAGGAAGTGACTCGCTTTCCTTTTCCAAACACAACCAATCAAAATGCTACACTTATTCACCAGGTCACACACACACTCCTCACATGTGCAAACACTAATAGCTTAACTGATCACTAACCAATCACTGCTTTACTGTAGTATAGACCTATAAGTAGGTCAAAGGTCAGATTACCTGTTTTGAACAATGGATGCCAACAATGGACAGAGAGCAAGAGGTGTAGGAGGAAGAGGAAGAAGAGGACGAGGGCAAAGAAGAGAAGGAAGGAGAGCCATCTCTGATGAGATTAGGGCACCACTTGTTGATTATGTGATCAACCACGGTTTACCATGAGAGAGGCTGGACTGAGAGTCCAGCCCAATTTGAGTCGATTTACAGTGGTGTCCATAATTTGAACCTTCAGAAATGAGAACAGGTATGCAACTATCTAATGACTATTTTAGCATTACAGTAATGTACTGTAAAATACGTATGACTGCATAGTATTATTGCATAAACATTTGTAACTCTAAGCCATCAATTTACTGCATTGAATGAATGATGTTGGTTATCATGCTGTACTACCTTTTTTTGTACATTGTTTACAGTTCCTATGCTGAACACATACGGTGTTTGAATTCTGTACAGAGTGGAAATGCAAAGACATCATGGAGGACGCTTGTTTACAGATGTACAAGAGACTGCAATTATAAATATGGTTTTGGCCAACAATGCAATTAGGATTCGAGAGATAAGAGAGCATATCTTGAATAATGACACCATATTTAACAACATCAATGCTGTAAGCCTGTCGACTATACAACGCATCCTCCAACGGCACCGAGTGACGAAACAACTCTACAAGGTGCCATTTGAGAGAAACTCTGACAGTCAAGAATTTGCGACATGACTTTGTAGAGGTATGTATGCAACATTACTTCCAGTACTTCAGACATACCATATTTACTCATCTGTATATCCTTTTGTCTGTTATAGAGAGCATTGGAGCTGGATGCCCATGTAATTCGCCATTAATTTATTTATGTGGATGAGGTTGGCTTCAACCTCACCAAAACCAGGCGCGGCGGAAGAAATGTAATAGGACAGAGGGCAATTACCAATGTCCCTAGACAGCGTGGGGGTAATATGCTGCCATCACTCAAAACGGGGTCCTCCATCACAATGCCACACTGGGTCCATACAACACCGGCCATATGCTCACTTTTCTGGATGCAATTTACACAATGCTCTTCCCTGATCCAGATCAGGAGCCTGTTAGATTTGTGGTTTTATGGGACAATGTTAGTTTTCACTGGGCTGTTCTGGTTCAAAACTGGTTTGCCACCCATCCACAATTTGTAGTTTTGTACCTACCCCCATATTCACTTTTTCTAAATCCCATAGAGGAATTCTTCTCAGCCTGGCGCTGGAAAGTATATGATTGCCAACCCTATGCCCGCATGCCGCTTCTCCAGGCAATGGAGGATGCATGTGGGGATATAGAGGTTCTCTCTGTCCAAGGTTGGATACGCCATGCTAGGAGATACTTCCCTCGATGTTTGGCAAGAGAAAACTTATCTTGTGATGTAGACGAAGTATTGTGGCCAGACCCAGGCCGGAGAAGAGATGAAGCGTAGCTTAGCACTGGTGACTGCCCTCCCTACCAATTCCTGGACTGCCACCCCGGGACCCCACACACACAATTGTGTTCTTTACTGTATTCTAAAGAATATACTTTTGGTTTACATATGTTTATGGGGTTGTTGTATGCTACTGTATACAACAGTAATGTTTGGCCTAATAAATATTTTCTGTTTCTACATTGCATTGGTGTTTACAGTGTACTTGTTACCCCTCTCAGCAGATTACTTCCACTGTAGAACATTGTATTGAAATGTAGATATAAGCCTATGAAAGACCAAAGAGCTTTAGATTTAGAACAACAGTGTTTACATGGTATATCCAAAAATATACTATTATGGAAGCAGTGTTTGCCATTTGATGCAAATGCTTCATTCTGACATGTGTTTATGGCATTTTCAATGCAGTGGTACATTTTGAAGGAGATGTGAGGCATTTTGTGTGCAGTTTTGGGAATTGTGTGTAGAGTTTTGAAAACGTGTAAGCAGTTGGAAAAAACTGTAAAGTCCACGTGTGCAATCTACGTTTCACATGATCTGTCACACGATCTCAGTATATAAACACATTTTCTGAATTGCCCCAGAGTCTGCAACACCACTAAGCAAGGGGCACCACCAAGCAAGCGACAAAGGACTTCTCCAAACCGTTCAGGGAAAAAGTTGTGGGGAATTACAGACCAGGGTTGGGTTATAAAAAAAAATATATCCGAAACTTTGAACATCCCACGGAGCAACATTAAATCCATTATAAAAAAAGGGAAAGAATATGGCACCACAACAAACCTGCCAAGAGAGGGACGCCCACCAAAACTCATGGAACAGGCAAGGAGGGCATTAATCAGAGAGGCAACAGAGACCAAAGATAACCCTGAAGGAGCTGCAAAGCGCCACAGTTGAGATTGGAGTATCTGCCCACAGGACCACCTTTAAGCTGTACACTCCACAGTGCTGGGCTTTACGGAAGAGTGTCCAGAAAAAGTCATTGCCTAAAAGAATAAAGAAAAACATTTGGTGTTTTCCAAAGGCATGTGGGAGATTGCCCAAACATATGGAAGAAGGTAATCTGGTCAGATGAGACTAAAATGTAGCTTTTTGGCCATCGAGGAAAACACTATGTCTGGGGCAAACCCAACATCTTTCATCACCCCGAGAACACCATCCCCAGTGAAGCATGGTGGTGGTAGCATCATGCTGTGGGGATGTTTTTCATCAGCAGGGACTGGGAAACTGGTCAAAATTGAAGGAATGATGGATGGTGCTAAATACAGGGAGGTTCTTGAAGGAAACCTGCTTCAGTCTTCCAGAGATTTGAGACTGGGATGGAGGTTCACCTTCCAGCAAGACAATGACCCAAAGCATACTGCTAAAGCAACACTCGAGTGGTTTGAGGGGAAACATTTAAATGTCTTGGAATGGCCTAGTCAAAGCCCAGACCTCAATCCAATAGAGAATCTGTGGTATGACTTAAATATTGCAGTACACCAGCGGAACCCATCCAACTTGAAGGAGCTGGAGCAGTTTTGCCTTGAAGAATGGGCAAAGATGCATGTGGCTAGATGTGCCAAGCTTATAGAGGTATACCTCAAGGGACTTGCAGCTGTAATTGCTGCATAAGGTGGCTCTACAAAGTATTGACTTTGGGGGGTGAATAGTTACGCATACTCAAGTTTTCTGTTTTTCTGTCTTATTTCTAGTTTGTTTCACAAAAAATACTTTGTATCTTCAAAGTGTTAGGCATATTGTGTAAATCAAATGATACAATCCCCCCCAAAATCTATTTTAATTCCAGGTTGTAAGGCAACAAAATGGGAAAATGCCAAGGGGGTGAATACTTTCGCAAGAGACTGTACCTTCTCTGTCCTGCCGATGTTTGGAAAAGCTGCATATTATCCGTGTTGTTGTTCAGCAACGACTCGGTGAAACATAAGATATTACAGTTTTTTTATGTCCTGTTGGTAAGATTGTCTTGATCATATATCATCCATTTTGTTTTCCAAACGATTGCACGTTGGCCAATAGAACGGATGCTGGTGGATGTTTACTCATTCGCCTACGAATTCTCTGAAGGCAGCCCGACTACCGCCCCCTTTTTCTGGGACTTTTCTTCACGCAAATGAGGGAAATGATTGGGATCTTGTCCTTGTATTTTTGTGCATTCATATTGCCATGCCTGCCCATACCATAACCCCATCACCACCATGGGGAACTCGGCCAAATTATCTAAAAAGACGTTGGATGAAGCTTATTGTAGAGAAATGAACATCCAATTACCTGGCAACAGCTCTCCTGCAGTCAGCATGCCAATTACATGCTCCCTCAAATCTTGAGACATCTGTGGCATTGTGTTGTGTGACAAAACTGCACATTTTAGATGGACCTTTTATTGTCCCCAGCACAGGGTGCACCTGTGTAATGGTCATGCTGTTTAATCAGGTTCTTGGTATGCCACGCCTTTCAGCTGGATGGATTATCTTGGCAACTGAGAAATGCTTCCTAACAGGGATGTAAACAAATTTGTTTGAGAAAATAAGCTTTTTGTGCTTATGGAATATTTCTGGGATCTTTTATTTCAGCTCAAACATGGAACCAAAACATTATATTTTGTGTTTATATTTTTATTCAATGTATTTATGTAACCTTTATTTAACTAGGCAAGTCAGCTTATTTACAGTGACGGCCTACCAAGAGGCATGCACTTCCATAAGAAAGCCTTGAGGGCCTCAATTAAAAAGAGGTCGATCCCTTCAGCTTTCTATAGGCTGGGCAAACTATATTTATTTCTCAACTTTCCTAGTATTAAGCACATTGCTTCGCTTTACAACTAAAGTAACCTACCTGGCTGGCATGAAAATGAACCACAGGAAAAGCGTCCTCCATTTGCTATTTAAGTGCATACGTATGACATGTCTTTTCTCCCCCTGCCCCTGTTCCGAAAGGTGCATGATCAAAACACATTTCACACATATACTGTATGATCTAGTATACAGTTGAAGTCAGAAGTTTACATACACCTTAGCCAAATACATTTAAACTAAGTTTTTCACAATTCCTGACATTCAATCCTCGCAAAAAAAATCCCTGTTTTAGGTAAATTAGGATCACCACTTTATTTTAAGAATGTGAAATGTCAGAATAATAGTAGAGAGTGATTTATTTCAGCTTTTATTTCTTTCATCACATTCCCAGTGGGTGGGAAGTTTACATACACTCAATTAGTACTTGGTAGCATTGCCTTTAAATTGTTGAACTTGGGTAAAACATTTTGGGTAGCCTTCCACAAGCTTCCCACAATAAATTGGGTGAATTTTGGCCCATTCCTCCTGATTGTATCCAAGATGGCATAGCAGTCAGACGTCCTTGTCCTGTCGTGTCCCTAGTATACAGTGCCTTGCGAAAGTATTCGGCCCCCTTGAACTTTGCGACCTTTTGCCACATTTCAGGCTTCAAACATAAAGATATAAAACTGTATTTTTTTGCGAAGAATCAACAAGTGGGACACAATCATGAAGTGGAATGACATTTATTGGATATTTCAAACTTTTTTAACAAATCAAAAACTGAAAAATTGGGCGTGCAAAATTATTCAGCCCCCTTAAGTTAATACTTTGTAGCGCCACCTTTTGCTGCGATTACAGCTGTAAGTCGCTTGGGGAATGTCTCTATCAGTTTTGCACATCAAGAGACTGACATTTTTTCCCATTCCTCCTTGCAAAACAGCTCGAGCTCAGTGAGGTTGGATGGAGAGCATTTGTGAACAGCAGTTTTCAGTTCTTTCCACAGATTCTCGATTGGATTCAGGTCTGGACTTTGACTTGGCCATTCTAACACCTGGATATGTTTATTTTTGAACCATTCCATTGTAGATTTTGCTTTATGTTTTGGATCATTGTCTTGTTGGAAGACAAATCTCCGTCCCAGTCTCAGGTCTTTTGCAGACTCCATCAGGTTTTCTTCCAGAATGGTCCTGTATTTGGCTCCATCCATCTTCCCATCAATTTTAACCATCTTCCCTGTCCCTGCTGAAGAAAAGCAGGCCCAAACCATGATGCTGCCACCACCATGTTTGACAGTGGGGATGGTGTGTTCAGGGTGATGAGCTGTGTTGCTTTTACGCCAAACATAACGTTTTGCATTGTTGCCAAAAAGTTCAATTTTGGTTTCATCTGACCAGAGCACCTTCTTCCACATGTTTGGTGTGTCTCCCAGGTGGCTTGTTGCAAACTTTAAACAACACTTTTTATGAATATCTTTAAGAAATGGCCTTCTTCTTGCCACTCTTCCATAAAGGCCAGATTTGTGCAATATATTGTTGTCCTATGGACAGTCTCCCACCCCTACAAATCAGCCGGGCTAGACAATCTGGACCCTTTTTTTCTAAAATTATCTGCCAAAATTGTTGCAACCCGTATTACTAGCCTGTTCAACCTCTCTTTCGTATCGTCTGAGATTCCCAAAGATTGGAAAGCTGCCGCAGTCATCCCCTTCTTCAAAGGGGGTGACACTCTAGACTCAAACTGCTACAGACCTATAACTATCCTACCCTGTCTTTCTAAGGTCTTCGAAAGCCAAGTTAACAAACCGATTACTGACCATTTCAAATCCCACCATACCTTCTCCGCTATGCAATCTGGTTTCAGAGCTGGTTATGGGTGCACCTCAGCCACGCTCAAGGTTCTAAACGACATCATAACCGCCATCGATAAGAGACATTACTGTGCAGCTGTATTCATTGACCTGGCCAAGGCTTTCGACTCTGTCAATCACAACATTCTTATTGGCAGACTCGACAGCCTTGGTTTCTCAAATGATTGCCTCGCCTGGTTTACCAACTACTTCTCTGATAGAGTTCAGTGTGTCAAATCGGAGGGCCTGTTGTCTGGACCTCTGACAATCTCTATGGGTGTGCCATAGGGTTCAATTCTCGGGCCGACTCTCTTTTCTGTATACATCAATGATGTTGCTCTTGCTGTTGGTGATTCTCTGATCCACCTCTACGCAGACGACACCATTCGGTATTCTTCTGGCCACTCCTTGGACACTGTGTTAACTAACCTCCAGACGAGCTTCAATGCCATACAACTCTCCTTCCGTGGCCTCCAACTGCTCTTAAACGCAAGTAAAACTAAATGCATGCTTTTCAATCAATCGATGCCCGAACCTGCTCGCCCGTCCAGCATCACTACTCTGGACGGCTCTGACTTAGAATACGTGGACAACTACAAATACCTGGGTGTCTGGTTAGACTGTAAACTCTCCTTCCAGATTCACAGTAAACATCTCCAATCCAAAATTAAATCTAGAATCGGCTTCCTATCTCGCAACAAAGCATCCTTCATTCATGCTGCCAAACATACCCTCGTAAAACTGACCATCCTACCGATCCTCGACTTTGGTGATGTCATCTATAAAATAGCCTCCAACACTCTACTCAACAAACTGGATGCAGTCTATCACAGTGCCATCCGTTTTGTCACCAAACCTCATACACTACCCACCATTGCGACCTGTACGCTCTCGTTGGTTGGCCCTCGCTTCATACTCATCGCCAAACCCACTGGCTACAGGTTATCTACAAGTCTCTGCTTGGTAAAGTCCCGCCTTATCTCAGCTCACTGGTCAGCATAGCAGCACCCACTCGTAGCACGCACTCCAGCAGGTATATCTCACTGGTCACCCCCAAAGCCAATTCCTCCGTTGGTCGTCTTTCCTTCCAGTTCTCTGCTGCCCATGACTGGAACGAATTGCAAAAATCTCTGAAGCTGGAGACTCACATCTCCCTCACTAACTTTAAGCACCAGCTGTCAGAGCAGTTTACAGATCACTGCACATGTACTTAGCATATCTGTAAACAGCCCATCTACCTACCTCATCCCCATACTGGTATTTATTTATTTATTTTGCTCCCCCAGTATCCCCCAGTATCTCTACCTGCACATTCATCTTCTGCCGATTTACCATTCCAGTGTTTAATTGCTATATTGTAATTACTTCGCCACCATGGCCTATTTATTTCCTTAACTTACCACATTTGCACTCACTGTATATAGACTTTTTGTTTTCTTTTGTTCTACTGTATTATTGACTGTATGTTTTGTTTATTCCATGTGTAACTATGTGTTGTATGTGTCGAATTGCTACGCTTTATCTTGGCCAGGTCGCAGTCGCAAATGAGAACTTGTTCTCAACTAGCCTACCTGGTTAAATAAAGGTGAAATAAAATAAATAGAAAAACAGAGCTGGTGTAACTTTGGAAGTATGCTTGGGGTCATTGTCTATTTGGAAGGCCCATTTGCAACCAAGCTTTAAAGTCCTGACTGATGTCTTGAGATTTTGCTTCAATTTACCCACATAATTTTCCTCCTATTTATTTATTTTGTGACATGCACCAGTCCCTCCTGCACCAAAGCACCCCCACAACATGATGCTGCCACCCCCGTGCTTCACGGTTGGGATGATGTTCTTCGGCTTGCAAGCCTCCCCCTTTATCCTCCAAACATAAAGATGGTCATTATGGCCAAACAGTTCGGTTTTTGTTTCATCAGACCAGAGGGCATTTTTTCCAAAAAGTACGATCTTCGTCCCCATGTGCAGTTGCAAACCGTAGTCTGGCTTTTTTATGGATGTTTGGAGCAGTTGCTTCTCCCTTGCTGAGAGGCCTTCAGGTTATGCTGAAACAGGACTCGTTTTACTCTGGATATAGATACTTTTGTACCTGTTTCCTCCAGCATCTTCACAGGGTCCTTTGCTGTTGTTCTGGGATTGATTTGCAATTTTTGCACCAACATACGTTCATCTCTAGGAGACAGAATGAGTCTCCTTCCTGAGCAGTATGACGGCTGTGTGGTCCCATGGTGTTTATACTTGCATACTATTGTTTGTAAAGATGAACGTGGTACCTTCAGTCGTTTGGAAATTGCTCCCAGGGATGAACCAGACTTGTGGAGGTATACAATTATTTTTTCTTAGGTCTTGGCTGATTTCATTTGATTTTCCAATGATGTCAAGCAAAGAGGCACTGAGTTTGAAGGTAGGCCTTGAAATACATCCACAGGTACACCTCCAAATGACTGGAATGAAATGATGGAAATCAGAAGCTTCTAAAGCCATTACATCATGTTCTGGAATATTCCATGCTGTTTATAGGCACAATCAACCTAGTGTATGTAAACTTCTGACCAACTGGAATTGTGATACAGTGAATTATAAGTAAAATAATCTGTCTGTAAACAATAGTTGGAAAAATGCATTGTGTCACGCACAAAGTAGATGTCCTATCCGATTTGCCAAAGCTATAGTTGAAGTTTATTCTTTCCCTTTGTCCCCATTTCCATCTCTTTACATGGTAGATGGATGTGCTCATTTTTCAGACCTAATACCCCTGAGCCTATCTCCTCACCCCCCCAACCCCTTCTCATCTTTCCTCCCAGTGCTGAGTCTTCAAAACTTCTCATCCCAAAATCTCTCACCCCATCCTCTCTCCCTTCACCCCCTCAAACACAACCTCACCCCCTCTGCTCAGTATTGAGAGCTTGGCCTGAAACCCCTCAGTCTGCCGCTTCACCCTCTATGTCCCCCTCACTCCCCTCTCTCCCTCCTTCCTCACCCCTCCATCCCTCCCTCCTCACCCCTCCTGTGGAAAGCTTCACCCTCTCCCCCTCCCTCTCCCTGTCTCTGCAGGTCCCTGGTGTCGTATTAATTTTCATTCTGACTGCATGGTCACACGACCCTCCACAAATCACCTCCGGCCTGTCACATGTCAGACGCTACTACAGTATATGTGTGTGTGTGTGTGTGTTTGTGCGCATGCATGTGTCTGAGTGCTGGGATGAAAAAGGATCGATGAGAAATGTGACGCGATATAGTACATTACATTAACTACATTCATGCAGCATATGCTCATATTTATAGAGAATTACATGCTGCAAATACATTTTAGGCTCTATATTGTACACAGCCTGATGAATTTTCATACTGTCAATGTTTGTTCTAGGTAATGCCAATACAATATATATATATATATTTCTACCCTCACATAAGAGTGAATTTGTAGAAGTGCATTTTGTTCTGTTTTTATCTATGGCAGCTTCTGCCGGTGTTTCCATGAGCCCAACAAATCACCATGGATACCGCAGAATGGACTTTTGTCACACAAAACTAAATATGTGAATGATGTTCAGCAACTCTTGAGGACAATGGATGTTAACTAGAAAAATACTGCTCTACTATTTGACTATTTAACCAAAAAATACATATTTATTATTAAAAGTGTAATAATTGTCCTCATGATGTACCCATGCATGTATCCTTGCTGGAGAGTGGGTCTACCTCACAGAATTACATATAGACTCACTAATTTATAGGATCGCTATGTCCTACCCTTTGTCTATAGATGGTATTTCTGTTTTGATTTATATGAAAAAAAACAGATAATTATTCATTTCAAGCTTCATCTCTTCATATCTCCTAATATAGAAGGGCCTGGTTTAAATGTGTCATGTCCCTCTTCAGAATCCCTCTCCTCCCTCCTCTGAGTATTGATAATCTCAGAGTGTCATCATCATTCATGGCCTGCAGTATGACTTGCCTAGTTCATTAAAGGTTAAATTAATATATACAGTTGAAGTCGGAAGTTTACATACACTTAGGTTGGAGTCATTAAAACTTGTTTTTCAACCACTCCACAAATGTCTTGTTAACAAATGATAGTTTTGGCAAGTCAGTTCGGACATCTACTTTGTACATGACACAAGTCATTTTTTCAAACAATTGTTTACAGACAGATTATTTCACTTATAACTCAATGTATCACAATTCTAGTGGTTCAGAAGTTTACATACACAAAGTTGACTGTGCTTGGAAAATTCCAGAAAATGATGTCATGGCTTTAGAAGCTTCTGATAGGCTAATTGACATCATTTGAGTCAATTGGAGGTGTACCTGTGGATGTATTTCAAGGCCTACCTTCAAACTCAGTGCCTCTTTGCTTGACATTATGGGAAAATCAAAAGATATCAGCCAATACCTCAGAAAATAAATTGTAGACCTCCACAAGTCTGGTTCATCCTTGGGAGCAATTTCCAAATGCCTGAAGGTCCCAAGTTCATCTGTACAAACAATGGTACGCAAGTACAAACACCATGTGACCACGCAGCGTCATACTACTCAGGAATGAGACTCATTCTGTCTCCTAGAGATGAACGTACTTTGGTGCGAAAGTGCAAAACAATCCCAGAACAACAGCAAATAAAGTGGTGATCCTAATTGACCTAAGACAGGGTATTTTTACAAAAATTAAACGTCAGGAATTGTGAAAAACTGAGTTTAAACGTATTTGGCTAAGGTGTATGTAAACTTCCGACTTCAACAAGTAACTTTAAGAATGTGAAATGTCAGAATAATAGTAGAGAGAATGATTTCTTTCAGCTATTATTTATTTCATCACATTCCCAGTGGGTCAAAAGTTTACATACACTCAATTAGTATTTGGTAGTGATGCCTTTCAATTGTTTAACTAAAGTCAAACGTTTTGGGTAGCCTTCCACAAGATTCCCACAATAAGTTGGGTGAATTTTGGTTCATTCCTCCTGACAGAGCTGGTACAACTGAGTCAGGTTTGTAGGCCGCCTTGCTCGCACACGCTTTTTCAGTTCTGCCCACAAATTATCTATAGGATTTAGGCCAGTCTAATATCTTGGCTTTGTTGTCCTTAGGCATATTGCCACAACTTTGGAAGTTTGCTTGGGGTCATTGTCCATTTGGTAGACCCATTTGTGACCAAGTTTTAATCTTCCTGACTGATGTCTTCAGATGTTGCTTCAATATATCCACTTGTCCTAACCGACTTGGTTGTACAGTCGTCTCAAATAAAACTGTGAAGGACCTCGGCGTTACTCTGGACCCTGATCTCTCTTTTGAAGAACATATCAAGACCATTTCGAGGACAGCTTTTTTCCATCTACGTAACATTGCAAAAATCAGAAACTTTCTGTCCAAAAATGATGCAGAAAAATTAATCCATGCTTTTGTCACTTCTAGGTTAGACTACTGCAATGCTCTATTTTCCGGCTACCCGGATAAAGCACTAAATAAACTTCAGTTAGTGCTGAATACGGCTGCTAGAATCCTGACTAGAACCAAAAAATTTGATCATATTACTCCAGTGCTAGCCTCTCTACACTGGCTTCCTGTCAAAGCAAGGGCTGATTTCAAGGTTTTACTGCTAACCTACAAAGCATTACATGGGCTTGCTCCTACCTATCTCTCTGATTTGGTCCTGCCGTACATACCTACACGTACGCTACGGTCACAAGACGCAGGCCTCCTAATTGTCCCTAGAATTTCTAAGCAAACAGCTGGAGGCAGGGCTTTCTCCTATAGAGCTCCATTTTTATGGAACGGTCTGCCTACCCATGTCAGAGATGCAAACTCGGTCTCAACCTTTAAGTCTTTACTGAAGACTCATCTCTTCAGTGGGTCATATGATTGAGTGTAGTCTGGCCCAGGAGTGGGAAGGTGAACGGAAAGGCTCTGGAGCAACGAACCACCCTTGCTGTCTCTGCCTGGCCGATTCCCCTCTTTCCACTGGGATTCTCTGCCTCTACCCTGTTACGGGGCTGAGTCACTGGCTTACTGGGGCTCTCTCATGCCGTCCCTGGGGGGGTGCGTCACCTGGGTGGGTTGATTCACTGTTGTGGTCGGCCTGTCTGGGTTGGCGCCCCCTTGGGTTGAGCTGTGGCGGAGATCTTTGTGGGCTATACTCGGCCTTGTCTCAGGATGGTAAGTTGGTGGTTGAAGATATCCCTCTAGTGGTGTGGGGGCTGTGCTTTGGCAAAGTGGGTGGGGTTATATCCTTCCTGTTTGGCCCTGTCCGGGGTGTCCTCGGATGGGGCCACAGTGTCTCCTGACCCCTCCTGTCTCAGCCTCCAGTATTTATGCTGCATTAGTTTATGTGTCGGGGGCTAGGGTCAGTTTGTTATATCTGGAGTACTTCTCCTGTCCTATTCGGTGTCCTGTGTGAATCTAAGTGTGCGTTTTCTAATTCTCTCCTTCTCTCTTTCTTTCTCTCTCTCGGAGGACCTGAGCCCTAGGACCATGCCCCAGGACTACCTGACATGATGACTCCTTGCTGTCCCCAGTCCACCTGGCCATGCTGCTGCTCCAGTTTCAACTGGCCTGGGCCCTAGGACCATGTCCCAGGACTACCTGACATGATGACTCCTTGCTGTCCCCAGTCCACCTGGCCATGCTGCTGCTCCAGTTTCAACTGTTCTGCCTTACTATTATTCAACCATGCTGGTCATTTATGAACATTTGAACATCTTGGCCACGTTCTGTTATAATCTCCACCCGGCACAGCCAGAAGAGGACTGGCCACCCCACATATGCTCTCTCTAATTCTCTCTTTCTTTCTCTCTCTCGGAGGACCTGAGCCCTAGGACCGTGCCCCAGGACTACCTGACATGATGACTCCTTGCTGTCCCCAGTCCACCTGACTGTGCTGCTGCTCCAGTTTCAACTGTTCTGCCTTATTATTATTCGACCATGCTGGTCATTTATGAACATTTGAACATCTTGGTCATGTTCTGTTATAATCTCTACCCGGCACAGCCAGAAGAGGACTGGCCACCCCACATAGCCTGGTTCCTCTCTAGGTTTCTTCCTAGGTTTTGGCCTTTCTAGGGAGTTTTTCCTAGCCACCGTGCTTTTACACCTGCATTGTTTGCTGTTTGGGGTTTTAGGCTGGGTTTCTGTACAGCACTTTGAGATATCAGCTAATGTACGAAGGGCTATATAAATAAATTTGATTTGATTTGATTTGACTTGCAAAAACTATAGTTTGTTAGCAAGAACTTTGTGGAATGGTTGAAAAAATGGTTTTAATGACTCCGACCTAAGTGTATGTAAACTTCCGACTACAACTGTTTAAATATATAAACTACCATTCAATAGTTTGTTGTCACTTAGAAATGTCCTTGTTTTTGAAAGAAAAGCAAAACCAACTGTTCTTTTATATTTTTTTGTACCATTATCTTTGAAATGCAAGACAAAGGCCATAATGTATTAATCCAGCCCAGGTGCAATTTAGATGTTTGGCCACTAGATGACAGGAGCGTATGTGCAACGTTTTAGACCGATCCAATGAACCATTACATTTCTGTTAAATTTTACATCAAGACTGCCCAAATGTGCCTAATTTGTTTATTAATAACTCTTCATGGTTAAAATTGTGCACTCTTCTCAAACAATAGCATGATATTATTTCACTGTAATAGCTACTGTAACTACCACAGATCAGTTAGATTAATACGCATGTAAGCTTTCTGCCAATATCAGATATGTCTATGTCCTGGGAAATGTTCTTGTTAGTTACAACCTCTTGCTAATCGAATTAGCCTACATTAGCTCAACCATCCCGTGGAAGGGACACCGATCCCCGAAGAAGTTTTAAAGAAGCAATAAAACTCGCCTATTTTAGACTAGTTGAGTATCTGGAGCATCAGCATTTGTGGGTTCGATTACAGGCTCAAAATGACCAGAAGCAAAGGCCTTTATTCTGAAATTTGTCAGTCTGTTATTGTTCTGAGAAATGTAAGCTATTCCATGAGAGAAATTGCCAAGAAACTGAAGATCTCGAACAACGCTGTGTCCCTTCAAAGAACAGCACAAACTGGCTCTAACCAGAATAGAAAGAGGAGTGGGAGGCCCCGGTGCACAACTGAGTAAGAGGGCAAGTACAATAGAGTGTCTAGTTTGAGAAACAGATGCCTCACAAGTCCTCAACTGGCAGCTTCATTAAATAGTCCCTGCAAAACACTAGTCTCAACGTCAACGGTGAAGTGGAGACTCCGGGATGCTGGCCTTCTAGGCAGTGGTCCTCTGTCCAGTGTCTGTGCTTTTTTCCCCATCTTGATCTTTTCTTTTTATTTGCCAGTCTGAGATATGGCTTTTTCTTTGCAACTCTGCTTAGAAGGCCAGCATCCTGGAGTTGCCTCTTCACTGTAGACATTGAGATTGGTGTTTTGCGGGTACTATTTAATGAAGCTGCTATTTGAGGACTTGTGAGGCGTCTGTTTCAAAGAGCCCTCAGAAAAGAATATTTTGAACATGCCCGAACCAAGGCGCATTTGGTGGCAGCAAGCTTTTAGACAAGGCTAAAGAGGACAACCAAGTTATAGTTAATACTCAAAAGGAAAAAATTTACTTTAAAACCAAAGTCTTTCGAAAAGTCTTAGGAGGCTAAACGTCACAGCCACAGGCCCGCTCATGGCTTTGAGCAAGAAATGTCAGGCGTTAAATGGACATGACACAGCAAGAGTCATTGTGAGAGGTTTTGAAAACTAAGGTAGGATTTTAGTTTTTAGTTTCAAACTTGTTCTGCACTGTGAAATTAATCGGAATATGTGTGTCATATTATCACACAGGCATGAGGCCTATATTTTGTCAAATGTGTTTTCTGCTGTAGCCTACATTGATTTATTTTATTTGAAGTTAATTTCCAGTATTGTGATATTTGCTCTAATGCTCCATTGATTTCTTGACAATGATATGAAATTCGGGTCTTGTAAGCCTCACAGCTGAGTACTGTATGTGTGAACATGCATATGGCCAGTGTTCTGCAGTGATGTCTAAAAATGTTGCTGTACATTGATGTCTAGAAAATTCATTTATAAGAAATTCAGACTTTTGTAAGCCCTGCAGCTATAATCAAGTATGTGGGCAAACTGCAGTGAAGTCTAAAATGCTTTGAATTAATCAACACCTTGGAGAGTCCTGTCCATTTCACCACCGTAGATAGTAGGCTACTTGGCTGTTTACTCTGTCTGCTGCGCAGCTATGATGTGCTTGACACTTTTTTTCTCTCTCAATTTATTCCAATATCCCAGAGCCCCCTGGATAACCCTCCTCCCTCTCATGCTCACTATGTGTTCCGGCACTTCCCGATTTTACAAATTAAACAGTGAGTCCAACTTTTCTCAAACCTACCTTTCTTTGATCTGAGGTGTAATCCTACAAAGAAAGCTAGATTGACTCTGGGTTTTCTAAAGCCAAACCAGCTTCAGTTAGCTTCACATTCCAGCTCAGGCCTCTTCCGTACTACCACGGTGGATATTGCTAGTCTGCCTGCTGCTAATTCTAGCAGGCTTGTAATTGCACGTGCATGTCGCACATATCTAGTCGAATGACAAACTCTTTATTGAGACAATGCTGAAACATCCATCAAATGGCGAGTCGGTGCCACATTTTCATTTGTGCCGAAATCCAAATGGAAGAAAAGTTATCTTTCAGCAGGCTATGGTGTGAAGTAGACTTTTAGAAGTGTCATTTTTATTTGACTATTTATCGTTAATTTCGACTTTGGTGTGCCTTGGTGTGCTTATCAATGCACAACCACATTTTCTCCCACTGCTATCGCTGAAATAATTTGAGAAAGTGTTATTGTGTGTGAAGTTCAAAATACATTCTGTCATTACTAAATGAGTAACACAATCTTTGCAAGAGGTAGGGAATCTGATTCCGTTGGTCCTCAACTCGTGGTTCAGTCATTTAATTCAGGGTAAGTGTAGTAAGCCACGAGTTAGCCTGCCAGGGAGCAGGTTAGTTCTGAAGGATTCATTGCCATAGAAATGTATCTCGCTAAAAGTTGAGCCACTTTCGTATGACCGGTTGTCCTAAGTTGAACACAGAGTTGACTAAAGTTACCTCGCTAACTCCTCAAACCTGCTTCGTAGGATACCCCTCTGCTTTTCAGAGGTTTTCACTGTCCTCAGAGCCTGTCAACATCCCAACCCTCTTTAAGCTCTCCCATCCCGCCACTGTCTCACCCAGTCTGCTGTAGACCTATTCCTTGCTCAGGGTCTTACCATCCATTTCTACCACTGTTCCAACATACTATTGTACAAGTGAACATGTTAACTTTCTGTAGACCTGCCTGGCTTTGATCTGGTCCCTGTTGTTACCAGATTTATCTTTGAGCCTTTTTGCACATCTTCAATACTATTGTGGATAATCATGCTCCCTTCAAAGGGTTAAAGGAAGCTTGAGTGCTGGTACACTCCGGAATTATCAGAAGTAATTTATAAAAGAGATGACACTTGGGTCAAGGCCAGGAGCACAGGCTTAGGCCTGGACTGGCAAGCTTTTAAGCAACTGAGGCATCTTTGTGTAAGACAAATCAGAAAGGTTGAATCTGATTATTATGTAACCGCTCTTTGGGATTGTAATGGTAACCCAGCTAAATTCTGGAAAACTGTCAAATCCCTGAAGGGTTCTACTTCAGACACTGCCCTCATTACAGAAACAAATGCCATTGATGCATTTAATCGCCTTCTAAGCTTATTCACAATGATATTGGGCTGAATGCTGATAAGCGAAACTTGCTGAATGATCAGAGAAATTATAGTCAAAGCTTTTTGTTTAGGCTATTCACAGAAAAATAAGTCCTGGATGCTTTGCTAGCAATAGGCACCAATAAATCCACAGGGGGCGACCAATTGGAGCCCAGTCTGCTTGAGTGTGCAGCGCCCATCATTGTTGGCTCAATAACCCTCATTTTTTATTTAATATTGTTATCAGGAAATATTCAAAACATTTATGGAAATCAGCTTTGAGCTGCCACTCCATAAGGGAGGCGATAGTAGTGATCTTAATAATTATCTCCCCATTTCAAGGCTTCCTTGTCCAGCTAATATTATTGAAACCTTGGAAAATGTAGAGCTTTTCGCTTTTTTATCTGACAAATGTATTTTGAATGTAAACCAATCTGGATAGCACTACTACCTCTTTAGTTGTTAATGATCTTGTCAATGCTTTGTACTGCTTTGTTTGTTGACCTGCCAAAAGCTTTTGATACTGTTGATCATGCTATTGTATTGAACAAGTTGTCCTCGATAGGCCTGAGCTCTGACACCTGTTCATAGTTTCACGATTATCTTAGTGACAGAACTCAGGCCATCGTGACTGATGTGCCCTTCTGAATTTCTTGAAGTACATAAAGGTGTACCACAAGGGTCGATTTCGGGACCTGTTCTCTTCACTATTTATAAAACACCATTGGTCAATCGGTTAAAAATGGTCAACTTAATCTACAGTATATGCGGATGAAACTATTATGCATGCTATTGCCTCAATTGTTGATCTGTCTCTGTCAAAACTACAGTCGGATTTTATAGCTATGCAGGAATCCCTTGCTGATTTAAAACTGGTGCTTTATATGGGCAAAACGAAATACATGTTATTTTTAAACTCTCGTAGGAATGTTTCAGATGAACTACATGTTCACTCACTGGAAGGTTCTCCAATCCAACATGTTCCCGCACATAAATGTTTAGGCATTTGGATTGATATGGATTTGACATTGAAAAAACATGTCGATGAGCTGGTTAAGAAGCAAAGATTTTAAGTTAGCTTTTTCTACAGAAACATCTCATGCCTTTCTCTAAGCTGTAGGAACCTTTTTATCTGTACTTGATTTGTGGTGATCTTATTTATCAAAGTGCACTAATACTCTTAAACCTTTATCATAGTGCCCTTCCTTTTGTTACAGGTGACAGTTTTGATACTCATCACTGCATCCTGTATTAAAAGGTTGGCTGGACTTCGCTAAAGACCCATAGATTTCTGTATTACTCCCTTTTTGTTTACAAGGCCCTACTCCATAAACTTCCATTTTTATCTAACTTTAATGTTGAAGTATAAACACCTGAGTTGCCTTACCCGTTCACAGGATTGGTCAACTCTTGAGGTTCCTAGGGTCTCGACGAAGCTGGGTAAAACTGCTTTTAGTGTTAATGCACCGTATTGCTGGAACAAAAGTCGAAATACACTTCATCTTGGTCTCGTGCCTTTAAGTAGATTGAAAGTATTGATTGGAGACTTATTTGTGGAAGAATGTAACGTTTCTTCTGGATGATTTGGGATGTTGTGTTTGTGCTTCCCATG
This sequence comes from Oncorhynchus nerka, assembly GCF_034236695.1. NCBI lineage: Eukaryota > Metazoa > Chordata > Actinopteri > Salmoniformes > Salmonidae > Oncorhynchus > Oncorhynchus nerka. The sequence continues at coordinate 56,588,294 of NC_088410.1, read as the reverse complement.
ACTGTTTTTTTGTATTTTAACATGCGTATAATGTGTAATGTGTATACTATTTATGTTGTATTATACAGAGCGCGTTTGAAAAAGAAACCTAGATCTCTGTCTCCCCTGTTAAAAATGAAGGTGAAGTAAAAGAAAAACACAACGTAACACCTGGGAGTCAATATCAATCTGCTCACAGCAGCACTCAGTATTCTAATCTAACCGTTGGTAAAAACAACTCTAGCCTACAGCACTACCATTGATCCAGTCCAGGCTACCCAGCCGTCTGAACTAACCATCTCATTACTGAACTGATTAACACACAAACATACTCAGACACATACTGGTGCCAGACACATGAGATGTCTTGAAAACTGCCTATTGTTTTCAACGTCTTCCCAGTCATGGACTGAATTACCACTCACTTTCTCGCCTGACTGTGTGAATATTGAATTGACCCCAACTTCTGCATCTGTCTATTTACTCACCTACCTCCTCCACAACAAAAAACAACCCAATCACCCAACAACAACTCTTTGACCCCCCCTCCTCCATCACTACCGACTGACCAGCCGACTCGCGCCTTTGCAGGCCAGGAGATGTGGACTCACTCTGGGCTGAGAGAGATACCAATCTGGCCCTGTTGGTTCTGCAAACTATTGTTGTTGTTGAGCTAGATTGCTCCTAGGGCCTCCACCTGAGAGAGATCAGGTTCTTTCATCACTGAGCCCAGGTAAAGCTGCTTCGCCTGGCTGACAGATTTGAAAAATAAAACATATCATCTTTGCTGCAGAGACTCAGAAAGGAGAGCAACCAATGTTTTGAGTAAAAATGTAATATGATTGCAGTGGGGGTGTGGGGAATTAGATTTTGTTCTGTGAATATGAAAGGATGTAATATCTATAGCCAACACATGCTCACACACAAGCATGCACACAGACAGTCAGGCAGGCATGCAGGCAGGTGCACGAGCACACGTGTGCACACACACACGCACCAATATGATACAAAATGCCTGAGGAAGACTGTTTCCTGGTACCTGAAACTTGATCCAGCAATATACGCATCCCTGGCCCTGCACCACTCCCCCACCCTGCCATGTCATCCACTGACCTGCTGAAGACAGGCAATCTATGGATCTCTTCTTTCCTACTTTCTTTTTTTCTTTCTTAATTTCTTTTAGTTCTTTCTATATTTCATTCATACTCATCCATTTTCTCTCTCTCTCTCTCTCTCTCTCTCTCTCTCTCTCTCTCTCTCTCTCTCTTTCATACTCATCCATTTTCTCTCTCTCTCTCTCTCTCCAAATTAGCATTTAGATGAGAGGTACTGGCTTGTAGAGAACCAGGACATCTCTCCTCAGAGTCCTAGACCCCTGTCCTCTCTTCCTCAGGGGAACCACGGGATGCGTACACACTTACAAAAGTGATGCCACTCATTCATACCTGCAGGCTGGCACAACAGGGTGGTGTAGGTGTGGTGTTGTGTGTGTTGTGTGTGTGTGTGTGTGTGTGTGTGTGTGTGTGCATGTGCTTGTGTGTGACTCAGTGTTTACGTGCATGTGCCACATGTTTGTTTGTGTGTGCATGCCTGCATGTGTGTGTGTTGGTGTGTGTGCGTGTGCATGCTCATTTGTTGGGTTAGAGGTCTCCAAAGCTCCAGAAATGACCTCTCTAGAGCAATTTCATAACCTCTCTGCCCCTCAGAGTTCTGCTTCTGGATGTGAGACACAACACTGATTATAACCTGCCTGTCAGCTTCTCCAGTCTCAAGCCCACGTTCCCCGGGTGTTACATCCTCATGCAGCTGAGTCACTACTGTATCTTCATTCCTCTCAAAAGGAAAGCACTGTTCGTAATTCAACAATGGTGACATAGTTTTCACATACAGCGAAAGCAGACTGAGGTGTTTAAGGTAAGAATGGATAAGCATAGAGGATGTCAGACAACACTTAGAACAGTCTTCATAACAAGGCCTATTATATAGCAGATATACTTTTTCATTGTGTGTGCAGTTGAAACCTTCCTTTAACTCTAGTTAACTAGACAGGAGGGCCAGTGGGGGTGGTACCAGAGTCCCAGTGCACTAAGTCCCACTCTCAGCATCTTTATCTTTAGAAACTGTCCAAGCAGTCAATTTGATAATAGAATCCCCCAGAGTGGTAATCATGGACCGTCACATTGGCACTGCCAACTGTGCCATCTGCCTTTGAGGCATATGGTGGCCACTCACCAGGGAGAGTGTGTGTGTAAAGGAGAGAGAGTGTGAGTGTGTGTGTGTGTGTGTGTGTGTCAGCACACACCTGTGCCAAGCCAGGCAAAACAACAACTATGCCAACACCTCAGCTACCCACTGTGAGGACTGTCTAACTCACTTACAGATTCACACACCTCACCCCTACCCACACATTGATGCGCACACAAACACACACAAATACACAGGTACTCACTCACACGCGCGCACACACACCCACGAGCACTTAAGATAAACAGATGCAGACATTTCACAAAACGTAGGAGAGAATTTGATTAGCAACTCAGAAAAACAAAAACAACAAAAACAATAAACAATTCTAATCTCCATCGCCCACTCAACTCTCCAGGAATCGCCTTACAATAGACTGATTAATAAGGCCATGCATTTCCCATGCTCTTCAATGTACGAAATGAACCCTTATAATGAGTGTTTTTCAAGACACATCATTGTTAGTCGTTGCAAATATGTGGTGAGTCAAGTCAATTGAGACAGAGGGGAAAGGCAGAGAGTGTATTTTTACACCCAGTCAGACATCCAGCATATCGGAAGCATGTGTCTGCATATTACTTCTGTAATATGCTGTAACCTTTGTTACGATATTCAATTATTATACATTCTGAAGGTCTCGAAGCAACTCTTACACCCACCAGTAAGATATTGAAAGTGATGTGTTAATGTAACATTGAAGAGATGGCCTTTCTCTGTTCATTGATCATACCTCCCTATTGATCTACTGCACAGCGAGTGAGACCTGGGTCGTTTTCTGTGACTCACAGATGGCCGCACACGTAATCCGACCCTGATTAAAACTTCAGTATGGCCCTGTCAATCAAACATGGTGATTCAATTATGACAGGAGGAATTGGGGGGAGGTGTCGTAAGAAACACACAGCAGATGAGGCCCCCTACAATACCTCTCCTTCTCAACTCCCTAACCCCCCCCCGCCGCCCACCATCTTATCTCAGATCTCAGACTGGACCATTACACTCCATTATCTGGACAGAAAGAATAGGGAACAGTACATGTCAGATGAAGAAAATGGCTCATGTCTTTGAAGGTCATTCTAAGGCGTGGAGGGGGCAAATAGTCGAGAGGATGTTTTTATATATTATTTTTATTTAACCTTTATTTAACTAGGCAGTTAAAAACAAAGTTTTACTTACGATAACAGCCTACCCCGGGCCAATTGTGCACCACCCTATGGGTCTCCCAATCACAGCCGGTTGTGATACAGCCTGAAATCAAACCAGGGTCTGTAGTGATACCTCTAGCACTGAGATGCAGTGCCTTAGACCACTGTGCCACTCGGGAGCCCAATGATGCTTTTGAGGATGTCATTGCTTTGTGTTCGGTTGACTCAAGCCAACATACAGTACATGAAATATCCAAAAAGTAAACAAGTGAATAAGTGATTGTATGACCTCCTTCATCTCAATATATTGTGAGCCGAGTCTTGCTTCTGGAAATTAGAAAAATAAACGTCTCCTCCTCTCAGTGTGGTTCGACTCAAAAAAGCTCTGAGGGATGAAAGAGATATGCCAACGAGGCAGGCTTGACACTGATGCGAAGAGAGCAGGAGAGGAGATGGAATGAAGTCGGTGCCTCTAAAGTCAAGCGCGATGGGAGGTCTGATACGGAGATGAAAGACAGAGCCGGGGCTGTGATGGTAACCGGGGTTGATGGGGCGAGCTGCAGGCTGATCAGTCTCTCTTTAAAGAGAAGGAGGTTTCTATTCCTTTGACAGACTGGCTTAACACAGTAATGAGGCAGACAGTAATGAATACATCAGTGACATTGCACTGGTGTTCTCAATGGAGAGGTTGTATGAGGATACATGAGGGAGAGAATTAGGAATCATTAACACTGATCCAGTCTGCTCGGGCTAAACATGAGAGAGAGAGAGAGAGAGAGAGAGAGAGAGAGAGAGAGAGAGAGAGAGAGAGAAGAATTTGCAGATGTGTGATGGTCCAGTGCTGACCATCAAGAACCAGTACAGAAGTAGAAGAGTGATTGACATGTACCAGTACATTATTACTCCATTGAACCCAGAAAGGCCAGTCAATGAAATTAGCTCTATTGGAATTAAAGAGGGAAACCAATACCACAATCAATCACCTGTTTAGCTTCCAATACATCCACCAAGTCAAAGTCCATCCACTCATTACCAGACTCACGGAAATACAAGGGGTGGAGATTGGGGTGCCTTGTTAGAATTCGTAGGTGAGTGGGTAACCCGCTTCTACCATCCATTTTATTGGCCAACGTGCAATCACTGGAGAATAACTGGATGATCTCTGTTTGAGACTATCCTATCAACAGGACAACCTGTAATATCTTGTATTTCACGGAGTCGAGCCTGAACGACGACGTGGAAAATATGCAGTTGGCTGTTTTCCGTGCATCGACAGGATATAACAGCTACGTCTGGTAAGATGAGGGATGTGTGTGTCTATTTGTCAATAACAGCTGATGTGCGATGTCTAATATTAAGGAAGTCTCGAGGTACTGCTCTCCTGAAGTAGAGTACCTCATGGTAAGCTGTAGACCACACTATCTAAATGTTTCGTAGTCGACTATTTACCACCACAAACCGATGCTGGCTCTAAGACCGCACTCAATGAGCTGTATAAGGCCATAAGAAAACAATAAAATGCTCAGCTGGAAGTGGCACTCCTAGTGGCCGGGGACTTTAATGCAGGTACATTTAAATCAACCAGAGGGAAAAAACTGTAGACCACCTTTACTCCACTTACAGAGACGTGAACATAGCTCTCCGTTGCACTCCATTTGGCAAATCTGATCATAATTCTATCCTCCTGATTCCTGCTTACACGCAAAAACGAAAGCAGGAAGTACCAGTGACTTGCTCAATTCGAAAGTGGTCAGATGAGGTGGATGCTACGCTACAGGACAGTTTTGCTAGCACAGACTGGAAAAAGTTCTGGGATTCCTTTCAATGGCATTGAGGAGTATACCACCTCAGTCACCGGCTTCATCAATAACTGCTTCGACAACACTGTCCCCACAGTGACCGTATGTACATATCCCAACCAGAAGCCTTGGATTATAGGCAACATCTGCACAGAGCTAAAGGCTATAGCTGCTGCTTTCAAGAAACAGTTGAAGTCGGAAGTTTACATACACTTAGGTTAGAGTCATTAAAACTCGTTTTTCAGCCACTCCACAAATGTCTTGTTTAACAAACTATAGTTTTGGCAAGTCGGTTAGGACATCTACTTTGTGCATGACACAAGTTATTTTTCCAGCAATTGTTTACAGACAGATAATTTAACTTATAATTCAATGTATCACAATTCCAGTGGGTCAGAAGTTTACATACACTAAGTTGACTGTGCCTTTAAACAGGTTGGGAAAATGATGTCATTGCCTTAGAAGCTTCTGGTGGCTAATTGACATCATTCGATTCATTTGGAGGTGTACCTGTGGATGTATTTCAAGGCCTACCTTCAAATTCAGTGACTCTTTGATTGACATCATGGGAAAATGAAAAGAAATCAGCCAAGACCTCAGAAAAATAATTATAGACCTCCACAAGTCTGGTTCATCCTTGGGAGAAATTTCCAAATGCCTGAAGGTACCACATTCATCTGTACAAACAATAGTATGCAAGTATAAACACCATGGGACCACGCAGCCATCATACCGCTCAGGAAGGAGACGCTTTCTGTCTCCTAGAGTTGAATGTACTTTGGTGCGAAAAGTGCAAATCAATCCCAGAACAACAGCAAAGGACCCTGTGAAGATGCTGGAGGAAACAGGTACAAAAGTATCTATATCCACAGTAAAATGAGTACTATATTGACAGAACCTGAAAGGCCACTCAGCAAGGAAGAAGCAACTACTCCAAACATCCATAAAAAAGCCAGACTACGGTTTGCAACTGCACATGGGGACAAAGATCGTACTTTTTGGAGAAATGTCCTCTGGTCTGATGAAACAAAAACCGAACTGTTTGGCCATAATGACCATCGTTATGTTTGGAGGATAAAAGGCGAGGCTTGCAAGCCGATGAACATCATCCCAACCGTGAAGCAGCATCATGTTGTGGGGGTTATTTGCTGCAGGAGAGACTGGTGCATGTCACAAAATAGATGGCATCATGAGGGAGGAAAATTATGTGGGTATCTTGAAGCAACATCTCAAGACATCTGTCAGGGCTTTAAAGCTTGGTCGCAAATGGGTCTTCCAAATGGACAATGACCCCAAGCATGATTCCAAAGTTGTGGAAAAATGGCAAGGAGGCCTACAAACCTGACTCAGTTACACCAGCTCTGTGAGGGGGAACGGGCCAAAATTCACCCAATTTATTGTGGGAAGCTTGTGGAAGGCTACCCGAAACGTTTGACCCAAGTTAACAAATTTAGAGGCAATGCTACCAAGTACTAATTGAGTGTATGTAAACTTCTCACCCACTGGGAATGTGATGAAATAAATAAAAGCTGAAATAAATCATTCTCTCTACTATTATTCTGACATTTCACATTCTTAAAAATAAAGTGGTGATCCTAACTGACCTAAGACTAGGAAATCCTACTAGGATTAAATGTCAGGAATTGTGAAAAACTGAGTTTAAATGTATTTGGCTAATGTGTATGTAAGCTTCTGACTTCAACTGTATACCCTCAGCCGAACCATCAAACAGGCAAAACGTCAATACAGGACTAAGATTGAATCCTAGTACACTGGCTCTGATGATCGTCGATAGTGGCAGGGCTTCCAAACTATTACTATTACTCACCTGGACACAAGGAACATCTTTCTGAGAATGCTGTTCATTGACTACAGCTCAGCGTTCAACACCATAGTGCCCTGAAAGCTCATCACTAAGCTAAGGACCCTGGAACTAAACACCTCCCTCTGCAACTGGATCCTGGACTGCCTGATGGGCTACCCCCAGGTGGTAAGGGTAGGCAACATTACATCTGCCATGCTGATCCTAAACACTGTTGCCCCTCAGGGGTGCGTGCTTAGTCCCCTCTTGTACTCCCTGCTCACCCACAACCTCTTGACCAAACACGACTCCATTCACATCGTCGCGACTGTAGTGGAGGGGGTCGAGAGTTTCAAGTTCCTTGGTGTCCACATCACCAACAAACTATCATGGTCCAAACACACCAAAACAGTCATGAAGAGGGCACAACAACACCTTTTCCTCCTCAGGAGACTGAAACGATTTGGCATGGGTCCCCAGATCCTCAAAAATATCTACAGCTGTACTATCGAGAGCATTCTGACCGGTTGCATCACCGCCTGGTACGGCAACTGCACGGCATCAGACCGTAAGGAGCTACAGAGTGTAGTGCATACAGCCCATTACATCAATGGGGCCAAGCTTCCTTCCATCCAGGACCTATATATTAGGCGGTGTCAGAGGAAGGCCCAAACAATTGTCAAAGCTTCCAGTCACCCAAGTCATATACTGTTCTCTCTGCTACCGCATGGCAAGCGGTACCGGAGCGCCATGCCTAGGTCCAAAAGGCTACTTTACAGCTTCTTCTATTAATCAAATGGCCACCCGGACTATTTATGTTGACCCCCCCTCCTTTTGCACTGCTGCTACTCACTGTTTATTATCTATGCATAGTCACGTTTCCCCTAACTACATGTACAAATTGCATTGACTAGCCTGTACCGCTGCACATTGACAATAAGTATTGTGTCACTTTCTTTTCTTAGCTCTATTTCTTGAATGGCATTGTTGGTTAAGGGTTTGTAAGTTAACAGCTCACGCGAAGGTGTGAGTTGCGTGAGTGCCCTTAAGGAGTTTAGCATCTCGCAGTTCTCATGGTCCTCCCTAACTAAACTCTCAACTCAACTACAGTGGGGAATTTGATGCTCTCGTTTTTCTCTTTTTCTGTTCTATTCCATGCTGTACTCCTTTCTATTCTATTCAATTCTATTCAAGCACTGGATTTTGAAGGAGGTTTTCTTTATGAGGCTGGTACTATGTGTTTGTCTCAGTAGGTATTACAAGTTGCTTTGGACAAGCGTATTTGCTTATTGGGCAACATGTAAAAGATATCCCTCCCACGAGCCAAACTGTACTTTGGATGTGTTCTGTCATAACGTCTGTTAAATAATGACCTTGCAGATCCAGCAGCCATACAAATCCATGTGTTGATACAGTTGAAGCAGTCTGAGTGAAGCTAGCATATTTGTCTGGACTCCATTCTGCAACCACTGTGGCATGCAGTCACTGTCACAATGACAGCCAAGACAAATATGTATTCAGCTCTGATTGAAATATAAAGCCCCTTCACATCTAAAACTCACTCACAATTCTGTCATTCAGAGAGGATATCTTCAAATCAGAGTATAGTAATAACATTATAATAATAACTTTAGAAAGCAAATTTCATCATTTCATCATCTGCTAATGTGTCAACAACAGTTCTTGCAACATTGAGATGCATATTAAATATATCCCTACAACAGGATTCAAGATTTTAGAACTGTCATGTTTTCAGCAGCATTTGATTCTAGAGTAAACTACAGTAGATTACAAACTGGGTGGTTCGAGCCCTGAATGCTGGCTGGCTGACAGCCGTGGTACATCAGACCATATACCACGGGCATTGTGTTGATTTATTTCTCAATTTATTTTTACTACTGTAATTACATTGGTAACCAGTTTATGATATGACACCTCGGGTGTTTGTGGTAAATGGCCAATATACCACGGCTGTTTCTAGGCACTCCTACTACCATACCCCGTTCAAAGGCACTTTAATATTTTGTCTTTCCCATTCACCCTCTGAATGGCACACATACACAATCCATCTCTCAATTGTCTCAAGGCTTAATAATCCTTCTTTAATCTGTCTCCTCCCCTTCATCTACACTGATTGAAGTGGATTTAACAGGTGACATCAATAAAGGATCATAGCTTTCACCTGGACATACCTGGTCAGTCTATGTCATGGAAAGAGCCTAATGTTCCTAATGTTTTGTACACTCAGTGTTTAAGCCACATACATGAACATGATAAAAAGCAAGCTAAGCTGTTAATTAACAGCCTGGCTGCATTTTGCCCAAACCAGCAACTTGCCCAAGCCTCCCCATTTCTCCTTCACTCAGATTCAGATAGCTGATGTTCTGAAAGAGCTGCAAAATCTGGACCTCTACAAATCAACCGGGCTAGACTATCTAGCATGTTGCTGTTAAACAGCCACCACTAACATTGAGTGGCTTCTGCCAACACACTGACTCAACTCCAGCCACTTTAATAATGGGAATTGATGGGAAATTATGTAAAATATATCACTAGCCACTTTAAACAATGCTACCTAATATAATGTTTACATACCCTACATTATTCATCTCATATGTATACGTATATACTGTACTCTATATCATCTACTGCATCTTTATGTAATACATGTATCACTAGCCACTTTAACTATGCCACTTTGTTTACATACTCATCTCATATGTATATACTGTACTCGATACCATCTACTGTATCTTGCCTATGCCGCTCTGTACCATCACTCATTCATGTATCTTTATGTACATATTCTTTATCCCCCTACACTTGTGTGTATAAGACAGTAGTTTTGGAATTGTTAGTTAGATTACTTGTTGGTTATTACTGCATTGTCGGAACTAGAAGCACGAGCATTTCACTACACTCGCATTAACATCTGCTAACCATGTGTATGTGACAAATAACATTTTATTTTATTTTATTTTATTTGATCTGGACCCTCTTTTAAAAAAAAGATCCGCTGTAATTATTGCAAACCCAATTACTAGCCTGTTCAACCTTTCTTTCGTATCGTCTGAAATACCGAAAGATTGGAAAGCTGCCATGGTCATCCCCCTCTTCAAAGGGGGAGACACTCTAGACCCAAACTGCTACAGACCTATATCTATCCTACCCTGCCTTTCTAAGGTCTTCGAAAGCCAAGTTAACAAACAGATCACCGACCATTTCGAATCCCACCGTACCTTCTCCTCTATGCAATCTGGTTTCAGAGCTGATCATGGGTGCACCTCAGCCACACTCAAGGTCCTAAACGATATCATAACCGCTATCGATATGAGACAATACTGTGCAGCTGTATTCATCGACCTGGCCAAGGCTTTCGACTCTGTCAATCACCACATTCTTATCGGCAGGCTCAATAGCCTTGGTTTCTCAAATGACTGCCTCGCCTGGTTCACCAACAACTGCTCAGATAGAGTTCAGTGTGTCAAATCGGGGGGCCTGTTGTCTGGACCTCTGGCAGTCTCTATGGGGGTGCCACAGGGTTCAATTCCCGGGCCGACTCTCTTCTCTGTATACATCAATGATGTCGCTCTTGCTGCTGGTGATTCTCTGATCCACCTCTATGCAGACGACACCATTCTGTATACCTCTGGCCCTTCTTTGGACACTGTGTTAACTAACCTCCAGACGAGCTTCAATGCCCTACAACTCTCCTCCCGTGGCCTCCAACTGCTCATAAACGCAAGTAAAACTAAATGCATGCTCTTCAACCAATCGCTGCCCACACCTGCCCGCCGGTCCAGCATCACTACTCTGGATGGTGCTGACTAGAAAATGTGGACAACTACAAATACCTAGGTGTCTGGTTAAACTCTCCTTCCAGACTCACATTAAGCATCTCCAATCCAAAATTAAATCTAGAATTGGCTTCCTACTTCGCATCAAAGCATCCTTCACTCATGCTGACAAACATACCCTCGTAAAACTGACTATCCTACCGATCCATGACTTCGGCGATGTCATTTACAAAATAGCCTCCAACACTCTACTCAGCAAATTAGATGCAGTCTATCACAGTGCCATCCGTTTAGTCACCAAAGCCCCATATACTACCCTCCACTGCGACCTGTATGCTCTCGTTGGCTGGCCCTCGCTTCATATTCGCCGCCAAACCCACTGGCTCCAGGTCATCTATAAGTCTTTGCTAGGTAAAGCCCTGCCTTATCTCAGCTCACTGGTCACCATAGCAGCACCCACCCGTAGCACGCACTCCAGCAGGTATATTTCAATGGTCACCCGTAAAGCCAATTCCTCCTTTGGCTGCCTTTGCTTCCAGGTCTCTGCTGCCAATGACTGGAACGAACTGCAAAAATCACTGAAGCTGGAGACTCATATCTGCCTCACTAACTTTAAGCACCAACTATCAGAGCAGCTCACAGATCACTGGACCTGTACATATCCCATCTGTAAATAGCACATCCAACTACCTCATCCCAATACTGTTATTTATTTGATTTATTTTGCTCCTTTGTACCCCAGTATATCTACTTGCACATTCATCTTCTGCATACCTATCACTCCAGTGTTTAATTGCCATATTGTAATTATTCCGCCACTATGGCCTATTTATTGCCTTACCTCCCTTATCCTACCTCCTTTGCACACACTGTATATAGACGTTGTCTACTGTATTATTGACTGTATGTTTGTTTATTCCATGTGTAACTCTGCGTTGTTGTTTGTGACACACTGCTTTGCTTTATCTTGGCCATGTCACAGTTGTAAATGAGAACTTGTTCTCAACTAGCCTACCTGGTTAAATAAAGGTGACATTTTTAAAAATTCATTGTATCCATTGGTCCAGATAAAACACACAGTGACAGCACATGTAATGAAATGCATGTTTGAATGATTGATAAATATCACTTTAAGGGTCCACCTAATTAATAAAAGATTTGCACCCGTCCCTCCCCCGGGCCCGTCTGGCTGACATAGAGAGTCTGATATTCCAGTGGGAATGCTTCAACTTGGCTATAGTGTCTGTCCAGGGTAGCAACGCTAACCATGCGGCATCATGTTGGGGCTGGGCTGGGGGAAGGAGAGAGGGGAGGGAGGGAAGAGAGGAGATGGTGGGTGAAAGGTGGGGGGGGGGGGGCGGGGAAGACAGAGGCAAGGAAGGAGGGGGTCCTTGTCTGTCATATGAGCTAACGACTGTCCACTGGCATCTGCCCAGTGTGTACACAGGCAGCTCATTACAGGGCCGCTCCGCTGTCACCCACAGGACATGGGGAGGGAGGTAGTCGAGGGAGACGAGGCAGGGAGGGAGAGGTGGACGGAGGAAAAGACAGACGTGAAGAAAGAGAGCAATAAAAGAAGATAGATGGATGCTGTTATGTTTCTGATTATTATTGCTATAACTGGTAATGACATTGACGTTGAAGGTGTTGTTATTGTCATAATTAGCGTTTGCAACGTAAGCTCCTTTAACTTTTCAAGCCAGACATTTGTATTATGAAGCTGGAGAGAGGTGGCTCGAAAATAGATGGAAAGGGTTAGAGAGAGGGAGGGGTAGATGAAGAGCAGGATAAAGGTGGGAGTAAAGAACGAACCCGAGAAAACAGATGGAGAATAGAAAATAGGAACAAGTGGATAGAGAGGTGATGGAGAATTAGGGTTGGCATTTCGAGAAGCAGAAACATGGAGAAAAGGAGAAGAGAGAAGGGATGAGGGAAGACAGGCATAGAAAGGTAGGTGTGGAGAGAGATGGATTAGAATAAAACGACAAGGGAGAGGTGATGTAAGGACGACTGATGATGGATGAGAAAAACAACGTTTTTAAACGGCTGAAAATTACCCAGATAGTTAAACTTTTTAAAAGCAACCAACCAATCTCCTTCTCTGGTCCCTCTCTGGCAATGTCCCAATATATTTCTCAGGCAAAAAATACACAGTCCTACTTAATAGCAACAAATGACCCACTTGGCAAAAACAGGTTGAATAAACGTTGTTTCCAAGTCAATTCAACCAAAAAATGTAATACCAGGTTGAATCAATGCAACAAAAAAAAGGAATTTATAAAAAGTCGTCAAAGTAAGGTATCTTCATCTTTTTTTCCACCAAACTTGCAACCTAAATCCAATGACATGGTAACATGTTCTGTTCATTTCATGTTGAATTCATGTTAGTTGACAACATAACCAAATCAAAACTATCAAAACTAGACATTGAACTGATGTCTGTGCCAGTGGGGAGCAACAAATAAGAACAGCAAAAAAACAATGTGCCTGGAATGTAGTCACGTTAAAAGTTGGATTGGGACATCACTCCCACTCCCACTCAATATTTTTTTTTTTTTGTACTTCCGGGTTGGAGCGAGCGGTCGCATCCGCACTCGGTCCGCAGGTAGTATTACATTTCATTACATTTCATTATAGTACAACGGTTTGATTTGTCTAATCTTAGCAATTTCTTCTTAGCTAGCTACATAGCCATCTTTGTATCATAGATAATTGCGTAATTATCGTATTTCGTCGTCCTAACGCAGTCTACACTGCTATCTGCCCTGCAGCTAGCCAGCTAGCTAACGTCCACCGTCTACCGATTAGCAGCACAACTATTACACTCAACTGAACGACTTGATTAGTGTAGTGTTAGCTAGCTACATAGTTGTCTTTGCTGTCTTCATATCCAAGATAATTGTGTAGTTTAGAGTGTGTAGTTTTAGAGTGATTATCTTAATTTACCGAGGTTAGCTAGCCAGCTATTTGTCTTCCTTAACGTAGGAGACACTGCTAGCTAGCCAACAGCTAGCCAACGTCTACCGAACAGAACTTCCGCACTCAACAACCCGGTCGCATTTCGCTTCGCTCCACAGGTAGTATCACATTTTTCATTTCATTTCATTACAGTACAACGGCTTGATTTGTTTGATCGTAGCTAGCTACATAGCTAGCTACATAGCCGTCTTTGTATCAAAGATAATTGTGTAGTCTAGAGCGATTTCCTAGGTTAGCTAGCCAGCTATTGTCGTTCTTTTAACGCAACGTAACGTAATCAACACTGCTAGCTAGCCAGCTAGCCCCGAATAGCAGCACAGTAAAACTATTACACTCAACGGAACGACTTGATTAGTGTAGTGTCAACAACGCAGCCACTGCCAGCTAGCCTACATAGTCAACAACGCAGCCTCTGCCAGCTAGCCTACTTCAGCAGTACTGTATCATTTTAATCATTTTAGTCAATAAGATTCTTGCTACGTAAGCTTAACTTTCTGAACACTCGAGACGTGTAGTCCACTTGTCATTCCAATCTCCTTTGCATTAGCGTAGCCTCTTGTGTAGCCTGTCAACTATGTGTCTGTCTATCCCTGTTCTCTCCTCTCTGCACAGACCATACAAACGCTCCACACCGCGTGGCCGCGGCCACCCTAATCTGGTGGTCCCAGCGCGCACGACCCACGTGGAGTTCCAGGTCTCCGGTAGCCTCTGGAACTGCCGATCTGCGGCCAACAAGGCAGAGTTCATCTCAGCCTATGCCTCCCTCCAGTCCCTCGACTTCTTGGCACTGACGGAAACATGGATCACCACAGACAACACTGCTACTCCTACTGCTCTCTCTTCGTCCGCCCACGTGTTCTCGCACACCCCGAGAGCTTCTGGTCAGCGGGGTGGTGGCACCGGGATCCTCATCTCTCCCAAGTGGTCATTCTCTCTTTCTCCCCTTACCCATCTGTCTATCGCCTCCTTTGAATTCCATGCTGTCACAGTTACCAGCCCTTTCAAGCTTAACATCCTTATCATTTATCGCCCTCCAGGTTCCTCGGAGAGTTCATCAATGAGCTTGATGCCTTGATAAGCTCCTTTCCTGAGGACGGCTCACCTCTCACAGTTCTGGGCGACTTTAACCTCCCCACGTCTACCTTTGACTCATTCCTCTCTGCCTCCTTCTTTCCACTCCTCTCCTCTTTTGACCTCACCCTCTCACCTTCCCCCTACTCACAAGGCAGGAAATACGCTCGACCTCATCTTTACTAGATGCTGTTCTTCCACTAACCTCATTGCAACTCCCTCCAAGTCTCCGACCACTACCTTGTATCCTTTTCCCTCTCGCTCTCATCCAACACTTCCCACACTGCCCCTACTCGGATGGTATCGCACCGTCCCAACCTTCGCTCTCTCTCCCCCGCTACTCTCTCCTCTTCCATCCTATCATCTCTTCCCTCTGCTCAAACCTTCTCCAACCTATCTCCTGATTCTGCCTCCTCAACCCTCCTCTCCTCCCTTTCTGCATCCTTTGACTCTCTATGTCCCCTATCCTCCAGGCCGGCTCGGTCCTCCCCTCCTGCTCCGTGGCTCGACGACTCATTGCGAGCTCACAGAACAGAGCTCCGGGCAGCCGAGCGGAAATGGAGGAAAACTCGCCTCCCTGCGGACCTGGCATCCTTTCACTCCCTCCTCTCTACATTTTCCTCTTCTCTCTCTGCTGCTAAAGCCACTTTCTACCACTCTAAATTCCAAGCATCTGCCTCTAACCCTAGGAAGCTCTTTGCCACCTTCTCCTCCCTCCTGAATCCTCCTCCCCCTCCCCCTCCTCCCTCTCTGCAGATGACTTCGTCAACCATTTTGAAAAGAAGGTCGACGACATCCGATCCTCGTTTGCTAAGTCAAACGACACCGCTGGTTCTGCTCACACTGCCCTACCCTGTGCTCTGACCTCTTTCTCCCTCTCTCTCCAGATGACATCTCGCGTCTTGTGACGGCCGGCCGCCCAACAACCTGCCCGCTTGACCCTATCCCCTCCTCTCTTCTCCAGACCATCTCCGGTGACCTTCTCCCTTACCTCACCTCGCTCATCAACTCATCCCTGACCGCTGGCTACGTCCCTCCCGTCTTCAAGAGAGCGAGAGTTGCACCCCTTCTGAAAAAACCTACACTCGATCCCTCCGATGTCAACAACTACAGACCAGTATCCCTTCTTTCTTTTCTCTCCAAAACTCTTGAACGTGCCGTCCTTGGCCAGCTCTCCCGCTATCTCTCTCAGAATGACCTTCTTGATCCAAATCAGTCAGGTTTCAAGACTAGTCATTCAACTGAGACTGCTCTTCTCTGTATCACGGAGGCGCTCCGCACTGCTAAAGCTAACTCTCTCTCCTCTGCTCTCATCCTTCTAGACCTATCGGCTGCCTTCGATACTGTGAACCATCAGATCCTCCTCTCCACCCTCTCCGAGTTGGGCATCTCCGGCGCGGCCCACGCTTGGATTGCGTCCTACCTGACAGGTCGCTCCTACCAGGTGGCGTGGCGAGAATCCGTCTCCTCACCACGTGCTCTCACCACTGGTGTCCCCAGGGCTCTGTTCTAGGCCCTCTCCTATTCTCGCTATACACCAAGTCACTTGGCTCTGTCATAACCTCACATGGTCTCTCCTATCATTGCTATGCAGACGACACACAATTAATCTTCTCCTTTCCCCTTCTGACGACCAGGTGGCGAATCGCATCTCTGCATGTCTGGCAGACATATCAGTGTGGATGACGGATCATCACCTCAAGCTGAACCTCGGCAAGACGGAGCTGCTCTTCCTCCCGGGAAGGACTGCCCGTTCCATGATCTCGCCATCACGGTTGACAACTCCATTGTGTCCTCGTCCCAGAGCGCTAAGAACCTTGGCGTGATCCTGGACAACACCCTGTCGTTCTCAAATAACATCAAGGCGGTGGCCCGTTCCTGTAGGTTCATGCTCTACAACATCCGCAGAGTACGACCCTGCCTCACACAGGAAGCGGCGCAGGTCCTAATCCAGGCACTTGTCATCTCCCGTCTGGATTACTGCAACTCGCTGTTGGCTGGGCTCCCTGCCTGTGCCATTAAACCCCTACAACTCATCCAGAACGCCGCAGCCCGTCTGGTGTTCAACCTTCCCAAGTTCTCTCACGTCACCCCGCTCCTCCGCTCTCTCCACTGGCTTCCAGTTGAAGCTCGCATCCGCTACAAGACCATGGTGCTTGCCTACGGAGCTGTGAGGGGAACGGCACCTCAGTACCTCCAGGCTCTGATCAGGCCCTACACCCAAACAAGGGCACTGCGTTCATCCACCTCTGGCCTGCTCGCCTCCCTACCACTGAGGAAGTACAGTTCCCGCTCAGCCCAGTCAAAACTGTTCGCTGCTCTGGCCCCCCAATGGTGGAACAAACTCCCTCACGACGCCAGGACAGCGGAGTCAATCACCACCTTCCGGAGACACCTGAAACCCCACCTCTTTAAGGAATACTAAGGATAGGATAAAGTAATCCCTCTCACCCCCCCTTAAAAGATTTAGATGCACTACTGTTCCACTGGATGTCATAAGGTGAATGCACCAATTTGTAAGTCGCTCTGGATAAGAGCGTCTGCTAAATGACTTAAATGTAAATGATATTGCTCACAGGATTATGCAAAACGGAGGGGTAGGGCTAAGGGGAAGGGCTAAGGAGGGGGGGGGGTATTGGGATTGAGCCTCTGTCTCCCTCCCTTTGATTCCTGTCTCCCCTCTCCTCTCTGTGTTTGAGTTAGCTGTCCCCCCTTTCTCTCAACCTCTTCCACTCTCACCTATCATTCTCTGGTCCTTTCTCCCTCTCTCCTCACTAGTCCTGTCTCTCTCCCTCTCTAAGGTCCTGTCTTTCTCCCTCTCTTGTACTCCCTGTCTCTCTCCACTCTAAAATCCTGTCTCATTCTCTGGTCAGGCCCTTTAAGACATTAATTATTCAGGCCAGACTGATAGAGGCTGTGGCTTAGTGGCTTTTAAGCTATTGGAGGAAGCGGTGCAACGTTAAAACAGCTCCCCATGACAAATGTAATAGTAATGGCATTACACACCACATTGCACCCAGTCCGACACTTTATTATTCCCCTTTCTCCCAGACTAATGAACAACGGCCGACAAATAGCCCAGATGAATTAGTAAAAGGTGTACGGATGCATTTATAACAATGAGGGATGTGTACAATGTCCCATTCATGTATAATCTGATTGATTCACAGGATGGAGTGTACTAATGAAGCAGGTTTATTAGGGTGGACAAAGAGATGGACTAGAGTGGACTATGAGGGACTATCAATTATATCCTTCCTGTTTGGTCCTGTCCGGGGGTGTCCTCGGATGGGGCCACACTGTCTCCTGACCCCTCCTGTCTCAGCCTCCAGTATTTATGCTGCAGTAGTTTATGTGTCGGGGGGCCAGGGTCAGTTTGTTATATCTGGAGTACTTCTCCTGTCCTATTCGGTGTCCTGTGTGAATTTAAGTGTGCTCTCTCTAATTCTCTCTTTCTCTCTTTTTTTCTCTCTCTCGGAGGACCTGAGCCCTAGGACCATGCCTCAGGACTACCTGACATGCTGACTCCTTGCTGTCCCCAGTCCACCTGGCCGTGCTGCTGCTCCAGTTTCAACTGTTCTGCCTTATTATTATTGGACCATGCTGGTCATTTATGAACATTTGAACATCTTTCTGTTGATCTACTGACTGCCTGGAAAAGAGATGGACAGATTTACAGCCGGGATTGTCCACCATAGTTGCTGGAACTGGGCCGTAAAGGACTATGTGAAAAGAAAACACCAGAGCCAGCACAGTAGGGTTTGGGTTAGCACAATAGTGTGAAAAGATGTATAGAGACAAACAGAAATATGGTCAAAGCTATGGTCCAGGGCAAGGAAAAATTTAGATTAAAGATGAAGGATGTCTGCAACACTGGTGAGCTCCTGTGATGATTAATTCATATTGGCACAACAACAAACAGACAAAATAATAGTGCATGCCGAGTGTTGTAGAGATGATTTATTTTCTCATCGTTGATCTCTGTCTAGCACCCAGGCCAGTGGGATGTGTGTTCTAGGTCATTCATTGGTTAAATGTGAAGTAGTTGCCCGAGCTGTGGCCCCAATGGAGAGGGAGTATACAGTACAGAGTAAGGAAATATATTATCACAAGTTATTATAATGTAGGCGTGATGGATATATCTCAAGTTAGTATTCAGCCCATAAACTAGACAGTATAATCTTCCCTATATATACTCCAATACTGTTCCTCATAAAAATACATACTGTATAGTAACCTATTAGTGTAAGAGGCTCTGCTATGTGAGGAGGACTGTGCCTGACTAAAACAGATCCTCCCCTGGATCTGCTGGCTGCTGCAGCTCTCGGAGAGATAGTGAGTCATACACTCTTAGGAAAAAAAAGTGCTATCTGGAACCTAAAAGGGTTCTTTGGCTGTCCCCATAGGAGAACCCTTTGAATAAGTATTTTTGTAGAACCCCTTTTGTAGAACCCTTTTTGTTCCATGTAGAACCCCTTTGAGTTCCATAAAGCGGAGTTTCACACGGAGGGTTCTACATGGAGCCCAAAAGAGTTCTACCTGGAACCAAAAATAGTTATCCTATTGGGACAGACAAATTACCCTTTTGTAACCCTTTTTTCTAAAGGCTGGTTTATACTTTGTCTATCGACATGTCTGCAGGCAATTAGAATGCGACAAGTGTCACTGGTCAAAACAACATTTTATTTATACTCCAGTGGAATGTCTATAGACCGTCACTGTGACAGTCGGTTTCCTTGCTGCAGACAGATGAAAAAAGTTAAACTTTGACCCTGTCGCTGCGTCCATTGTCATGGTTACTTGACTGAGACGGCAATGAGACAATGCACAAGTTCTACAATTCTCTGGTAGAATGCCCTGCTTTTATTTCGTCACACACAACCGTAAGCGATTTTCTGTAATTAACTCGCCAGTTACTTGTAAATAATGATCTTGTTGTGAGTTTAAATTCCTGTAACAATGAATAAAAATGAGCTGAAGTTAAGGCATTCTCAGCTATGATATGGTCATTATTTGAACTGGCTAGCCAGCTAGCTAGCTAACAAGCTAGAAACGAGCAAAAAATTGCTTAGAAAGTTGCTTTTAGTTGCTAGTTTGCTGGATTGACATAGACTCTAAATGGGTCATTTTGCAAATACGGCCTTTTCCCAGGGTTAGATTTTTAAGCTAAAATGTTGATTTAGACTGTTTTACTTCACATCCATTAAGTAGAGACTAAAATAACCTTAAGATTTTTTTTCAGCTTTCAAAAAGTTTTTTCATTTATTTTCTTAAGCATTTCATGTCTGGATTCACTGTTTTGCACTGTTTTTGTCCTGTCTGACACCTGGACTTAACATTCTTCTGTGTATTACACTTACAGAAGTCTTGATAATTACAACACATTTAATACACCTGTTTAAAAAAAGAGTCAAATAAATGGAAACTATATACATATTAGTTGTGCATAAGCCATTTCATACTTCTCTTTATACAAAATACTTTTTTGTATTGTGTCATTACTACCATGACAAGCAAATTGCATGAAAATAACCTTTTTTCTAATGTTTGTGTACTTGGTGTCATGGAGGGGAATTCCATTTTTTGATGCCAGGAAATTATAGAAAAATAAAAGTAAATATTGTTCATCATTATCAAATAGGCTATAATTTCATCAAATTTTGATTTAATTATACATTGTATGGTAGCTGTTCAACTGCAGTTAAATCAAATCAAATTAAATTTGTCACATGCGCCGAATACAACAGGTTACACCTTACAGTGAAATGCTTCCTTACAAGCCCTTACCCAACAATGCAGTTTTAAGAAAATACCCCACCAAAAAGTAGGAGATAAGAATAACAGATAATTAAAGAGCAGCAGTAAATAACAATAGCGGGGACATATACAGGGGGTCCCGGTACAGAGTCAATGTACAGGGGCACCGGTGTTGAAGTATTTGAGTTAATATGTACATGTATGTAGAGTTATTCAAGTAACTATGCATAGATAATAAAAGAGAGTAGCAGCAGCGTAGATGGGGGAGGTTCAATTCAAATAGTCTGGGTAGCCATTTGATTAGCTGTTCAGGAGTCATATGGCTTGGACCTAGACTTGGCGTTCCAGTAGCAGAGAGAACAGTTTATGACTAGGGTGGTTGGAGTCTTAGGACCTTCCTCTGATGCTGCCTGGTATAGAGGTCCTGGATGGCAGGAAGCTTGGCTCCGGCCCATCAGGAAGTCCAGGATACAGTTGCAAAGGGAGGAGTTTAGTCCCAGGGTCTTTAGCTCAGTGATGAGCTTTGAGGGCACTATGATGTTGAACGCTGAGCTGTAGTCAATGAATAGCATTCTGACATAGGTGTTCCTTTTGTCCAGGTGTGAAAGGGCAGTGTGGCGTGCAATAGAGATTGCATCATCTGTGGACCTGTTGGAGCGGTATGCAAATTGGAGTGGATCTAGAGTTTCTAGGATAATGTTGTTGATGTGAGCCATGACCAACCTTTCAAAGCACTTCATGGCTACTGACGTGAGTGCTATGGGGCGGTAGTCATTTAGGCAAGTTACCTTAGTGTTCTTGGGTACAGGGACTATGTTGGTCTGCTTGAAACATGTTGGTATTACAGACTCAGTCAGGGAGAGGTTGAAAATATCAGAGAAGACACTTGCCAGTTGGTCAGCGCATGCTTGGTGTACACATCCTGGTCTTGCGGCCTTGTGAACGTTGACCTGTTTAAAGGTCTTAATCACATCGGCTGTGGAGAGCGTGATCACACAGTCATCCGGAACAGCTGATGCTCTCATGCATGTTTCAGTGTTACTTGCCTCGAAGCAAGCATAGAAGTTATTTAGCTTGTCTGGTAGGCTTGTGTCACTGGGCAGCTCTCAGCTGTGCTCCCCTTTGTAGTCTGTAATAGTTTGCCAGCCCTGCTACATCCGACGAGTGTCGGAGCCGGGGTAGTTTGATTCGATCTTAGTCCTGTATTGACGCTTTGCCTGTTTGATGATTTGTTGGAGGCCATAGCAGGATTTCTTATAAGTTTCTTATAAGTTAGCATGCTAAAGTCCCTGCTATTTATGACCAAATACTGTACAAATATAATTCCCAGGGCCTCCCGGGTGGCGCAGTGGTTAAGGGCGCTGTACTGCAGCGCTAGCTGTGCCACCAGAGACTCTGGGTTTGCGCCCAGGCTCTGTCGTAACCGGGAGGTCTGTGGGGCGACGCACAGCGTCGTCCGGGTTAGGGAGGGTTTGGCCGGTAGGGATATTTTTGTCTCATCGTGCACCAGCGACTCCTGTGGCGGGCCGGGCGCAGTGCGTGCTAACCAAGGTTGCCAGGTGCACAGTGTTTCCTCCAACACATTGGTGCGGCTGGCTTCCAGGTTGGATGCGCGCTGTGTTAAGAAGCAGTGCGGCTTGGTTGGTTTGTGTATCGGAGGATGCATGACTTTCAACCTTCGTCTCTCCCGAGCCCGTACAGGAGTTGTAGCGATGAGACAAGATAGTAGCTACTAAACAATTGGATACCACGAAATTGGGGAGAAAAAGGGGTCAAATTCAAAAATGTATATATATATATATATATATATATATATATATATATATAATTCCCACTACACTATTACCACCACATAATGAACTGTGATGGTAAGGACTGTGATGGTAAGGACAAAACAATCTATTAGGTCATACATTTTTATTTCTGCCCTGCTAGATCTTCCCTGGTCAACTGTAAGTGCTGTTATTGTGAAGTGGAAACGTCTAGGAGCAACAATGGCTCATCTGTGAAGTGGTAGGCCACACAAGCTCACAGAACGGAACTGCCAAGTGCTGAAAACTCACTACATGTTTTTGAGTATCATCAAGGCATATATGGATATTTAGACATGACAATGGTGAATGTATATAATTAAGAAAACTTCCAAATATGAAATAGATAACATGAAAAAATGCAATTCATGGAAATGTTGTATAAAATAACTTAGGCACAATTTTTGTCATTTCATTTTCTACTAAAATAGCAATTTTTTGAGTTGTTGGTAATGACATTTCCCCTCGGCTATTTGGGGAAACCGATAGAATTAGTTATATTCTAACAGTATGGTCTCAGCCACTATTAGATCTTGTTTCCAGACAGAGTGAAGAAAACATTCAGATAGATAAAAAGCAGTTTCAAGAGGTTTCATTTTCCAAAACATTTAACATCCAAAAGTTCCCGTATTTGCAAAATTAACCAAATGCATTTTAAAATAGATGGGTTTATTGGCGTTAAAATATAGCAGTTATGCTATTTTGGACATTAGCCTGCCATTTCTGTATTTATACTTTTTCATAATGACAAAAACAAGTTTGATGTCTGACGACAATAGAATGTTTGATTTAACTCTAGTTGAACAGCTAACATACAATGTATAATTAAAACATAATTTCACAAATCAAACATAATTTGATGAAATTACAGCCTGTTTGATAATGACATACAATATTTACCTTTATTTTTCTATAATTTCCTGGCATCAAATACGATTTGATTTGATTTGAACTGTAAGCCAGCCTTGGCCTTAAGAGTGTAGTGGCCTGCTTTTCTGTTACCATCACAGAGAAGCGAGAGATAGAGAAACAGAGACAGAGATATATTATTTCACTTGCTTTGGCAATGTAAACATATGTTTCCTATGCCAATAAAGCCCTTAAATTGAATTGAATTGAGATAGAGACAGAGAGAGAGAGACAGAAAGAGTGAGTGAGAGCAAGGGGGCGAGAGAGAGCAAGGGGAGAGAGAGAGAGAGAGCGCAAGAGAGAGAAATAGAAAGAGAGAGGAGATACAGAGAAGACACATCATTACTGCAGCTCAACAGAACCCCAGAAACTTGTCTTGGCTGACAGATCCCAATCACAATGCTAAAACAAGCTGGGTGCTAGATTGACTTTACACTGCATGGTGCTTTTTAAACTAGGTTTCAAAGAGGTTTACATTGTCAGCAGGGCAACTCATTACTATGAGCCTGCCTGCCCTCACCACACTCCTTTGAACTCAGCATGTACAGTATGCACTGGAGAGTGAGAGAGAAAGAGAAGGTAGGAGAGACTCTCAACTGGCACAACACATAGTTGTCAAGGTTGCGCAATGCTGTATTGAGCTTACGCAATAGTTGATACACTGTTTCAAGGTTGTTCCAAGCACCCACCCACTCCTGACTTCAAGCCTTACATCCAGTATACCGAAGTCTATAAATGCATGAACATCTATCAGTTGTTCTATTCGGTATCCTCTGTACACTCTCTCTGCCTGAGTCTACGTTCACAAAAAGAGGTCGGCTCCGAACTCACTCCAGGGCTAGAATCACAATGACTTACTGTTACCTACTCTCAATCGACACAGCTCCCTATCTTAAAAGCCACGTAATGCCGTTTTCTTTACTCACTCACCTCCCCTGATTTTTTACAGATTTATTTTATGGCCCACATAAACCAGTGAACATAGCTTGGCTTGTTTGGGGTTGCTGAGTATATACAATGCACCGGATGTTGTGTTGTAATCAATGGAATCGACCAGGCACTCTAACCTCTTCTGCCTTTCAATCTACTGCAGAATGCAGTAAAGATGAGGATGTATACGTCCCAAATGGCATCATATTGGCTATATAGTGCACTACTTTTGACAAAAGTGGTGGAAAATGACTGTACTATAAAAGGAATAGGGTGCCATTTGGGATGCTAAGCAATGATTCACTGTAGACAGTAACTGCAGTCAAAGTCCACTTGGTATGGACAGCACCTGTGTAGATGCATCATACAAGCCATGCATATGACGCACAGATAAATCAGATTGTCAGAAATTCTTTGTGTGCGTTTTCATCATGTCATCTATCTTTTTATAGACTACGGCAAAGCTGAAAGGGCAGAGTTACTTGTCTGGCTCTAGTACAATGGCTGCATGAATGAAACACTATGATTTCAACCCCCTTGGCAATTCATTCATTCAACACAACGGAAGCCATGTGTTCCAATTACTCTGAATATGCTTGGTGCCAGTTGAACAGAGTGCATTTGCAAAATTAACAGGTCAAGCTGGCCAAGCATAAATAATAATTATAGTGGAGAGGTGCGGTGGGTGGGGGTGTTTTTGGAAGTGATCTCATATCATATGGATGGGCAGGGATAAGATAGTACTTTATTGATCACCAAAGGGGCGATTAGATTGTGTCAACCAGGGTAGGAGGGTATCCTAGTGGTTAGAGCATTGGACTAGTAACCGGAAGGTTGCAAGTTCAAACCCCCGAGCTGACAAGGTCCAAATCTGTCGTTCTGCCCCTGAATTGGCAGTTAACCCACTGTTCCTAGGCTGTCATTGAAAATAAGAATTTATTCTCAACTGACTTGCCTAGTTAAATAAAGGTAAAATAATTACCTACTTAAGAAAGATGGTTGTCTACACAGAGACAATTTCAATCAATGACAATCTGTCACAATATGATTGTAATCAATAGCTTACTGAAATTCCTTAGTTTATGTCTTTATAGCCCAATCCACACAGAGGGGCAACAATATAGCACTCTGGTAGATTAAATCAGACATGGTGTGTGTTGAATTGTCCCTGGACAGGTTCCGTAGCAATGTGATGTGCTACCTGGCAGGGCTTGGTGTCGTGAACATCTGCTTCTGTTTACCTTAACGTATCCCTGTGGAGATCACAGAGCATCTGCTCTGGGGAGGGGAGGGGACATTTTGCCTGTTTAGAGTTGTCACATTGTGTAATGACTTCCAACTTAGATGGCATCCCTGTGTGGGTACAACTATGTTAGACTGCTTCCCTGTGTGAGGACTTCTATGTTATACTGCTTCCCTGTGAGGGGACTTCTATGTTAGACTGCTTCCCTGTGTGGGGACTTCTATGTTATAGACTGCTTCCCTGTGTGAGGACTTCTATGTTATACTGCTTCCCTGTGAGGGGACTTCTATGTTAGACTGCTTCACTGTGTGGGTACAACTATGTTAGACTGCTTCCCTGTGTGAGGACTTCTATGTTATACTGCTTCCCTGTGAGGGGACTTCTATGTTAGACTGCTTCCCTGTGTGGGTACAACTATGTTAGACTGCTTCCCTGTGTGGGGACTACTATGTTAGACTGCTTCCCTGTGAGGGGACTTCTATGTTAGACTGCTTCCCTGTGTGGGGACTTCTATGTTAGACTGCTTCCCTGTGTGGGGACTACTATGTTAGACTGCGTCCCTGTGAGGGGACTACTGTGTTAGACTGCTTCCCTGTGTGGGGACTTCTATGTTAGACTGCTTCCCTGTGTGGGGACTACAATGTTAGACTGCTTCCCTGTGTGGGGACTTCTATGTTAGACTGCTTCCCTGTGTGGGGACTTCTAGGTTGGACTGCGTCCAATTGAAGGGACTTCTATGTTAGACTGCGTCCCTGTGAAGGGACTCCCTTTGTGTGTCCCTTCTAAGTGTCTCAGCAGTGTAGCAAATTCTTTATCATTCAGACTCTCTGTAGAGCAACGACCGTGCTCCACTGTAGTGACATGGTCCTTACAAGCAGTTCTACTGTGGCCCAGTGAATCATAGTATTCCACTTTCTTTTACCTGTCTAATAATTACTTAACAGTGCCCAATTAATGACACAGCTGATGAATGAATGACTAATTAGCAGCTACAGTACTTCATTTAGGCCTTTGAGAGCAAAGGCCAGTCCGTATCGCAGAAGTTCAGCTTTACAGCGTGATTGAAATGTAAAGGTAATGTTCCCTTGTTTATAGCGGAGACGGCATTCACGGTAACCGCTGCACCTCGGCTCAATCTGAAATGACCTTTACATCTCTACCGCACAATCTGTAATGCTTCAGCGATACAGGTTGAATAGAGTGTTCAAATGTCAACGCAACATTTGCCTTAACTGCAGACAATAGAATTATGGAATGTCTTGCCCTTTGAATTATGGCCTATGGTGCGCGTCTGTAGAATATGGAGTTGTGTTGTCGTTTTAATTGCGGAGAATTTTGCCATATATTAGCTGTCAGTCAAACTGGGCATTCATTCTGAGTGCTTAAGCTTAGGGTTACGGTTTGATACATGGTTAAGCTTAAGTTCAGGCATTCATTCAGAGTGGTTAAACTGACAGAGTGTGCTAGTGTTATGCCGTAAATGGCTGAAATGTAATACTGCTTGTACATATGAGACACAGTTATGGCTCCAAGGTAATTACAGGACAGAAAGATGGTTATTTATGAAAGAATAACAAGTCTCATGTTTAACAATGACATTTACTTCGAGGAATCCCAACTAGCCATGATATCATGAACACACCATCTCATTAGGATGCAGCATCTTATAACCACCGTATAAAACGATTACTGTTCTCCAATTCCAGACTCTAATGCAATGTCCTCCTTGCCTTGGTTAAACCTGATCACAATGCAATCCCAATTTGTCAGTGAAGTCTACATTTCCCTCTCTGCGTCCAAGTAACTTAATTCCCTTCATGTAGAGAGAGGAGGGTGTAACTACAGAACACTACCGTGAGACATGGGAATGAGCGGGGTGTAGTGTAGTTTTCGTCAGCACCAGCCACCTATACGTTCACTAATGGCTTTTATGGGTGACGTATTTGACAGAGAGAGGCTAAGGAGAGAGGTCTGTGGCTCTCTTTAGAAAGGCGGCATGGTGGCGGGGTTAGGACATTAATATTTACAAGCCTTGTGGGGGTCAAGGCAGGGAGAATGGATTCAGCCTTTTTCAATAAAACATACCATCAACCTACTACAACTCCCCCCCCCTCTCTCTTTTGGTCTGCCAGCTGATTTATTGTTGTGCTGCTTGTATTAATCTTGCCAGTGTTTTGGGGTTTGTTGTCGGCATGGAGGGGGAACAGTAGCCCTGCCAGTTTAATAGGAATGATGTAATCCACTCTAGGCATACATCAGAAGATAAATGAGTAAGTTACTTAAGGTAGGGCTGTTTGGTGGCTAAAACAAGACTGGGCCAGGGTCCAGTAGTGCTTTAAACTTTAATGCTAAACCTAGACTGATAAAAAAACTATATCTAGCTCCAAGAATGTATATCTGTATGTGTATAGAATTTCAAACAGTTTTTGTAATAAAACATATATTGACTGATGCACAAATATACTCAGTAAAAACAGTAAACAATTACTTTTCTGGATATTGAAGTCTCCAGCCTCTGGGAAGTGATTGAATAGTACGAGTAGTGTTGACATGGACAGAACCGTAGAAGATAAAGACAATAGCCAGGATTTAGAGAAAAAGAGAATGCTTTACTATAAAGAAGGCGTTTCTAGCCGAAGTTGCAACATCTCATCATACACGCATACATGACAGGGCTTGGTGTCATGAACATCTGCTTCTTACATTTACATACATTTAAGTCATTTAGCAGACGCTCTTATCCAGAGCGACTTACAAATTGGTGCATTCACCTTATGACCTCCAGTGGAACAGTAGTGCATCTAAATCTTTTCAGGGGGAGGGGGGGTGAGAGGGATTACTTTATCCTATCCTAGGTATTCCTTAAAGAGGTGGGGTTTCAGGTGTCTCCGGAAGGTGGTGATTGACTCCGCTGTCCTGGCGTCGTGAGGGAGTTTGTTCCACCATTGGGGGGCCAGAGCAGCGAACAGTTTTGACTGGGCTGAGCGGGAACTGTACTTCCTCAGTGGTAGGGAGGCGAGCAGGCAGGGGGAACAGTAGCCCTGCCAGTTTAATAGGAATCTGTTTACCTTAACGCATCCCTGTGGAGATCACAGAGCATCTGCTCTGGGGAGGGGAGGGGACATTTTGGATGGTTAGGGTTGTCTTTAGGGTTGTCACATTGTGCAATGACTTCTAAGTTAGACGGCATCCCTGTGTGGGGACTAATATGTTAGACTGCTTCCCTGTGAGGGGACTTCTATGTTAGACTGCTTCCCTGTGTGGGGACTACTATGTTCGACTGCTTCCCTGTGTGGGGACTTCTATGTTAGACTGCTTCCCTGTGTGGGTACAACTATGTTAGACTGCTTCCCTGTGTGAGGACATCTATGTTAGACTGCTTCCCTCTGAGGGGACTTCTATGTTAGACTGCTTACCTGTGTGGGGAGTTCCATGTCAGACTGCTTCCCTGTGTGGGGACTTAAACGTTAGACTGCTTCCATGTGTGAGGACATCTACGTTAGACTGCTTCCCTATGAGGGGACTTCTATGTTAGACGGCATCTCTGTGTGAGGACTTCTATGTAAGACTGTTTCCCTGTGAGGGGACTTTGATATTAGGCTGCTTCCCTGTGAGGGCACTTCTAGTTAGACTGCTTCCCTGTGAGGGTATTTCTATGTTAAACTGCTTCCCTGTGAGGGGACTTCGATGTTAGACTGCTTCCCTGTGTGGGGACATCTATGTTAGACTGCCTCCCTGTGAGGGGACTTCTACGTTAGACTGCTTCCCGGTGTGAGGACATCTACGTTAGACTGCTTCCCTATGAGGGGACTTCTATGTTAGACGGCATCTCTGTGTGAGGACTTCTATGTAAGACTGCTTCCCTGTGTGGGGACTTCTATGTTAGACTGCTTACCTGTGTGGGGAGTTCCATGTCAGACTGCTTCCCTGTGTGGGGACTTCTACGTTAGACTGCTTCCCTGTGTGAGGACATCTACGTTAGACTGCTTCCCTATGAGGGGACTTCTATGTTAGACGGCATCTCTGTGTGAGGACTTCTATGTAAGACTGCTTCCCTGTGTGGGGACTTCTATGTTAAACTGCTTCCCTGTGAGGAGACTTCTATGTTAGACTGTTTCCCTGTGAGGGGACTTTGATGTTAGGCTGCTTCCCTGTGAGGGCACTTCTAGTTAGACTGCTTCCCTGTGAGTAAACTTCTATGTTAGACTGTTTCCCTGTGAGTGAACTTCTATGTTAGACTGTTTCCCTGTGAGGGGACTTCTATGTTAGACTGTTTCCCTGTGAGTAAACTTCTATGTTAGACTGTTTCCCTGTGAGTAAACTTCTATGTTAGACTGTTTCCCTGTGAGTAAACTTCTATGTTAGACTGTTTCCCTGTGAGGGCACTTCTAGTTAGACTGCTTCCCTGTGAGGGGATTTCTATGTTAAACTGCTTCCCTGTGAGGGGACTTCGATGTTAGACTGCTTCCCTGTGTGGGGACATCTATGTTAGACTGCCTCCCTGTGAGGGGACTTCTACGTTAGACTGCTTCCCGGTGTGAGGACATCTACGTTAGACTGCTTCCCTATGAGGGGACTTCTATGTTAGACGGCATCTCTGTGTGAGGACTTCTATGTAAGACTGCTTCCCTGTGTGGGGACTTCTATGTTAGACTGCTTACCTGTGTGGGGAGTTCCATGTCAGACTGCTTCCCTGTGTGGGGACTTCTACGTTAGACTGCTTCCCTGTGTGAGGACATCTACGTTAGACTGCTTCCCTATGAGGGGACTTCTATGTTAGACGGCATCTCTGTGTGAGGACTTCTATGTAAGACTGCTTCCCTGTGTGGGGACTTCTATGTTAAACTGCTTCCCTGTGAGGAGACTTCTATGTTAGACTGTTTCCCTGTGAGGGGACTTTGATGTTAGGCTGCTTCCCTGTGAGGGCACTTCTAGTTAGACTGCTTCCCTGTGAGTAAACTTCTATGTTAGACTGTTTCCCTGTGAGTGAACTTCTATGTTAGACTGTTTCCCTGTGAGGGGACTTCTATGTTAGACTGTTTCCCTGTGAGTAAACTTCTATGTTAGACTGTTTCCCTGTGAGTAAACTTCTATGTTGTGGAGGTAAACCCAGGCCCTGCATGTCCCCAGGTACCCTCATTTGTTGACTTCTGTGATCGAAAAAGCCTTGGTTTTATGCATGTCAACATCAGAAGCCTCCTCCCTAAGTTTGTTTTACTCACTGCTTTAGCACACTCTGCTAACCCTGATGTCCTTGCCGTGTCTGAATCCTGGCTCAGGAAGGCCACCAAAAATTCAGAGATTTCCATACCCAACTATAACATCTTCCGTCAAGATAGAACTACCAAAGGGGGCGGAGTTGCAGTCTACTGCAGAGATAGCCTGCAAAGTAACGTCATACTTTCCAGGTCCATACCCAAACAGTTCGAACTACTAATTTTGAAAATTACCCTCTCCAGAAATAAGTCTCTCACTGTTGCCGCCTGCTACCGGCCACCCTCAGCTCCCAGCTGTGCCCTGGACACCATTTGTGAATTGATCGCCCCCATCTAGCTTCAGAGTTTGTTCTGTTAGGTGACCTAAACTGGGATATGCTTAACACCCCGGCAGTCCTACAATGTAAGCTAGATGCCCTCAATCTCACTCAAATCATCAAGGAACCCACCAGGTACAACCCTAACTCTGTAAACAAGGGCACCCTCATAGACGTCATCCTGACCAACTGGCCCTCCAAATACACCTCCGCTGTCTTCAACCAGGATCTCAGCGATCACTGCCTCATTGCCTGTATCCGCCACGGAGCCGCAGTCAAACGACCACCCTCATCACTGTCAAACGCTCCCTAAAACACTTCTGTGAGCAGGCCTTTCTAATCGACCTGGCCCGGGTATCCTGGAAGGACATTGACCTCATCCCGTCAGTTGAGGATGCCTGGTCATTCTTTAAAAGTAACTTCCTCACCATTTTAGATAAGCATGCTCCGTTCAAAAAATGCAGAACCAAGAACAGATACAGCCCTTGGTTCACTCCAGACCTGACTGCCCTCGACCAGCACAAAAACATCCTGTGGCGGACTGCAATAGCATCGAATAGCCCCCGTGATATGCAACTGTTCAGGGAAGTCAGGAACCAATACACGCAGTCAGTCAGGAAAGCTAAGGCCAGCTTCTTCAGGCAGAAGTTTGCATCCTGTAGCTCCAACTCCCAAAAGTTCTGGGACACTGTGAAGTCCATGGAGAACAAGAGTACCTCCTCCCAGCTGCCCACTGCACTGAGGCTAGGTAACACGGTCTCCACCGATAAATCCACGATTATCGAAAGCTTCAATAAGCACTTCTCAACGGCTGGCCATGCCTTCCGCCTGGCTACTCCAACCTCGGCCAACAGCTCCGCCCCCCCCCGCAGCTCCTCGCCCAAGCCTCTCCAGGTTCTCCTTTACCCAAATCCAGATAGCAGATGTTCTGAAAGAGCTGCAAAACCTAGACCCGTACAAATCAGCTGGGCTTGACAATCTGGACCCTCTATTTCTGAAACTATCTGCCGCCATTGTCGCAACCCCTATTACCAGCCTGTTCAACCTCTCTTTCATATCGTCTGAGATCCCCAAGGATTGGAAAGCTGCCGCAGTCATCCCCTCTTCAAAGGGGAGACACCCTGGACCCAAACTGCTATAGACCTATATCCATCCTGCCCTGCCTATCTAAGGTCTTCGAAAGCCAAGTCAACAAACAGGTCACTGACCATCTCGAATCCCACCGTACCTTCTCCGCTGTGCAATCTGGTTTCCGAGCCGGTCACGGGTGCACCTCAGCCACGCTCAAGGTACTAAACGATATCATAACCGCTATCGATAAAAGACAGTACTGTGCAGCCGTCTTCATCGACCTCGCCAAGGCTTTTGACTCTGTCAATCACCATATTCTTATCGGCAGACTCAATAGCCTCGGTTTCTCGGATGACTGCCTTGCCTGGTTCACCAATTACTTTGCAGACAGAGTTCAGTGTGTCAAATCGGAGGGCATGCTGTCCGGTCCTCTGGCAGTCTCTATGGGGGTGCCACAGGGTTCAATTCTCGGGCCGACTCTTTTCTCTGTATATATCAATGATGTTGCTCTTGCTGCGGGCGATTCCCTGATCCACCTCTACGCAGACGACACCATTCTATATACTTTCGGCCCGTCATTGGACACTGTGCTATCTAACCTCCAAACGAGCTTCAATGCCATACAGCACTCCTTCCGTGGCCTCCAACTGCTCTTAAACGCGAGTAAAACCAAATGCATGCTTTTCAACCGATCGCTGCCTGCACCCGCATGCCCGACTAGCATCACCACCCTGGATGGTTCCGACCTTGAATATGTGGACATCTATAAGTACCTAGGTGTCTGGCTAGATTGCAAACTCTCCTTCCAGACTCACATCAAACATCTCCAATCGAAAATCAAATCAAGAGTCGGCTTTCTATTCCGCAACAAAGCCTCCTTCACTCACGCCGCCAAGCTTACCCTAGTAAAACTGACTATCCTACCGATCCTCGATTTCGGCGATGTCATCTACAAAATGGCTTCCAACACTCTACTCAGCAAACTGGATGCAGTCTATCATAGTGCCATCCGTTTTGTCACCAAAGCACCTTATACTACCCACCACTGCGACTTGTATGCTCTAGTCGGCTGGCCCTCGCTACATATTCGTCGCCAGACCCACTGGCTCCAGGTCATCTACAAGTCCATGCTAGGTAAAGCTCCGCCTTATCTCAGTTCACTGGTCACGATGGCAACACCCATCCGTAGCACACGCTCCAGCAGGTGTATCTCACTGATCATCCCTAAAGCCAACACCTCATTTGGCCGCCTTTCGTTCCAGTACTCTGCTGCCTGTGACTGGAATGAACTGCAAAAATCGCTGAAGTTGGAGACTTTTATCTCCCTCACCAACTTCAAACATCAGCTATCCGAGCAGCTAACCGATCGCTGCAGCTGTACATAGTCTATTGGTAAATAGCCCACCCATTTTCACCTACCTCATCCCCATACTGTTTTTATACTGTTTTTTTATTTTATTTATTTATTTACTTTTCTGCTCTTTTGCACACCAATATCTCTACCTGTACATGACCATCTGATCATTTATCACCCCAGTGTTAATCTGCAAAATTGTATTATTTGCCTACCTCCTCATGCCTTTTGCACACATTGTATATAGACTGCCCATTTTTTTTCTACTGTGTTATTGACTTGTTAATTGCTTACTCCATGTGTAACTCTGTGTTGTCTGTTCACACTGCTATGCTTTATCTTGGCCAGGTCGCAGTTGCAAATGAGAACTTGTTCTCAACTAGCCTACCTGGTTAAATAAAGGTGAAATAAAAATAAAAATAAAAAATAAATATGTTAGACTGTTTCCCTGTGAGTAAACTTCTATGTTAGACTGTTTCCCTGTGAGTAAACTTCTATGTTAGACTGCTTCCCTGTGAGGGGACTTCTATGTTAGACTGTTTCCCTGTGAGGGAACTACTATCAAATCAAATCAAAATGTATTTGTTGCGTGCCCCGAATACAACAGGTGTAGACTTTACAGTGAAATGCTTACTTACAGGCTCTAACCAATAGTGAAAAAAAGGTATTAGATGAACAATATGTAAGTAAAGAAATAAAACCACAGTAAAAAGACGGTGAAAAATAACAGTAGTGAGGCTATATACAGTAGTGAGGCTATATACAGTAGTGAGGCTAGTGAGGCTATAACAGTAGTGAGGCTATAACAGTAGTGAGGCTATATACAGTAGTGAGGCTATATACAGTAGTGAGGCTATATACAGTAGTGAGGCTATAACAGTAGTGAGGCTATAACAGTAGTGAGGCTATATACAGTAGTGAGGCTATAACAGTAGTGAGGCTACATACAGTAGCGAGGCTACATACAGTAGCGAGGCTATAATAGTAGCGAGGCTATATAGAGTAGTGAGGCTATAACAGTAGTGAGGCTACATATAGTAGCGGTGCTATATTCAGTAGTGAGGCTATATACAGCAGTGAGGCTATAACAGTAGCGAGGCTATATACAGTAGCGGGGCTATATTCAGTAGTGAGTCTATATACAGTAGTGAGGCTATAACAGTAGCGAGGCTACATACAGTAGCGGGGCTATATACAGTAGTGAGGCTATATACAGTAGTGAGGCTATATACAGTAGTGAGGCTATAACAGTAGCGAGGCTACATACAGTAGCGGGGCTATATACAGTAGTGAGGCTATATACAGTAGTGAGGCTATAACAGTAGCGAGGCTACATACAGTAGCGGGGCTATATACAGTAGTGAGGCTATATACAGTAGTGAGACTATATACAGTAGTGAGGCTATAAAAGTAGCGAGGCTATATACAGACGCCGGGTAGTCGGGCGGATTGAGGGAGTATGTACATGTAGATACTGTAAGGGTAAAGTGACTATGCATATATGATGAACAGAGAATAGCAGTAGCGTAAAAGAGGGGTTGGCGGGTGGTGGGTGGCGGGACACAATTCAGATTGTGTTAGCCAATGTGTGGGAGCACTGGTTGGTCGGGCCAATTGAGGTAGTATGTACATGAATGTATAGTTAAAGTGACTATGCATATATAATAAACAGAGAGTAGCAGCAGTGTAAAAGAGGGGTTGGGGGGGGCACACAGTGCAAATAGTCCAGATAGTCCTTTGATTAGGTGTTCAGGAGTCTTATGGCTTGGGGGTAAAAACTGTTGAGAAGTCTTTTTGTCCTAGACTTGGCACTCTGGTACCGCTTGGCATGCGGTAGTAGAGAGAACAGTCTACGACTGGGGTGGCTGGGGTCTTTGACAATTTTTAGAGCCTTCCTCTGACACTGCCTGGTGTAGAGGTCCTGGATGGCAAGTAGCTTATCCCCAGTGATATACTGGGCCGTACGCACCAGCCTCTGTAGTGCCTTGAGCAATTGCCGTACCAGGTTGTGATGCAAACAGTCAGGATGCTCTCGATGTTGCAGCTGTAGAACCTTTAGGGACTTCTGTGTTAGACTGTATCCCTGTGGGGGGGCTTCTATGTTAAACTGCGTCCCTGTGAGGGGGAGTTCTATGTTAGACTGCTTCCCTGTGAGGGGACTTCTGTGTTAGACTGCATCCCTGTGAGGGGACTTCTGTGTTAGACTGCATCCCTGTGAGGGGACTTCTGTGTTAGACTTCTGTGTTAGACTGCGTCCCTGTGAGGGGACTTCTGTGTTAGACTGCATCCCTGTGAGGGGACTTTTGTGTTAGACTGCATCCCTGTGAAGGGACTTCTGTGTTAGACTGCGTCCCTGTGAAAGGACTCCCTTTGTGTGTCCCTTCTAAGTGTCTCAGCAGTGTAGCGAATTCTTTATCATTCAGACTCTCTGTAGAGCAACGACTGTGATCCACTGTAGTGACATGGTCCTTACAAACAGTTCTACTGTGGCCGAGTGAATCATAGTATTCCACTTTCTTTTACCTGTCTAATAATTACTTAACAGTTCCCAATTAATGACACAGCTGATGAATGAATGACTAATTAGCAGCTACAGTACTTCATTTAGGCCTTTGAGAGCAAAGGCCAGTCCGTATCGCAGAAGTTTAAAGGTTTGATTGAAATTTAAAGGTAATGTTCCCTTGTTAGTGGAGACTGCATTCCCGGTACATCAGAAGACAAATGAGTAAGTTACTTATGGTAGGGCTGTTTGGTGGCTAAAACTAGACTGGGCCAGGGTCCAGTAGTGCTTTAAACTTTAATGCTAAACCTAGACTGATAAAAAAAAACTATATCTAGCTCCAAGAATGTATACCTGTATGTGTATAGAATTTCAAACAGTTTTTGTAATAAAACATATTGACTGATGCACGAATATACTCAGTAAACACAGTAAACAATTACTTTTCTGGATATTGAAGTCTCCAGCCTCTGGGAAGTGATTGAATAGTACGAGTAGTGTTGACATGGACAGAACCGTAGAAGATAAAGACAATAGCCAGGATTTAGAGAAAAAGAGAATGCTTTACTATAAAGAAGGCGTTTCTAGCCGAAGTTGCAACATCTCATCATACACGCATACATTGTGAATATATTAATATGCCATTTCTCCGTTGATTAGATGTACGTTACAAAAGCTGTTCTTTTGCGAGTCGAGGCTTGACGGACGAGCTGCTTCGATACACTTATAATTGTAAAAGTAAAAAGCAGAAATTAAAATCATTTCAAATAACAAGAACATGAACAATAACAATACATGCACCAATTGTATAATTGTTATGGGCATCTCGTTGAAGAATAAAACCGCAGTTTTGCAGAATCTAAAAATCAAGTGAACTCAAAGCTGTGAAAATGCACATTGATACTTTTACATTTTTGTTACCCCTTGATAGTTGAAAAGTTATTTGCTATTCTAAGGGAGGAGTCGTGTCGATGATACACACATTACAAACGGAACAAAAAAACACTACTCCTTATGCACCTCCAGTAAACGTGCTCAAACAAATAAAAATACAGAAGAAAGCACTGTGTATCAGCAAATATGCATTATTATATTTTCTGTTTTCTAGCCAGTTCACTAATTACCCCTTACGGATCCATATGGGGAAAGGAGAAAGGCTATCAGGGGAAAGGGCTTGTACAGAACTCAAACAACGGTGAGTTCAAGGCCAAATCCGTCATCAAACATTCTGTGATTCAGTCGTTTTTAAGGGTTGTTGGAGGTTCGTGATTGGACTGTTTCTCTGTGCACTTTGTCTTGTTGAGGAGAGCATATAGCAACAGGAAAGGCACTGTATTGTGTCTCTGCCAGCACTCCTGGCCTCCTGTGTCCTCATGTTAATACAGTGGTCAGGTGTCTGTGCATGGTAGGCTAATGTAGTCACTACCTGGTGGTCACGGTGATCTTTACCACAAAGAAACAACATGAAAAACAAAATGGGTCAAAACTTGCTTTGACATACTGGAGAAAGAAGGTTTAAAGAGGACCCGTTCACAGAGGATGTTGATGGCCATACAGTATATTCAATTTTTTTAAAGTCTAAGATGAAGAGGAAGGCAGAACACAAGACATTTCTTTAAATAAGTGAAGCACACGACCAAATCTGTCCCTTTCAAAATGGCCACCAGCCACCGGGCTGTCACCAGGAGGAGTGGAGCAGCAGGCATGTTAGGTGAATGGCATGATGGGAGAATGAGTCTTTGCAGCCTTGAGAAAGTCTGGGGTTGCCTTATTAAGAGACGACAATACAAAAACAAACAAAATAGGGGAAAATTGTCTATCCGTTACCTCAGCAAATGCTTTTTTTTCATACCTATTGAACAGGTGTGTGCAGTATGCTACAACAACACATTTCATTAGCACTTTTTATTTACACCATAATGTGGCTGACTACTTTATACCTGTTCCACAACATAGTGTTATTTCTCAACTGTTTCTTTTGAATTAGTGATAATCAGAAAAGTGACGGACCGATAGACAAGTCACAAGCCATATATTACAATTTCAAAGCAAGTTGTTAGGGACAACATCAATTGAGTCATTTTGAGTCCCCAATCGTAATCAAAGCTACATTGCAAAGGTCCACATGACATCATTCTTGGGATGCACCAGGTACATTTGCTTGGTGGATACAGACTTGTGACTATTTCTTTACTCATAAAGCAGTTTTTCTGATAGATATTTACAAAGACATATTGTTTCAGGACTTACGTGTACGCACAGTTACAGTATGTCAAACAAATAAGCAATGTTACATTTCTGTGTTAAGTTAAAGTTATATTAAATAAATTCTAATACCAACATGGAATATTAACAGTAATACAAACATGAATACTCAACATGAAGAGCAGCACAATGAATAGATCGACACAACATCTTTAATGGTGACAGTCAATGTTGTTAGTTTACAGAAGAATACCCATAGCAACAAAAGATGAGTCATACAGCAGAATTTCCTTTTCTTATGTTAAGTTTTCAAATTAAGTTTTTTATCGTGGCTTTCAGAGTGGGCTCTGATGTGATACCATTAATTCAGTTGGTCAAAAATGTGTATTCAACAATTAATGAGTGAATTACTAATATATTAATTAACACTATCGACATAATGTAATAAATTAAAATATAAAATCGTAATCTGAAATACAATGTGACCTCTGTTAGCTAATTGTCTTTTTTTTTTAGCTAAGATCTATTTGATTTAACGTGAAAGACTTTAGTAACGCTGTTGTGAGAGGTTGTAAAAGTGGGTGTTGAGCTTTCTACCGCTTCAAGAGGTGAAACATCAAGAAAAACTCATGAATGAGTTCTACTATTGAAAGGATCAAATGGTAAAATGGAGGTCCACCAATGTATTAGTATCGATGTGTTCTAACTTCTTCACACTTCCTTGTCATACTGACTTCGTATGACAATGATGACTAGGGCCAGGTGGAATCTGCAGGGACGTTCATTACCTTCACAGAGTTGTCTGTATCCTATATTCAAAGACATTGAATATGTTTTGTAGCAGTATTTCGTTTCGTTTTGACTTCAAGAGTCAATTATAAATCCAAATCATTTCTAGAAGTTTAAAGGTGAAGACATGCCTCTACAGATTCTGCCTGTCCCATAACGAGACCAGTTATAAAAGAAGCAGACAAAAGAGGTGTCGATCAAGCCTAGCCTAAGGATCACAGCCATGCTAAACAGGAAGTAAACAAGAAGTG
Organism: Oncorhynchus nerka; assembly: GCF_034236695.1. Lineage (NCBI taxonomy): Eukaryota > Metazoa > Chordata > Actinopteri > Salmoniformes > Salmonidae > Oncorhynchus > Oncorhynchus nerka. Next base: position 56,549,126 of record NC_088410.1, on the reverse strand, counting down.
AGTCACCTCCTTGGAGCACCATTCACCATAGAGATGGACAGACAGTCTGTAGCAGTTTACCAAGCAGAGCAAACCTCCTCTCCATGCTACTTTTCCTTTGTCTCTTGCACTAAAGTACTACCATGCTTGAAAACATTTTTTTTTTCTTCAAATGTCATTTATAACTGACATAGTATAGGCTTGTACCATAACAAAGCTTGAGGCAGGAATGGCATTGCTATAGCTGTGGCCATTTTGAATATCTCCACACGACTTGAGATTGGAGGTGAATCAGAAGTACATTTACCACAGCGGGATGGGGAGGGAACGATACCATTTCATTAAGCAAGTTATTCTTCTTTAAACCTGTGAGAATCAACACACAAAAACAAAAAAAAATTGAATTCATAACCAGACTTTACCCAAAAACATGAGGTGGTGGTAGTGCATAGTTTTGCAGCGCACTAGAAGGTGAGCTAGCAGTGTTTACAGCATTAATATATACTAATGACTCGTCTATTGTACCAGAATTATCTCTCTTTGCGGAAATATCAATATGATAAACATATCTGCCGACATCCTGCTATGTTGGTGGTCCGTAGCTGATATGTTCACAGGAGGAGCGTCTGTGTCTCCTTCCCTAGGAATGCTGGGTAAAGACACAGGGGGCGTGATATGTGTGGGACGAAGAGGGGGATTGCGGGAAAAGCTGAGGACGTTGAAAACAAAAAAGCTCTAGTGCCACACAAAATGCTTGAAAACCTCTGCGTTGCCTCTTAGTCCTCTGTAGTTGAGGTCAGCCCTTTAGGCACACTAAAGTCTGTGTGATGGGCAGGAGGAGGAGGAGCATAGAGAAACTGGTACTGTTCAAGATTCCCAAACTTTGCCTCGGCAAGCCATTTTCTGGAGCTGACAATAAAGGCTTGGCTCACTGTATATGGTAGCTTCCATTCCATTCCATTCGCACCCCCTTATTTCTCAGAGGAATGGTTTCTCCGTCCGCTTAAAGAGGCCAAACAGTTTCCAGGCAGGCGCTGTGTGTTTACTTGTGTATACGTGTTTTTATAGATTCATATATATATATATTCATATTCATATCTGTGTTTGTGTGTATGTGGTAGTAGTAGTGGTGGTAATAGCACCCTCCGACCGCTAAGGGGAGCTCCTCAGATCCCCAGGCCGAGGCGGGCGGGGGGGTTATGCCAGCGAGTAGATGGCGTTAACGGGTGAGGTGGCCTCTGAGCTTTCATTGCCCTCTGTTTCGTCCTTGTCCTTCTTGACTGTGTACTGGCCAATGAAGGAGCCGTCCTCGTTGAACTGGCCATCCCCTCCCTCGCCGTAGTCTACCAGGCTGTCGTCACTCTCCTTCACCCCGCCGTCCAGAGAGTTCTGGCTGCCCTGCAGAGGCTTGTTGTCCTCGTCGCTGCTACAAAGGGTAAAAAAGTCAAAGGTTAGACTCCGCCTGTGAAGTCATCGACACGGTCATCACCGCAAGTGAGTCCTTACCGTCCCAAAGGTTAAGGGGGAGAGAGAATAGGGGTCAGGGGTCAGAGGAGAGCTGGGGAAGGGAACAACTGTATACAAGAGAAGTGTTGATTGTAGTTTTCCGCAGTCCTTTCTCTTACAGATCATCACAGACTGAAGCTGAGGTCATTCAGTTCACACTGGAACCCAATCACTTAAAAAATAAAAAAATTGGAACAACATCGATACTTGCCTTTAGCTATGATAGAAAAACACTGGCAGTTGTCAACCAGAGTGCAATAATATAAGCTTGCTGAAATAAATACTGTGGTCTTCAATAACTGCTACAGCACCGCTGAGTCATTGGGGAAGCTGTATGTTGCCCTTAAATGCTCAAACCAACGCATTCTCATACATACACATGCCACTCAGCCTGGACTATGTTCTGATGTGAGATCTCTGCATTAACCTCAAGCTCACACACAAAGCAGAGTGTTGCAGGGATTAGACCATTTGTGTGAAAGCTCAAGTTAGAGTAGGTGAGCGTATCTCAGTTCAGAACATGTCCCTATGTCTTCTACCTCTGCAGTAGGGAGAGAGAACTGTCATGCAGAGGGACACTGGTGCTATCAACCAACATTAGCTCTCTAGACTCTTACAACAGGCAGATAGCAAACAGCAGAAGTGCATTACCAGAGCAGAGGGAAGAGAAAAAGATACAAGTTTAGCTCTTCAACAGTCTTTCCATCATATTTGGAGGTGTTGAATATTTTTCTTGGCTGTAGAAAGGATCGATCTACAAACCAGACTGTGTTGACATTTTCTTCGGTGATTTGCTGGTGTGGTACCGTATCAAGGCTGGCCAGTTAGTAGACAAACTACGTCGGAATATAATCTGACAGAGATTACCTGAAGTCATGGCTCTGAGCATGCTCCATGCAGTCACCAAATCAACTGAGCACACAGGTCATCAACCAAAAATTACCAAGGAAACCAGACCGAACAGTATCAACAATAGTAAATAAGAGTCTGGTAGCAACAGTTGTGATGTGTGTGGCCATGTGTGTGCGTGAGTGAGTGAGTGAGTAGAGAATCAGAGCAGGTGTTCAGTTCTGGTCAGGTGTTCAGCAGTCTGATGGATTGTAGATACAAAGTGTCTCAGTGATGTACTGGGCCATCTTCACCACACACTGGAGGGCCTTCGGTTGTGGACGGAGCAATTCCGGTACCAGGCCATGATGAACTGGTAAGGACGCTCTCGATGGTGTATTTGGAGAGGACCCGGGGTGGCATGCCAAATTTCTTCAGACGCCTTAGGAGGTAGAGGCACTGTTGCGCCCTCTTGACAAGAGTGGTGGTATTGTTGGTTCATATCAAGTAATCGATAACATGGACCCCGAGGAATTTAAAACTACTGACTCTCTCTTCTGCAGTCCGGTTGATATGGATCGGGGCATGTGCCAGTTCACTTACATCCTCCCTATAGGCTGACTGGTTGATGTTGGTTATCAGTGTGGAGCAGGTTATTGCCAATCTTCACAGCCTGTGGTCCATCAGGAAGTTCAGGATCCAGCTGTAGAAGGTAGGCCCAGGGCTCTAAGCTTGGTGACGAGCTTGGAGGGAACAATAGTGTTGAATGGTGAACTGATGTCAATGAACAGCATTCTCACGTAGGTGTTCCTTTTGTCAAGATGTGTAAGGGCCGTGTGAATAGCGATAGAAATGGCATCTTCATTGGATCTGTTGGAGCGTCAGGGAAATTAGAGTGGGTCCAGTGTACCTGTCATGCTGGCCATGATGTAGGCTATGACCAGCCTCTCGAAAGCACTAAATGATGACACGGGTGAGGGCGACGCAGCGATAGTCATTTGGGCATGTGAACTATTGAGCATTGGAAAAATGGTGGTCTCCTTGAAGTAAGTGGGGACTGCATCCTGGGATAGGGGCAGGTTGAAGATGTCAGAGAAGACGCCCGCGAGATGGTCAGCCACACTCTGAAGATGCAGTCAGAGATGCCATTTGGCTGGTGACTTTGTGAATATTCCCTCTTGAGATCTTTCCTCACATCAGCCTTGAGGAGCGAAAGCACCTGGTCATCCGGAGCAGAGAGATACTTCTTGGATGGCTCTGTATTGTCTGCCCCAAAGCGAGCATAGAAGATGTTAAACTCATCTTGGAGGGAGGCTTCGGTTGGCACCAATCCGCTGGATTTGCCTTTGTAGTCAGTAATAGGCTGTAGTCCTTGCCACATGTCGCAAGTCTGAGTTGTCGAATGAATGGATTTGCGGAGCTCGTCCCTGCTTGCTTAGTGCACTTCCCACCGAGTCTTTGTGGTTTGTTCGGCTGACATTAAATGCTGCAGTACGGGCTCACAGCATGGTATGGATTTATCTGTTCGTCCAGGGTTTTTGATTGGGTTATGTCCAGATTGGTATTGTGTGTACAACATCATCAACACATTTTCTAATGAAGCCTGTGACTGACGATGTACACTGCTCAAAAAAATAAAGGGAACACTTAAACAACACAATGTAACTCCAAGTCAATCACACTTCTGTGAAATCAAACTGTCCACTTAGGAAGCAACACTGATTGACAATACATTTCACATGCTGTTGTGCAAATGGAATAGACAACAGGTGGAAATTATAGGCAATTAGCAAGACACCCCCAATAAAGGAGTGGTTCTGCAGGTGGGGACCACAGACCACTTCTCAGTTCCTATGCTTCCTGGCTGATGTTTTGGTCACTTTTGAATGCTGGCGGTGCTTTCACTCTAGTGGTAGCATGAGATGGAGTCTACAACCCACACAAGTGGCTCAGGTAGTGCAGCTCATCCAGGATGACACATCAATGCGAGCTGTGGCAAGAAGGTTTGCTGTGTCTGTCAGCGTAGTGTCCAGAGCATGGAGGCGCTACCAGGAGACAGGCCAGTACATCAGGAGAGATGGAGGAGGCCGTAGGAGGGCAACAACCCAGCAGCAGGACCACTACCTCCGCCTTTGTGCAAGGAGGAGCAGGAGGAGCACTGCCAGAGCCCTGCAAAATGACCTCCAGCAGGCCACAAATGTGCATGTGTCTGCTCAAACGGTCAGAAACAGACTCCATGAGGGTGGTATGAGGAACCGACGTCCACAGGTGGGGGTTGTGCTTACAGCCCAACACCGTGCAGGACGTTTTTCATTTGCCAGAGAACACCAAGATTGGCAAATTCGCCACTGGCACCCTGTGCTCTTCACAGATGAAAGCAGGTTCACACTGAGCACATGTGACAGACGTGACAGTCTGGAGACGCCATGGAGAACGTTCTGCTACCTGCAACATCCTCCAGCATGACCGGTTTGGCGGTGGGTCAGTCATGGTGTAGGGTGGCATTTCTTTGTGTGCTCGCCAGAGGTAGCCTGACTGCCATTAGGTACCGAGATGAGATCCTCAGACATCTTGTGAGACCATATACTGGTGCGGTTGGCCCTGGGTTCCTCCTAATGCAAGACAATGCTAGACCTCATGTGGCTGGAGTGTGTCAGCAGTTCCTGCAAGAGGAAGGCATTGATGCTATGGACTGGCCTGCCCATTCCCCAGACCTGAATCCAATTGAGCACATCTGGGACATCATGTCTCGCTCCATCCACCAACGCCACGTTGCACCACAGACTGTCCAGGAGTTGCCGGATGCTTTAGTCCAGGTCTGGGAGGAGATCCCTTAGGAGACCATCCGCCACCTCAGGAGCATCAGGAGCATGCCCAGGCGTTGTAGGGAGGTCATACAGACACGTGGAGGCCACACACACTACTGAGCCTCATTTTGACTTGTTTTAAGGACATTACATCAAAGTTGGATCAGCCTGTGGTGTGGTTTTCCACTTTAATTTTGAGTGTGACTCCAAATCCAGACCTCCATGGGTTGATACATTTGATTTCCATTGATCATTTTTGTGTGATTTTGTTGTCAGCACAAGAATATTTCATTCATTCAGATCTAGGATGTGTTATTTTAGTGTTCCCTTAATTTTTTTGAGCAGTGTATATTCCTCAATGTTAATGGATAAGTTCTGGGTGGATGAATAAAATAAAACATCTAATCAGTATTCTCAAAACAGTCCTGCAGCATTGAGTTTCATTCCTCTGTCCAGCTCCTCACTATTCTCTGTGTTGGTGGCTCCGTCTTGAGTTTCTGCTTGTAGGCACGGAGTAGGAACACAGAAGCCGGGATCTTATTGGCTGAAGTGGGGGCGGGGGATTGCTTTGTACGAGTCATGGATGTTTGTGTACAGATGGTCCCGCATTGTCCTCTCATGAGGCAGGATACATGTTGGCGATACTTCAGAATAATTTTAAAACGATTTTCTTGGTTAAAATCTCCTGCGAGAAAGACAGCTTCCGGGTGAGAGGTTTCTTGCAGGCTAACGTTATTGTACAGTTCGCTGAGTGCCACCTTGCTGGTTGCTTGTGGCGGTATGTACACAGCTGTGATAATAATACACATGAATGCCCTCAACATATAGGCATTTTAGCACCAGGAACTCCAGGTCGGTTGTGATCAGGAGCTCGAGATGTTTTTAATTTCATTACACAAGGAAATGTTGATGAGGAAGCATACACCTCCCCTACTCTTACCAGAAACCACCATTACGATCCATACGGAAAATGGAAACGCCATCTAGTCGGAAAGCAGAGTCGAGTGAGTTTCACGTAAGCCATGCCTCTGTAAAAACAAAGACACAGCATTCCCTGATGTCCCTCTGCGATTGAAGCCTTGCTCTGAGCTCAAAGTTTATTTTCCAGCAATTGGACATTAGCCATCAGGATACTACACTCTTAGAAAAAAAGGGTTCCAAAGGGGTTCTTCGGCTGTCCCCAAAGGAGAACCCTTTGGGTTCCATGTAGAACCCTCTGTATAAAGGACTCTACATGGAACACAAAAGGGTTCTACCTGGAACCTAAAAGGGTTCTTCAAATAGTTATCCTACAGGGACAGCAGAAGAACCCTTTTAGGTTTTCTTCATCACCGGCTTTGCCTTCGGTCAGGTAAGCCTGCTGTGTGAGGGACTATGGAACTAATGTATTATTCCAGATCTGAGAGGCTGAGCGATAAGTGTGTAGCTTCCGATCATGATCCAGAAGTGTTTGTCGGTCGTGGGAATATAGCACGAACATTCTGAGCAAACAAAGTAACAGTGAACACAGAAAATGCAATACAAAAGCAATGTCAAGCAGGAACCGGCAAGACTCGCAGTCCTCAGAGCTGCCATCTTATCATACATGAGAGAGTGAGAGTCTAGAGAAGATAAGTAGACCAGAAAATAGAGAGAGTGAAATAGATGGGAGGAAACTGGATAACTGCACGGGATGTTTTTGATGTTTTAATCGATTAATATACTGAGAGAGGGAATTTATCAGGAGTGTTAGAACTCACTCTCATACATACAATAGTGTATGTAGACATTGGCCTTATACAGGCATGGTCAATGACAACCTTGATTTTTAGTAGACCTGAGCAGATGGAGAAATGAACTTATTAGATTTTCACAACCCTCAAATTCACTAAGATTTATCGAACCATAAGGTGAGAAGCATAGCAGCTGGCAAATACGAAACTATTGTCCATAGTTCTAAATCCACTCAAGAGTGGAGTATTACAGCTGAATTATGAGGACATCTCCACATTATATAATCGAATAAATCTACTAGAGTGGCAAAGTCATACAAAAAAAAAACTTGGCTCAGGTCGCGAGTTTCCCAGCTTTCGTGTGTTGACCTTATCGCTCAAGCAATATTAGTGAGCCAGAAGGTTTAGAGGAGGTATAAAAGACCAAGCTTTCCCTCGACTTTAAACCTCTTTAGAATGAGAGGGTGTAGAATGATTCAATTATCTGATTAGATTATTTTTTAAGAAAGGAGCAAAGGTGGAGAAAAGTAACTGGGAATACTTTATTCTACTGAAATAAGCTGCAGTGTCTGAAACTGCTTTCAAAACAAACTGTTTCATCTTTGTTATTTGAGCATTTTTTTCTATAAAGATGAATATTATCCAGCTCAATTAACATATCAATTGGACTAGAGGAATCAATTGCATAAATGTCAACATCAGTTTGTTACTTTCCACCTCCGCTTACTTCGACATGACTGGAATCAACAATATCTTGCATATTAAATGAGGATTTTAGCTGGTTAAACCTTAGTGAGAATATGTTTCATTCAATTGAAAACAGAATGGTCAATGTTCAGTCAATTCAACAGGTTGTGATTAGAGTGTGATTAGATATTAATCGATTAAAATCCAATGCAAGAAGTCTGAGCGATCTCAAAGTAAATAATGCATATTACTTCAGGGTTATTCTGGTTGTGGTGTGCACTGTGCAGAACAGGCTTCTACTCCTTCCATACCTTTTGAAGGAACAACTTGATTTGACCCAATGGGAACAGAAACCAAAACAGAAAGACAAAGGAAGAATACGTAAGGTGAGGAAGAACACAAAACAGAGATGGCTAAAAACACACTGAACAGACAAACATACTGAATAAACACACAGACTGAAAATGAGATCCTAAATGAGATCTTGAATGGGGGGGGGGGGAATTGCTAATATACCTGAGTGATATAGACCTAAAATCACATTTACTAGTGGGTCAAAAACATTTGGGTGCCCATACATAGTTGCCCCATACTATGACATCAAACAAACAAAAACACAGATGAAGCAACAATAATCATTGGATCCGGAACAAAAAGCCGTAGAATGAGGTTTTACATAGCCAAAGGAAAATGGGATAACTATCTATCTGGTCATGAGGTGCATCAAGGCTAGCTCTGGTCCACGGTGTGACGTGAGGCTTGAACCTTCTTCAACTGAAGAAAATGCCTTCTATGGAGGAATGAATGGACAGATAAAGGCCGTTGAAGCCGTCTCAAGCCGCAAGTAACACACGGGACCAGAGCTACATCAAGGAACGCATCTGTGGGTTTGGCAATTGGCAAATGAAGGCCCTCACAGCTGAGTCTGTAGCACAACAGAAAGTCAAACTGGATACACCATAGACCAGGGATGGCCAGACCTTGTCCTGAAGAGCTGCAGAAGGTGTAGGCTTTTGTTCCAGCCCAGCTTTAACACCCCGACTCAAACAATCAACCAGTCTTCAATGTACAAACCACAGAACGTTACATCAAGTGTGTTTAAGCTGGGCTGGAACAAAAGCTTGCACACTGCGGCGTTCCAGAAGCAGGGTGGGCCACCACTGCCATAGAGTCACGCACATGCAGAGATAGAACTGTCAAAGTGTTTATACATCATAAATTAAGAAAAGTACTCCCCCACATGAAAAAATACTATACTCTATATTTTAGCAACAAGGCACGAGGGGGTGTGGTATATGGCCAATATACCACATCTAAGGGCTGTTCTTACACACAACGCAACGCGGAGTGCCTGGATACAGTGCTTAGCCGTGGAATATTGGCTATATACCACAAACCCCCGAGGTGCCTTATTGCTATTATACTCTGGTTACCAACATCATTAGAGCATTAACAAATGTTTTGTCATAACCGTGCTACACCACGGCTTTCAGCCAATCAGCATTCAGGGCTTGAACCCGCAGTTTATAATATGGTATAAATACTATAGTATTTATTGTAGTGTTTTTGCTAAAGTCTGCAAAAAATACTACAGTGAATACTGTCTTATACTGTCATATTTACTGTAGTATAATATATCATACTGTATTATACGGTAATATGTATAAATAGTGTATTTAAAGAAAACTGTATATACTATAGAAATTAATGTAGCGTTTTTGCACATTGTAGTTTATTGTAGTATTTACTGTAGTGTTTTGTGGACTGTACTACAGTATAGTGTAGTGTTTTTGCAGACTGTTGTATACTGTAGTATTTACTGTAGTGTTTTTGCAGACATTACTGTAATATTTACTATAGTGTTTGACATTGAAGTGGAGGGTTTCTCCTTCAGGAAACCTATTGGAGGAATAATAAAAGAGCACATTTTCCATAACCTGTGGGGGAACAATATATGGTCGACACTTGGCATGTAGAGTTCTCACTTATGGGTGGCACAAACTGCGATATGGGGAGGGGAATGGGCAAGGTATATGCAAATTCAATACGGTTGTTTTTACAATAATTTAAAAAGTGTACTGTTTTTATGGACTGTAGTGTTTTTACGGACATAACTTTAGTATTTATTACAGTGTTCTCTACAGTAAGTACTACACATGTTTAATGGATACCACAGTGTGTAGTATAGTATTATACAGTATACTACAGTTTACTATAGTAAGTACTGTAGTATTCTATAGTACACTGTAGTATTTTTTCATGTGGGCCAGAACATACTAAGTTGACTCCTGCATGTTTATTTTTATCGACATATCTGTCAGTTTGACCCTGTTGAAGGCCGAGGTCGACTCAACCGAAACGGGACAGAATAAACATTTGTTTATTGCGCGTGAGCAGCAGTGAATGTCAGGATGTAGGGAGGAAATAGTGTTGTACGTGTTGATATTTTATCTGCATACAAAGGCTTTATTGTCAGATGTTGCAAAATGTTCTCTGCTGCTTATTCCCCAAATTGGTTCCTCGAGGGTGTCAAACTCCAAAGGAAGACCTTCCAACCTCCCTCCCCAAACCCTCTCTCCATCAGATTCTACCCTACACCTTCTTCCCTCCCTCCCTCCCTCTCACTTGAGCCCAAATTGATTTCCGTCCTCAGCCTTCACCTCTGCACCTGGTGGTTGCTGCCTTTTGAAATGTCAGCTGTTGGAAGAAAAACAAAGCAATTAACCTTAAGGGTAGGAAAACACGCTCAAAGCCTCGACAGAGACAAAGGGTTCAGGACTTCTCAGTGTTCACGATCAGTTTCAGGATCACCACATTACCTACTTGATCCATGAAACACTTGACAGCTCTCTAGGGAGAGATAAGAAAACCCTGCATATTCTCTCTCTCTCTAGCTCTCCTTTCGCTCTCTCTCTCTCATTTGCAAATTACCTGGATTTACTTGACACTTTATTACCTGATTAAATTGACACTTTCAGAGTATATTGAGATTAGTGACTCTTCAGCTATGGATCTAAAGTGAGGCCTGTGGTACCATGAAATCTGCTTTTCCAACCCTGTGATATCCTGCAGACTGGTAATAAGAACAGGCCTTCACAGTACCGAGCCTTGGCTCACTGTCTGCGCACTTCAGCGGAGCCCTGAACACTAACACGCTTTTCTCACTTGAATGTCATGAGCCTGAGGCGACGCTTAAACCACAGCTATGATTAGCCTCACTTGCCCCATATTGAACACTTGCTGCTCTTAACCCTGAACAACCCATGGATGGATCTGGTCCCTGCCAAGACAACTCTCCACCAGAGGCCTGTATTGAACAGGCCCAGAACAGCCCTGGGCTTTAAGTTATTTTGCCTATTGTAACGGCTGTTGTTCTGCTTGTGAGGTAGCAGGTGTGGAACAGCCATGGCCAGGCCATGGATACACAGGGCAATAGATGATCTTAGCCTTAAGGTCAGGCCAAGGTAGCCCGGTGATGCAAAACATGGTTTAGCCCTGAAGTGGGATTGTCCTGTTCACTAACCTGCCTTGAAGGGAAAGTGGACCTAATTTTATGGAAGTAGACTATATACCCAAAGAGTCAGGGACTGATTATAGAAGCTTTTGTTAATTAGCTACAGCTTAGCTACATATTTCTGAAGTCCCTTGCCGGAAGCTGTGTAGAAACAACACTCTTCTCACTTCTCTCTGTGTATTCACACTACCCGGAGAGTCTCAGCTGTGCCCTGGTCACATGTTTGACACCCCGGGAACCGAGATATCTAAATTGGCTGGTGTACTGTGTCCACCTCCATCTCCACCTCTACCACCCATCTCTCACTTTCCCCTTCTACCCCATGAACAGTAGTGCAAAGGGAGGAGGGTGAAGTTGGTCATAGACCATGTTATTGCCTCACTTCCGCACCCCCACCATTACCCCGAACTACCCCAATCTCACCCCCAAACCCGCAGGCAGCCCCCCCCCCCCCAGTCTGGAGGGGAGTATCTGCCCCAGACATGCGCAGGCCGGGAGGAGGATGCCGTGCCAAAACCAAAGTACCTGTTCTCGTTTTCGTTCTCATTTTCGTTCCTGTCAGGGACAGATGACCATTTCAGCGTGGAGAAGACAGGGAAGAGACGTGAAGATAGGAAAGAGTAGAGAGAGCGAGAGAGAGGGAAGGGAGGAGACATCCTCCAGGTGACACACAAGCGTATGAGAGCCAGAGACTACATACACACACACACACGTACACGCCACACACCCTTACGCACACACACACACACACACACACACACACACACACACACACACACACACACACACACACACACACACACACACACACACATACACACACACACACACACACACACACACACACAGACGCCCAAACATGCACGTACACATACACCAACACAACGTGTGAGTTATGTAGACAAAGGGATTAGTGCCAGTGCTATTGAGTGTGTGTCACTGTGTGAGCTTAGCAATGACCTTCACTGTAGGAAAGAGGGTAATATTAATAGACATTGATTAGAGACGAGAGCAGGGACTTGCTTTGGTTTTCCATTGCCGACATGCCTCACACACTTGTATAAACATTACAGTAGAGCACTGCTCACACACAAGTGATAATGGTTGATATCACCTTTGAACATCACACTACACATCCAAGTGCTTTTAAAAACACTTAACACTTTAAAACCACAGCACAGTCAAGTAGAATAAACACCTAAAACAACACTGCTCAAATGATTTCATCAATTGGTGTAACGTTTGTAATGCTCGTTTTCTGGGCGGCAGGCAGCCTAGCGTTTAGAGCATTGGGCAAGTAACCGAAAGGTTGCTAGTTTGAATACACGAGATGTCAAGATGAAAAATATGGCGATGTGTCCTTGAGCAAGGCACTTAACCCTTATTTGCTCCATGGGCGCCATACTACTATGGCTGACCCTGTAAAACAACACAATTCACTGCACCTATCCAATGTATTTCTTTCTAAAAGCAAAACTAATAAAATATCTTCAAATGACTCTAAATATACCTGACTAAACCATTGTAACTGGTCTAGGTAGAAGGTGCCCCCAAAGCTTGGGTAAATTAAGGTGCCATGTTCCATTTTAGACTCATAAGAACAGTTAAGGGTTTGGGTTACAGATTGTGTGGTGTTACTGGGTGTTGAGTACAGGGGCACTTCCTCTCCTTCTGAAGTTCTTAAGACACGGTCAGCGGTGATATGACCATCACCGTGGCAACAGTGGATGAGGGTCACCTGAGAAGGTATCTCCATTCAGGAACTAGCTTTGGTCATGTGAGAGGTCAAAGGTCAACGGTTCTGTGTGTTACCACCACAACAATACACACCAGACAGGCTGTGTATGGATGCTTCTGTATGTACTTTAGTTGTGGATTTAGGTGACAAACAGTAGCCACACATTTAAGTGTGTACATACCCTCTACCTGTCTGTGTAACTTAGGACATGGGGTTTTAGCACCATTTCAATAAAGTAGGATCAGGATGATTAGAGTGAGTAAGCTGACTTGACGGTTAAGTTAGAGGGTTAATTAATCAGTAAAGGTGGACAGAGAGAGACTCATTCCCCACAGAGAAAAATGAGTGGAGACAGATCAGTGGGACCTGGAATGAGCAAAAGACAATCACTCACCAACAAATATATATACTACTGAACACATGCATTGCTAGACCTAACACATACTAACTCCTGTCATAACATTCACCGGGATTACAAGACCTAAGAGTCCCTGTGCCTCATTCCTGATGTCTAAATCCAGTACATGCAGATAAACACTACTACGCCTGATCCTAAGCCCGAACACCATACATCATAATCATGATGACGAGTATACACACACATAAGTAAACCAACCAGGCAAAAGCCTACTAAATCCCCCTCTATATAAGCCTGCATGACTCAGTCATACCTAGGTCTATTTCCTACACGGTGTTACAATAGAAAATCTGCATAGATGAATCGGTCACTGATTGGTGAAACACATATTTAACCTCCCAGGGGAACATCGGGCCATATAATACAACGTTGAACAAACATATGAGAATTATTCATATTCAGGAAAAAGACTTACTGGTAGTCAAATGATCCGTCCTCTCCTTTCTGATCCACTGCATCCAGAGGGAGATCTTTTTTCTCTCGCACTGAAGAGCGATCAAGCCAAAAAGACACACATGAGTAACACGTATTCAAAGCTCCACCAAGGTCTTGGAATTTACATGGGTGCTGCTCTCCGTAATTGAATAACCCATTACGTTTACATTTATGTTTGACCTGTAAACTCTTACATTGGAGCTTGACCCACTCCCCACCCCACATCATTACCGTACCTAGGTATTTAACTCTCTTCTGTTAACCCTTACCTGGGTATTTAACTCCCTTCTGTTAACCCTTACCTGGGTATTTAACTCCCTTCTGTTAACCCTTACCTGGGTATTTAACTCCCTTCTGTTAACCCTTACCTGGGTATTTAACTCTCTTCTGTTAACCCTTACCTGGGTATTTAACTCTCTTCTGTTAACCCTTACCTGGGTATTTAACTCTCTTCTGTTAACCCTTACCTGGGTATTTAACTCTCTTCTGTTAACCCTTACCTGGGTATTTAACTCTCTTCTGTTAACCCTTACCTGGGTATTTAACTCTCTTCTGTTAACTCTTACCTGGGTATTTAACTCTCTTCTGTTAACCCTTACCTGGGTATTTAACTCTTTTCTGTTAACCTTTACCTGGGTATTTAACTCCCTTCTGTTAACCCTTACCTGGGTATTTAACTCCCTTCTGTTAACCCTTACCTGGGTATTTAACTCTCTTCTGTTAACCCTTACCTGGGTATTTAACTCTCTTCTGTTAACCCTTACCTGGGTATTTAACTCCCTTCTGTTAACCCTTACCTGGGTATTTAACTCCCTTCTGTTAACCCTTACCTGGGTATTTAACTCCCTTCTGTTAACCCTTACCTGGGTACTTAACTCCCTTCTGTTAACCCTTACCTGGGTATTTAACTCCCTTCTGTTAACTCTTACCTGGGTATTTAACTCCCTTCTGTTAACCCTTACCTGGGTATTTAACTCCCTTCTGTTAACTCTTAGCTGGGTATTTAACTCCCTTCTGTTAACCCTTACCTGGGTATTTAACTCCCTTCTGTTAACCCTTACCTGGGTATTTAACTCCCTTCTGTTAACCCTTACCTGGGTATTTAACTCCCTTCTGTTAACCCTTACCTGGGTATTTAACTCCCTTCTGTTAACCCTTACCTGGGTATTTGCCTCCGCGACTCCTCTTGATGAAGCAGACGATGAGGAGGATGAGGATGATGAGAGCAATTGCACACATCAGCCCGATGAACCAGCCCTGGGTAGCAATGTCCACCTGGTCTTTACTGTAGGCTGTCAGCAGGCAAACACATTGACACGCACACACACAGGAGGGAGAGATGAGACACACAGAGAGAGGGAGAAAAATAATAAGAGTTTGTTGTGCCCCAGATGAGTCACTGGCAATACGTCCGACCATCTGTCCTCATCCAAGACTTTTCAAATCAAGATACAGTAACCACACAAAGTATGACATCCCAAAAACATCACAATATTCCATTATTCCCTCAACGCAGAGCTATTACTCTCAATGGAATCCCACTACTCATTCAATTGTTTTTCTTTATTTGTACTATTTTCTACATTGTAGAATAATAGTGAAGACATCAAAACTATGAAATAACACATATGAAACAACACATATGGAATCACGTAGTAGCCAAAAAGTGTTTAAAAAAATCAAAATATATGATATATTTGAGATTCTTCAAAGTAGCCACACTTTTCCTTGATGATAGCTTTGCACACTCTTGGAATTCTCTCAACCAGCTTCATGAGGTAGTCACCTGGAATGCATTTCAATTAACAGGTGAGCCTTGTTCAAATTAAATTCATGCATTTGAGCCAATCAGTTGTGTTGTAAACTGTAAATCCTCTGTAAACTGGTCCTCTCTCTATACGTGTCGCAAGACCTACTGGTTGATGCTTATTTATAAAACCCTCTTAGGCCTCACTCCCCCCTATCTGAGATATCTACTGCAGCCCCATTCTCCACATTCAACACTGCCAGTCACATTCTGTTAAAGGTCCCCAAAGCACACACATCCCTGGGTCGCTTGTTTTTTCAGTTCGCTGCATCTAGCGACTGAAACTAGCTCCAACAAACACTCAAACTGGACAGTTTTATCTCAATCTCTTCATTCATGGGGCGGCAGGGTAGCTTAGTGGTTAGAGCGTTGGACTAGTAACTGCAAGGTTGCAAGTTCAAACCCCCAAGCTGAAAAGGTACAAATCTGTTGTTCTGCCCCTGAACAGGCAGTGGACCAACTGTTCCTAGGCCGTCATTGAAAATAATAATTTGTTCTTAACTGACTTGCCTGGTTAAATAAAGGTTGAAATAAATTCAAAGACTCAATCATGGACACTCTGACTGACAGTTGTGGCTGCTTCGCATGATGTATTGTTATCTCTTGCCTTTTGTGCTGTCGTTTGTGCCCAATAATGTTTGTACCATGTTTTGTGCTGCTACCATGTTGTGTCGCTTCCATGTTGTGTTGCTACCATGCTGTTGTCATGTTGTGTGGCTACCATGCTGTGTTGTCATGTATTGTTGCCTTAATATGTTGTTGTCTTAGGTCTCTCTTTATGTAGTGCTGTGTTGTCTCTCTTGTCATGATGTGTGTTTTGTCCTATATTTATATTTAATTGCTTTTATCTTTAATCCCAGCCCCAGACCGCACAGAAGGCCTTTTGCCTTTTGGTTGATTGTCACTGTAAATAAGAATTTGTTCTTATCTGACTTGCCTAGTTAAATTATGTCAAGAACAGCTCAAATAAGCAAAGAGAAACAACAGTCCATCATTACTTTAAGGCATGAAGGTCAGTCAATCCGTAAAATTTTAAGAACTTTGAAAGTTTCTTCAAGTGTAGTCGCAAAAACCATCAATCGCTATGATGAAACTGTCTCTTGTGAGGACCGCCACAGGAAAGGAAGACCCAGAGTTACCTAGTTCATTAGAGTTAACTGCACCTCAGATTGCAGCTCATATAAACGTTTCACAGAGTTCAAGTAACAGATACATCTCAACATCAACTGTTCAGAGGAGAATCAGGCTTTCATGATCGAATTGCTACAAAGAAACCACTACTAAAGGACACCAATAATAAGAAGAGACTTGCTTGGGCCAAGAAACATGAGCAATGGACATTAGACCGGTGGAAATCTGTCCTTTGGTCTGATGAGTCCAAATTTGAGATTTTTGGTTTCAACCACCGTGTGGTGAGATGCAAAGTAGGTGAACGGATGGTGTGCGCGAGTGTGGTTTTCACCGTGAAGCATGGAGGAGGAGGTGTGGGGTTGCTTTGCTGGTGACACTGTCTGTGTTGTATTTAGAATTCAAGGCACACTTAACCAGCATGGCTCCCACAGCATTCTGCAGCGATTCATCATCCCATCTGGTTTGCGCTTCGTGGGACAATCATTTGTTTTTCAACTGGAAAAAGACCCAACACACCTCCAGGCTGTGTAAGGGCTATTTGACCAAGAATGAGATTGAGATGGTTTGAGATGAGTTGGACCGCAGAGGTAAGGAAAAGCAGTGAACAAGTGCTCAGCATATGTGGGAACTCCTTCAAGACTGTTGGATAAGCATTCCAGGTGAAGTTGGTTGAGAGAATGCCAAGAGTGTGCAAAGCTGTAATCAAGGCAAAGGTTGGCTACTTTGAAGAATCTCAAAAATAAAATATATTTTGATTTGTTTGAAAATTCTTTGGTTACAACATGATTCCATATGTGTTATTTCATAGTTTTGATGTCTTCACTATTATTCTACAATGTAGAAATGAATGAGTAGGTGTGTCCAAACTTTTGACTGGTACTGTATATAAATACAGTACCATAATTTAAAAAATGTCAAATCCAACAATGTGATTTTCTGGATTTTTTCCCCTGATTTTCTCTGTCATAGTTGAAGTGTACCTATGATGTCAATTACAGGCCTCTCTCATCTTTTTAAGTGGGAGAACTTGCACAATTGGTGGCTGACTAAATAATTTTTTGCCCCACTGTATGTACCAATAAAGTATTTATCTTCATTTCACCAAACCCTGAAAATAACATTTGAAAATAGAAATTCTATTTTGCATTTCAAATTTAATCTGAATATTCACTACAATTATGTGTTGGGTCAATTTGTCGATATGAACACAAAACCTAGGTATTGTAACAGAAAGAACCTTAAATGTTGACACTGGAGAGTATTATGATCTGAAATCGGTCTAAAATATAATTCTAGAACATTGTAATAAGCCAAACACAGTACGCTACTGGTTGAAAAACAATTCTGTAACAAAATGCAGACTTAAATATATCCCGACAATGACATGAATAGTTTATAATTACTAACCAACCAAGTGTGAAATTAGCTAAGTGAATTTGCTCAGAACAAAAAGAAGATATGAGAAAAGTAAAGTATATGTCCAAGTTATAGACCCATTGTATGTATTAGCTTTCATTCATTACATTGCATTGGATTATTCTTACCACATGGAATACTCTCCTACGGCAAATCAAGCCATCACAAACAGCTAAATCGCTGACTCATGGCAGCTATTTTCAGAAGTTCAGAACAGACAACAGACAGCAGTCACTTTACAATGCGTTTGAGTATTTCATTGATGGACGGGGAATTCATGGCAACACTTCAATACCAGCACATGGAGCTATTTCAACTCCTAGCCTTCTTTCACTTGGCTGGAGCACCACCGTGTTCTGACCCAACATACCTCATTGTTAGGGAACTGGGTCCTCCATGTGGTCCCGGTAGCATGGGTGTTATCATGTCTCTGCATTAGCCTGCTATAGTCTCCTAGACTGGGCTGATGCAGACACAGACTGGCCCCCAGGCTATCTGAACTGACCTGATCCGGGCCATGTACCATCCCTCAACTGGGCAGGTGGAGTCTCACCTGCACTGGTCTCAAAGGTGACAACATTGCTGGAGATGCTGTGGTATTCGTTGGAGTACACCCTCAGGTGGTACTTGGCCCCTTCGATCAGTCCCGCCAGCTTAATGGGCGGCTGGTTCACAGGTACGCTTGACATACTGCCGTTGCCTTGGAGACACAAGAGAGGGCCAATCACACTCTGTTGTGGGGGCGTGGTCGGGCTACCGTGGTAACGACGCAAAGCGGAAGGGTACGACGCAGTGATACTACATGGGCAGGACTGATTTTTCCCCCTATGAGATGGTGGGCCAGTGGAGTGAATTGAGACTGACCCAATGCAACACACACACACCCTCTTACCTCCACTTATTGACAAGCTCATTGAGATTATTAGCTACATCTGTAAGCTGATGTCTCTAATGGAAATTATAGAGAATGAAAGTCAATAGAAGAGCCATAGCTTGGGGTTCCATGGCTTTTTCAGGATTATTTTTGGTAAATTCTCTTCCCAGTGAGGGTGAAACCACATTTCTCACCTGAGGGATAGTTCTCCTGAGAAAGCTCATCTAAAAAGGGGACATTTTCCATTGGCGAGAGAGAAAATTGTGTAAACCTAGGAAGCAGGTGTTCCTTCAGGCTACTATAATAATGTGGACATCAAAGTTTTACTAAACTCCCAGCTGAATTGCCAGAAGTAAATTGTATTACCCTGACTAGTGGAATTTAAATTCACCATTATGGAACAATCTGTATTGTGAAATGGGGCATGAGGGTAGAAAAGCACTGTGTCACAATTACCCATAACCCTCCACTCATCTCAATGGAAGAAACACCAATGGTGGAAAGGAACGCAGCATCTTTCCAAAGGTCATGACAACACCAAGCTGTGGGGGCATGGGTCAGTGATTGCTGGAGGAGCACGCAATCTGGTGACTTCATGCACCATGCTATGACATGACCTTTGACCCCATGAAAGGGTGAGACGAGATCATCATACAGCAATCAGCCAAAACCATTCCAAAGCTTGGTACATCCAATGCAGCCTCTGAAGCAACTAAACAAAACTGTAGAAAACTCAATACAATCTTGACTAGGCCACAAAAAGACCTGAAGCCCTATGAAAATCAATGACTTGGAAGAATGTCTTACTAATATAAAAACACACTTCATTCCTTGCATCAGTTAAAACATGAAGCTAAATCTGAAAAATATATTTGCTATTTGACTGTACAGATGTAGGATCTCAATTTGAGCCAGTTTGCTACAGCATGAAAATAATCCTAAACTACAGGAAATGTGAATTATAATACATGGACATTTTTTGTAGGGGTATATACATTTTCCGTTAGGGCAACTCAAGTTATCTTAAAGTGAAAATTACAAACTTTAGCTGCCGTTTGCATTTCCTGTTGTGCATGAAAATTTTCAGCAACAAGAGTGATCAAATTAAGATCCTACATCTGTACAGCCTTGAGTCCAAAACATAGAAAGACAAAACCAAACAGCTTGTAGCCCTCCCTTCCCAATCTTTTTAACCTTCCCAATGCCCTTGGCTTGCGTTGTGAAAGCATCTTCCTGGCTTCCCACCCGAAAACATTAGCAGTACTGCAGCATGCAGACCAAGCCTGTAATCTAGATCTGGCATAGAATACACACCACTGACTACAGCTAGTCATCATCACAGTGATAGCTCTGCCGGGGAAATTGCGCGTGTGTGTGTTCATAAAGACATCATGCTCCCCCCCACTGACTCTAATGTTAAACAGCCAATGGAAAAGCAAAGCCTGACAATCAAACATACAGCCAGACGGACAGCCAGATGATGCAGGAGCTCGATACTGGGTAGTAGCTATGAAGGTTGCACACTGCACAGTTTGGGGAGTTAAGACATCATGATACACTATGGACATGAACTATACAAAGCCACATGTCCAAAGAGAGAGATGGAAAGAGAGCAGTAGACAGGGAGAAAGTGGGGTATATTGTGTGTTATAAGTACAGTATGCCATTGATACAGTTTGGGAAAATAGAAATGTGTGCACATGCTTGAATATCACCTAACATTTCCTCTTCTGCAATCAGAATCATTTAACACATACACATAGAGTTCTTTTAAGGAATGTTTTTCATTAAACAGTATATTTCCGCCCAGTAAAATAACACATTCTCTCGCTCTCTCTCTCTCTCTCTCTCTCTCTCTCTCTCTCTCTCTCTCTCTCTCTCTCTCTCTTCTGAAATTAACTTCTGTTTGAACCTACATGGGCACAATAAAATACAAATTTAACATAGCCTTTAGTAGGGATAAAATAAATAAAAAAACTGCAATCAAAGTGCAATAGAAACCGGAGGTGCTATACAATAACACATTAATTATTCAAATGGAAATGCCACAGAATATATGATACATTTCACCCACATCTACAGCTATGGGAAGCTAGACAGATTCTAATCTGACTTCTATAGGTAACTGAACTCTGCTCTGCCGAGGCAAAATTAAATGAGAGTTGAGAGTTTCTTCTCAGAAATTGCCTTTCTGTGGAGATGAATAGAGATGAGAATGTTGCCTTACTCGCCTCTGAATAAAAGCCTTGCTTCTCCACAAGAGTGAAGGGCTGTCATGAATTGGACTGGATTTTTTTAACACCATTTTGTGTTTTTTCCTGCCCCAAGAATGCCTCACCGTTCCCTTCAGAAAGCCCAGTGGGTTCTCTGCAGAGATAGACTGTCTGAAGATGAACTTTATTATTGACATTTCTGCCCAGGATGGATTTTGAACTATAGCTGTTAGATATGATCACACTTGAGTCAAATACATATGTCAAATCCTTTCAAATACTTGAGCTGGGCTTGATTCAGTTCCCCCTTTGCAATGGAAGCAATGAAATAGTCCCTAAATTGCAAACTCCAAGCTTTATCAAGTGCACATATGTATTTGACCCATTTCTGAACATTACTATAAGACCTAGGCTGAGGATCTTAAACTCTGGGTCTTTTCTTATTGTCCAGCCTCAGCTCTGACACAAACTCTGGTTCTTTTCTTACAGTCTAGCCTCAGCCTTGACACAAACTCTGGGTGTGGATCTTACTGTCCAGTGTGAACTCTAGCTGGAACTCGCTGCTGCCGGCCGGGAAGTTGTGGTTCCAGCTGACGTTAGCGTAGTTACTGTTAGGCTCCACCGTCAGGTTCCAGATCACACTCCCAGGAGCCATGCCTACTAGAGGGCAGGGCGGGGTCAGGGGCGTGGCAAGGTGGAGCAGAGAGGGGTGTGTTACAACACCACACACGCAGGGTTGTAAATCACACAATGGTTTTAGGGTTAGGGTTAGGGTTGCCCTATAAACAGTGGACTGGACCAATGTTATATTTGAACACTTTTAATGAGTGTCAACATTGATGTCAACACTTTTGGTGGTGTCCACTCCACAGTTAATGTATTAACACTGATGGAGGTGCCTTGAATTGTAATGGAGGTACCCAGTAGTTAAGGTATCAACTGCACTGGGCAGAATTACAACGGCCCACAAACACCCTCTAACTGTTAATATTACATGTTGGATTCTCACAGCCCGACCGAACAGTGTTGAGTTAATGGTTACGTTCCAATACATTAAAGTGACTTAATTTCATGTATCCTGTCTCCAAGGAGACATGACAAGGTAATGAAGTGGTATACTGGAATGCAGCCAGTTCCTCCAAATGCGTCCTTTCTGGTCAGGAGGGAGTAGCCAATCAAAACACTTCAAATTAAAGCTTATTAATGTGTCCCTTTAATCTTGGGAAAGATATAAAAAAAATAACACAATACACCTTTAAAAGTGCATCCATTGTAAATCTATTTAGTCTATGCCATAGATGCCATAGAGGAAAACAACTGAACTAAAGGTCAACTAAAGGAAACAGTAGGCCTATTGTATGTACCCAACACATTCGTATGTGCTTGCTTGGTGCTGGTAACCAGCACAGGAGCGGTAGCAGTAGTCGCAGCAGTAGTGGTAGTAGTGGTAGTAGTGGTAGTAGTGGTAGTAGTGGTAGGGGGAGTAGTAGTTGAGGTACTAATGGTTGTAGTAGCAGCGGTAGTAGTGGGAGGAGGTGGAGGGAAAGTTGTAGACACGGACACATCTGTAGGCTCGACTACAGGGCAAGGGAAGAGAGCACATGGTTAAAGACAAAAGCAGGAAAATCACAGGTAAACACATTTACCAATAGAGACACAGAGAGAAAGTCAATGAACCAATGAGCAGAAAGGTGCTATGGAATTTCCCAGAACCAGCACTGTTGCGGAAATAAGGAAAAGGCAACTGTCTAATTAGCCAAAAGAGGTCAACAGAAATATAATATTTATAGATTTTTTTTATTTTAGGCATTAGAAGTTAAGATAATAAAATATGTTATATGTGTGGGTAGATGCAACAGATATCCAGGATTAAAATAGGATTGGGTATTCATAAATCATTTAATTCATCCACACAACCCACAATGAGGGCCATGAAGTAGAATATCAGTGCCCCCAAGTGGCCAAATGCTGCTATGACTATCAATCCATCCCCATCCTTTCCTAAACCAACGCAGAGCAGGTCTATTGGTTGTGTTTTTAAAAATGGAATAAACAGGAAGTTATGGGAAATTCATACTTAGATACACTGCTAATACAAAGGAGACGTGCTTTCTTCTTACGTAATTTTGAGCAGAATCATCACATTATCTACGGTGAACATACAGGGGCCTATGTAGGACCTTCTTCGCAGGACCTTATTACTCTTCCTTTTACCTTGCAGTTGATGAACATCTCCATTTGGAGGATCCCACTAGAGAGCAGTTGAACTCATATCCTTGTTGAACTGCACCCCTCCATCCCCCTTCCTCATGCATACACCCCCAAGTCAGCCATGACACACAGCATGCCAGAGAGAGCCAATCTTGAGAGGAGAAGAAGAGGAAGAGGCAAAGGCGGCGGCAAACTTGAACGCATCAGTGCAGGCAGGTGCTCAAGAACCCCTGTTGCCCAGGTAATACTAAAAAGCCAGCCAGAGATCACATTGGCCGCAAGCCATGTCAATCAAAAAGCTGTGCCAATCCCAGGCTGTTTCAGTCAAAAGGCATAAACCAGAGGCATTGCCCTTCAGAGGGGTTGAACCCCAAGCTCAGTGATCTCTTACCTCTGACTTCCCCTTATACAGGGATCAGGGAGAAGAGGGGCAATGCTCACCAGCCAAGACATAAACACACATGGATGAGATGGATGCGTGACACTCTGAAAGCTGAAGCGCAAGCAGCAGTGAGCGAGCAAGCAAGTGAATGAGCAGCAGAGAACGTTTGATGATGGAAAATCATTCAAGCGAGAGCAGTGTAAGCTTGAAATCACCACCCATCCCTACCCCGGAGACGTGCTCCCATCTCCACATACAAACGACAAACGTAAGCAAGCCTCCCCCATCCTATGCCCCCCCCCCCCTCACGTAATGAGGGTCAACCCCTTTGTCGACTCAGTCAGTACACAAGATCCAAGGCTTGTGACGGACAGGTAGTTGTCATGATTCAAGTTGCAAGGTGCGCTATCAGGGATTGGAGCTGGGTGACAGGTCAAAGTTCAGATCTCAGAAATGTCAGGAAGTTGATACCGACTACAAGTTGATACCAATTACGCTACAGGTGATCCTGACCTGGACTACAGTACAGCCGAATTACACTCTTCTTGGATATAACGGGACTTGCAACTGTTATACAAGTGCTCAAATAGAACTAAAGGTTGAAGCAGAGACTATAATGTTAGTTGTTTCTACACTCATTCCTTTAAGGTGTGCATAAGAGAGTTATAAGTGTATAATACTGTAGGTTTTTATGTCAAAAATGAACCTGAGAGTTCTGTGGGTTTGTTCAATCCCTGAAAGCACAGAGTGAAGCACAGATACAGTACACTGAAAGATACAGATATAGACAGAGAGACAGATATGACAAACAAGATAGACAGACATACAGTTATACAGCTGGCAAAGAGGAAGCCAGTGTTTGGTAGAGTGCAGTTCAGTCCATTACAAAGAACTTTCTGGTTACAGTCCAAAGCTCTCTATTTAAGCTCTCTGTAAAAAATGCTGATGACAATGCCAGTCCTGAATATGGCTGCTCACTTCCTAATTGTTCTATTAATTCAATCTAGAATCTACTGACTTAAATATCTAATAGTAATTAATGTATACTTGATTTGACGAGAACTCAAACACATTCAAAATGAGTTTTCCTCAGGGTTTTACCCTTGACAGACCTCAAAGTTACCCCTCATTTGTTTTGTTTGTTAGCTACGGTGTAAGATTTGTCAACCCCTATTTAACCTCTATGGGTAGTTTCTCTCTAGGATAGGTGTCTGGGTCTGTACCATTGTCATCAGTAGGGGGTGGTAGAAACCCGTGATATGATGACGAGGCAAAGTGGTAAGGAAACGTAAATATGACATGGTCATTCATTTGAACTGGACACCACTGCTGGAAAAAATGGACTGAGACAGAGTCGGAGAGGAATTATAGAAAATAGACAGACAGACAAGCAGACAGACAGACGGGCTATGCATTTCCCGTTACCTACACCCGAGCGGTCAGTACCTGAGCTGAAAAAGTATTCTGTTAACACCCATGGAGAGAGACACACAGAGAGGAGGTTGAGAGGGAGGGGGAGAGGGAGAGGGAGAGGGAGAGGGAAAAGGGAGGGGGAGACAGGTGTATGGGGGGTGGAGAAGGAGACAGGCGAGAGGGAGGTGGAGACAAGCAAGAGGGAGGTGAAGACAGACAAGAGGGAGGTGGGGACAGGAGAAAAGGAGGCAGGCGAGAGGAAGGTGGAGACAAGCGAGAGGGAGGTGGAAACAGGCGAGAGGGAGGTGGAGACAGGCGAGAGGGAAGTTAAGACAGGCGAGAGGGAGGTGGAGACAGGCGAGAGGGAGGTGGAGACAAGAGAGAGGGAGGTGGAGACAGGCGAGAGGGAGGTTGAGACAAGAGAGAGGGAGGTGGAGACAGGCGAGATGGAAGTGGAGACAGGCGAGAGGGAGGTGGAGACAAGCGAGAGGGAGGTGGAGACAGGCGAGAGGGAAGTGGAGACAGGCGAGAGGGAGGTGGAGACAGGCGAGAGGGAGGTGGAGACAGGCGAGAGGGAGGTGGAGACAGGCGAGAGGGAGGTGGAGACAGGCGAGAGGGAGGTGGAGACAAGAGAGAGGGAGGTGGAGACAGGCGAGAGGGAGGTGGAGACAGGCGAGAGGGAGGTAGAGACAAGCGAGAGGGAGGTGGAGACAGGCGAGAGGGAAGTGGAGACAGGCGAGAGGGAGGTGGAGACAGGCGACATGGAGGTGGAGATAGGTGAGATGGAGGGGTGAGGTGAGAGGGAGGGGGAGACAGACAGACAGACAGAAGAGGGTGAGACAGCAAGTGGAGGAGGGAAAACAAGAGTGAGAATCTGAGAGGCGGAGACAGAAAGACAGCGTTTTAAAAGACACTACAGAAGATCAACCACAGGAGAGGAAGAGAGACAAAGAGAGAGAAACGAGGAGAGAAAGAGAACATTCTGACAAAAGAGCACAACGACAGACAGGAGACATGCCAAGAAGGAGAACACTGGGTGATTCTGCATCTATCGCTACTAACACCAAGTGTGTGTGTGTGTGTGTGTGTGTGTGTGTGTGTGTGTGTGTGTGTGTGTGTGTGTGTGTGTGTGTGTGTGTGTGCACCCGTTTGTGTGCTCATCGTAACCCATTGACCACTGCTGCACACACTGTGCACGAGTGTGAATGTGTTATATATGTTGAATGGGTGCCAGTGTGACAAAGACTTATGTGTTTGCTGCCGAGCTGCAGTAGGCTGAAGTCACTGAGCTTTCCAAGCCTTTTCGGTTGGCCTCACTTGACACACTCTACCGTGTCAACTAGCTGCACAAACACTCTAACAAACATCTAACCCAGTTTCCACACATAACTAAGACTTAAAATGCCAACTTATTTTCTTCTTTTAGCACACATTTCTGTGTCTACATAGCGTAGATGGTTTAACTTTTTCATTCAGTCTTTGTGAAATTTGTCATCCTTAACAGTGAATGAATAAAAATCTGTGTAGATCTGTTCTGGTTATCTGTTTCATGTCTTCTCAACAATAACCTGTTAATCCTACATTACCCAGCGTACCACATTACTGAAGAATTAAAAGGAACAGGTGCCACAGGAAAGACTTGACCATGCAAGCTGGTGACATTCTGCATATCAAAAAACAGCCTTACACCACTTACCTGAAGTAAACAAAAACGTGACTGTGTGTAACAGCGTTAAAAGTCAGAGTTGACTCTGTGTGTGTGTGTGTGTGTGTGTGTGTGTGTGTGTGTGTGTGTGTGTGTGTGTGTGTGTGTGTGTGTGTGTGTGTGTGTGTGTGTGTGTGTGTGTCTGTGTGTCTGTGTGTGTGTGTGCGTGAATAAGAATGGTATTGAGTAAGAATGGTATGCGAGTAAGAGAAGTTTGTTGAGTAAGGATATATGTGTGTATGTGTGTGTGTGTGTGTGTGTGTGTGTGTGTGTGTGTGTGTGTGTGTGTGTGTGTGTGTGTGTGTGTGTGTGTGTGTGTGTGTGTGTGAATAAGAATGGTATTGAGTAAGAATGGTATGCGAGTAAGAGAAGTTTGTTGAGTAAGGATTTATGTGTGTCTGTGTGCGCATGAGCATGTGTGTATGTGTGTATGAGTAAAGATTGAGGTATGTGTGTGTGTGTGTGTGTGTGTGTGTGTGTGTGTGTGTGTGTGTGTGTGTGCTGTGTAGGCAGTGTGGACTTACCCTCATTGGTGAAGTGTGGAGACTCCTCAGCATAGACCTCCCCTGCTCCCACCTGTGTGAGGGCCGCCAGGTAGAACTTATAGCGGATGGCTCGTTCGGGCAGGCGGAGTGTGTACGTTGTCACGTTAGGTAGGAAACTCTGCATCTGCATAAGGCCTACACGCGACCCGTTCACTACAAGAACACACACAGTCAGTCAGCTGGTCAGGTAACAGTCATGCAGCTACTGTAAAAACACTTAACTGTCTATCATCGCAACGTTCATATATATATATATATATATATATATATATATATCTTGTGGAAGGATGAAATAGCATGAATAAATTCATCAAAATGAAGTTTTTAATGAAAATATGTCAATCATTATTTTAATATGTTGGCAACCTATTGTATAAAAGTGATAATGCCCTCGAAGCCGGTGTTTGGAGGATACGGTGCCAGTAGATCCTCCAAACACCGGCTTCTCGGGCATTATTATAACAAAAATACAAAAAGGCAAGTCAGTTAATTTAAGGACAACTTATTATTTATAATGATGGCCTACAGGACCATTATCACTTATTTCACATCAAATCGTATTTGTCACATGCACCGAATACAACAGGTGTAGACATTACAGTGAAATGCTTACTTACAAGCCCTTAACCAACAATGGAATTAAAAAAAGCGTTAACCTCTCTAGGCTAGGGGGCGGTATTTTCACGTCCGGATGAAAAGCGTTCCCAAAGTAAACTGCTTGCTACTCATGCCCAGATATGCATATTATAACAGAACTTATTTTGCAGGTGAAACCCCGAGGACAAACCAACCAGGATTTTTTGTTGTTGTTGAGGTCACTCTCTTTTCAATTAGTTTTTTTATGGGGATCTAGATTTCTAATGCACTTGCTTGCAGTACCTGTCGCTTCCACTAGATGTCATCAGTCTTTAGAAATTGGTTGATGTTTTTCCTTTCAGAAATGAAGAAGTAGGGCTGTTTAGAACGAGGGTCGAGTGTAGTGTACTGTTGTGGTTGGGGCGCACGACCTGAGAACTCACTCCACTTTGTTTTTATCTGCTATTGAACGCAGTTTATCCTGTCTTCAATTTTATAGATTATTTACGTTAAAAAAATACCTAAAGTTGTATTAAGAAAGTTGTTTGAAATGTTTGAACAAAGATTACAGGTAACTTATTAGATATTTTGTAGTCATGTTGCGCGAGATTGAACCAGTGTTTTTCTGGATCAAATGCGCCAAATAAATGGACATTTTGGAGATATAATGACGGAATTAATCAAACAAAAGGACCATTTGTGATGTTTATGGGACATATTGGAGTGCCAACAAAAGAGGATCTTCAGTTTTCAGTTTTGTGTCGCGCCTGGCGGAATGAAATATGATTGTCTGTGTTTGTTTGATGGGGTGCTGTCCTCAGATAATAGCATGGTTTGCTTTCACCGTAAAGCCTTTTTGAAATCTGACGTGGTGGCTTAACAAGAAGTAAAGCTTTAATTTGGTGAATGTTGATGATTGTATGAAAGTAAAATATTTCTAATAATTTAATTAGAATTTGGCGCTCTGCCATTTCACCGGATGTTGTCAAATCGAGAATCCGTCTCCACACCACGTGCTCTCACCACTGGTGTCCCCCAGGGCTCTGTTCTAAATCATTGCTATGACGACACACAATTAATCTTCTCCTTTCCCCCTTCTGATGACCAGGTGGCGAATCGCATCTCTGCATGTCTGTTATGACGGATGGCAAACGGAGCTGAAGGACTGCCCGTGATTGATCACGGTTGACAACTCCATTGTGTCCTCCTCCCAGAGCGCTAAGAACCTTGGCGTGATCCTGAAACACCCTGTCAAAAAGGCGGTGGCCCGTTCCTGTAGGTTCATGCTCTACAACATCCAAAAATAATTGAAGCCTGCCTCACACAGGAAGCGGCGCAGGTCCTAATCCAGGCACTTGTCATCTCCCGTCTGGATTACTGCAACTCGCTGTTGGCTGGGCTCCCTGCCTGTGCCATTAAACCCCTACAACTCATCCAGAACGCCGCAGAAACCTTCCCAAGTTCTCTCACGTCCCCGCTCCTCCGCTCCCTCCACTGGCTTCCAGTTGAAGCCATCCGCTACAACCATGGTGCTTGCCTACGGAGCTGTGAAACGGCACCTCAAACCTCCAGGCTCTGATCAGGCCCTACACCCAAAAGGGCACTGCGTTCATCCACCTCTTGCTACCACTGAGGAAGTACAGTTCCCGCTCAGCCCAGTCAAAACTGTTCGCTGCTCTGGCCCCCCAATGGTGGAACAAACTCCCTCACGAGGACAGCGGACAATCACCACCTTCCGGAGACACCTGAAACCCCACCTCTTTTAGGAATACCTAGGATAGGATAAAGTAATCCCTCTCATTTAGATGCACTACTGTTCCACTGGAGGTCATAAGGTGAATGCACTAATTTGTAAGTCGCTCTGGATAAGAGCGTCTGCTAAATGACTTAAATGTAAATGTAAAATGTAAATCGATCCCGTTAATGGGATTTGATCACTAAGAAGTCAAAAATAGATCATATAAAAAATTATAATTGAAGAGGAGCAGAAAAATAACAGACACGAGGCTATATGGAGTCCCGGAACATATTCCAGTCTGTGCTAGCAAAACAGTTTTGTAGCATAGCATCTGCGTCATCTGACCACATCTTTATTGACTGAGTAACTGGGGTTTCTTGCTTAAATCTTTGCTTGTAAGCAGGAATCAGGAAGATATAAATATGGTCAGATGGATGGCGAGGGAGAGCTTTGTATGTGTCTCTGTGTGTGGATTAAAGGTGGTCTAGAGTTCTTTCCCCTCTGGTTGCACATTTAACATGCTGTTAGAAATTAGGGAAACGGATTCCTTGCATTAAAGTCCACGGCCACTAGGAGCGCCGCCTCTGTATGAGCGTTTTCCTGTTCGCTTATGGCCCTATACAGCTCATTGAGTGTGGTCTTAGTGCCAGCACCGGTTTGTGGAGGTAAATAGACAGCTACGAAGAATATAGATTAAAACTATCTTGGTAAATAGTGTGGTCTACAGCTTATCATGAAAACCTCGAGACTCCCTTACTATTAGATTTTGTGCTCCAGCTGTTGTTTACAAATATACACAGACCGTTACCCCTTGTCTTACCGGAGGCGGCTGTTCTATCTTACCGGTGCAGTGTAAAACCGGGCAGCTGTATTTTATCCATTTGTCGTTCAGCCACGACACAGTGAAACATAAGAATTACAGTTTTTAATGTCCTGTTGGTAGGATATTCGTGATCGTAGTTCGTCTATTTTGTTATCCAATGATTGTACGTTGGCTAATAGTGCTGATGGTAGAGGCAGATTTCCCACTCGCCTTCAGATCCTTACAAGGCACCCTGACATACATCCCCAATATCTCCGTCTCCTTCTCATGCGAAGCACAGGGTTTTGGGCATTGTCGGGCATCTGAAATAAATCCTTTGCGCCCGACTCATTAAAGAAAAAAACTCTTCTTCCATGACGATGTGAGTAATCACTGTCCTGATATCTAGAAGCACTTTTCGGTCATAAGGGACGGTGGTAGAAACATCATGTACAAAATAAATAACAAATAACGCAAAAAAAACACACACAATAGCACAATTGGTTAGAAGACCGTAAAACGGCAGCCATCTCCTCCGGCGTCATTATCTAGAGGAATTAGAAAGACCTTTCCGACCTTCTACCCAAAGTTCTTGTGCAGTGTATACCGCTGAACTGATAACGTGTCTGTCGTTTGACTGTGTAACTAACCAATCAGAAGTGCTCACCTTTCTGGTACTTGACTGGGTAGCCAATCAGAAGAGCACCCCTCTCTGTCTTTTGAGTGGGTATCCAATCAGAAGAGCTCCCCTCTCTGTCTTTTGAGTGGGTATCCAATCAGAAGGGCTCACCTGTCTGGTAGTTGAGTTTATATCCAATCAGAATGCCGTTAGGCTCCAGGGGTTTGTCCCACTCCAGGTGGATAACATCTGTACTCCGCTGGATGATCTTAAAGAACTTAGGAGCTTCTGGCACTAAACACACAGGGGAGAGAGGGAAAGAGAGGGGGAAGGATGTTAGAATGAGGGAGAGCGTGGGAGAGAGAAAGAGGGAGAGAGTTGGTAGGTGTAGGAGAGAGAGTGAGTTACAGTGTAAAAATCATTTGTCCAATGGACTGTATGATAGTTGGAGTTGTCCTTCTCTCTCCCTGTCTCACCTCCTTCCTTGGTACGGAACTCCACATGGTTGCTAGGCGGTCCCTCGTAGCGATTGTTGGCGACCACCATGTATATGCGGTAGTGGCTGTATGGCTGTAGGTCTGTCAGTATGCCAGTAGGCTGGGCCACGGTACTGTAGAACCCTTTAGTCTTCTTCTCTTTATTCACACGCAGACCCTTCACCATGCTGCCCTCACGCCAGTAGTACACCTGAGAGAGAGGGCCCACACACATTGTCATCACAGGGTGGTAGAAACACATGGTGTGTCTGTATGTATGTCTGTCTGTGGCCACGTGTGCCGTGTGTGTGTGTGTGTTTGTGTGTGTGTGTGTGTGTGTGTAGTGGGCTACAGTTCTCACCCTGTACTCCTTGAACTCTCCCAATACAGTGCTGGGATCTACTGGGGTCCAGTGGACATTGACCTTGGTGCTGTCAATCTTAGACACTCGCAGGTCAGTGGGAGGGGCTGTGGGCTCTGGAGGTACACACAGGTAGGAGATCATCAGCATGACAAGAGAGAAAGAAGAGAGAGACGAGAGCTAACATTTGCTCGTTCCAAAAAGATGATGAATGGTAAAGAAACGTTGCTTCATGGGTATGTAGGTTTGTGTGGGTACGTACTGTCCTCCCCAGAGTATCCTATGATGATGTTGGACTCGCCTCCCAGTCCAAAGTCATTCACAGCCCGCAGTTTGATCTCATAGGGTACGTAGGTCTCTGTGTCGTGGACAATGTGCTTTGCACCCACTGTAGTCACATTACTCCATTCCTCCCCCGTATCCTTCCGTCGCCACCACACCGAGTAGTGCAGGTTAGGGCCGTTTCGCTCTGTGTCCAACAAGGGCTGGAAAGCGCAAAAAGACACACACATTAGTCTAGTTTTTACTGGCTGAAACAACCTTGCCATTGAGGGTGTCATTGCTCCTCGTGAAGGGTAATGAGCGAAACCATGACATCAGTCCCTGCTATGATCCTCTTTCTGTCTCTCACCTCCCAGCTGATCTCCATGTTGTTCTTCTTGGTGCCCCAGCCTTTCAGGCCTCTAGGGATAACTTCTGGAGCTAAAACACACAGGGACACATGTCATCTCTCTGGCTAAAATACACTACCGTCAAAAGTTTTAGAACACCTACTCATTCAAGGGTTTTTCCTTATTTTTACTATTTTCTAAATTGTAGAATAATAGTGAAGACATCAAAACTATGAAATAACACATGGAATATTGTAGTAACCAAACAAGTGTTAAACAAATTCAATTCTAATTTGTATTTGAGATTCTTCAAATAGCCACCCTTTTCCTTGATGACAGCTTTGCACACTCTTGGCATTCTCTCAACCAGCTTCACCTGGAATGCTTTTCCAACAGTCTTGAAGGAGTTCCCACATATGCTGAGCACTTGTTGGCTGCTTTTCCTTCACTCTGCGGCCCAACTCATCCCAAACCATCTCAATTTGGTTGAGGTTGGGGATTGTGGAGGCCAGGTCATCTGATGCAGCATTCCATCACTCTCCTTCTTAGTCAAATAGCCCTTACACAGTCTGGAGGTGTGCTGGGTCATTGTCCTGTTGTTAAACAAATGATAGTCCCACTAAGCGCAAACCAAATGGGATGGCACATCGCTGAAGAATGAGGTGGTAGCAATGCTGCGTAAGTGTGCCTTGAATTCTAAATGAATCACAGACAGTGTCACCAGCAATGCACCCCCACACCATTATACATCCTCCTCCATGCTTCACGGTGGGAAGCACACATGCGGAGATCATCTGTTCACCCACACCGCGTCTCACAAAGGCATGGCGGTTCGAACCAAAAATCTCAAATTTGGACTCCAGACCAAAGGACAAATTTCCACCGGTCTAATGTCCATTGCTCATGTATTTCTTGCCCCAAGCAATTATCTTCTTCTTATTGGTGTCCTTTAGTAGTAGTTTCTGTGCAGCAATTGGACTATGAAAGCCTGATTCACACAGTCTCCTCTGAACAGTTGATGTTGACTGTTGTCTGTTACTTGACCTCTGTGAAACATTTATTTGGGCTGTATATTTCACAGAACTCCTAAAAAAGACACCCCCACCTGCCCTCCCTTCACCCTCCCTCGTTGCCTCCATTATCCTCCTTGATAACCCACTAGTATTGTGGTGAGGATTGGCTGGAGAAAGATCTGGTCGAACATCCTCCTAAATTCCCTTATCCCTACCCCCATCCATCCCCTCTCTCCCTCCCGGTGTCTGACTCACGGGCTCCGCTGGTCTGGTATCGTTGCGAGGGGAGGCTGGGGCGGCTCTGGCCCACAGAATTGACAGCGATGACTCTGAACTGGTAGTTGACGAAAGGAGAGAGCTCCAGGATGACAGTGTTGATGTCTCCGGGATAACTAGACAGGTTCTGCCACTTGCCTGACTCCCAACGGTCCTCCTCAAACTGAACCACGAACACTGCAGGGAAGAGGTGTGACAAGCCATGGAACGGTTGAATGTACGTATGTATTGGGGTTACATTGGGAAGTAGTCTTGTGTGTGAGTGAGTGAGTGAGAGAGGTGTGTGTGTGTGTGTGTGTGTGTGTGTGTGTGTGTGTGTGTGTGTGTGTGTGTGTGTGTGTGTGTGTGTGTGTGATGTTACTTTGTGTGAAGTGTGTACACGCGTGTGTGTATTTACATGTGACGGGGCTGTTGTGATCATCTCCATGTATCCAGGTGAGTCGTATGTTGCGTTCTTTAGCGTCAGTCAGCTCCAGGTCCGTGGGAGAGTCAGGACGGTCTACACACAGGAGGGCCATAGGGTTAGATGGTACACAATCACAAACACACAACACATGCATTCAAGCAAACACACACTCACGCACACACGCATATTGACACACACACCAGCACGTGCACATGCATGCACAGACACACTCATACGCACACAGACACGCAACCAAACACACTGATACGCACACACACACGTATAGTGCATTCGGAAAGTATTTTCCAGATTTTGTTACGTTACAGCCTTGTTCTTAAATGGATTCATTCTTTTTTTTTCTACCATAAAGACCTGATTGGTGGAGTGCTGCAGAAATGGTTCTCCCAGCTCCACAGAGGAACTCTGGGGCTCTGTCAGAGTGGCCATCGGGTTCTTGGTCACCTCCCTGTTTTGGTACCCTTCCCCAGATCTGTGCCTCGACACAATCCTGTCTCGGAGCTCTATGGACAATTCCTTTGACCTCATGGCTTGGTTTTTGCTCTGACATGCACTGACCTTATATAGACAGGTGTGTGCCTTTCCAAATAATGTTAAATCAATCGAATTTACCACAGGTAATCAATGGAAACAGGATCCAACTGAGCTCAATTTCGAGTCTAATAGCAAAGAGTCTGAATACTTATGTAAATAAGATATTTCTGATTTATAACATTTGCTAACATTTCTAAAAAATGGTTTTCACTTTCTCATTATGGGTTATTGTGTGTAGACTGATGAGGAAAATGTTTTATTTAATTCATTTTAGAATAAGGCTGTAACGTAACAAACTGTGAAAAAAGTCAAGGTGTCTGAATACTTCCCAAATACACGCACACACACACACACACAGATGCACAAACATACACCCTTTCAGCCATAGGCATATTTATACTCATATCTCTTACACACTGCATTCATTCCTTTGGCATTAGGAAGCAATAGTCCAAACGAACCACTGTTATGCTTATTAGAGTGAAGAGAGAGCAAAAAAGATAGAAATACACAGAGAGAGAGAGAGAGAGAGAGAGAGAGAGAGAGAGAGAGAGAGAGAGAGAGAGAGTGGAAAAGGCCACGGATGTTACCTGTAGGCAAGACACTAGACAGGGAGGCGTCCTCTGTGAGGGGGGCAGGGGGGTAAAGGTCAGAGGTTAAAGGTTAGAGGTTAGTCAGAGCATTAGTACAGTGGAGGAAACCCATCCACTACAGTACTACAACTGGTGTAGGGTGAAGTTGCCCCTAGACGCTAATCTTGGGTCAGTTTAGCATTTTCCTGACTAGTGGTTAAGGATAGAATTGGAAGAGGGGAGACTGATCCTAGATCTGTATCTAGGGGAAACTTTACCCGGAAGCACTATAACTACACAACCAGGAAACATATGTAGTACGATCCACCACCGATGCTGAGGACCTACAAACTATTAGTAGCAGGAGTCTGATAGAAGTCAATAATGAGAGTAAATTCAGTGACATAAAACAATTCCATGTATTATAGTGTTATCTATGCAGGGCTAACTACAACGTTAAGAAGATGTGGGTTGATGAGAAGATGATTTGTAGAATGAAAGTAGACCATTTTCAAATCCATGTTGAACCAATCCATGTTGGTTTATGTAGCTGGGTCTTGTAGGGCGAGAGTGTGTGTGTGTGTGTGTGTGTGTGTGTGTGTGTGTGTGTGTGTGTGTGTGTGTGTGTGTGTGTGTGTGTGTGTGTGTGTGTGTGTGTGTGTGTGTGTGTGTGTGTGTGTACCTGACACAGTAAGGCGTGCCGAGGCAGTGTCTTGGTCAATCTCTGTTTTAACAGTGCAGGTGTATGTTCCTTCATCTCCCTCATGGACATTGGGGATGGACAGAGAATCCTCATCCTTCTTCAACCTACAGTGCATAGACAAGGAAGGGAAAATATTACTGTGCTTGAACTATTGGAAACAATTAACTATTACAGCCAATGATACAGTGCTAACAGAATCACCAATTGTGGTCAATAAGGTATAATAATATATATATAATAATATAATATAATTTAATAAGGCTCCCTATATTTTCTATGTATGTTTTCTGCCATAGGTAAACGCTCATGCAAAATAAATAAGGTGTGTAAACGGCGTTTACTATAGTACTTATTACAACATTATTACAACATTATCACTCCATTATCACACTTTAACTTTACCTTACTATTGATCAATCGTGTACAATTCATCACATGTCACACAGGGGACAACAAAGTTACAGAAATCTGTTGTTGATTGTGTTTTGGGGTGTGTTTTACCTCGATCCCAGGGAGAGAGGCTTGTCATCCTTCAGCCAGGTAACAGTGATGGGCAGGGTGAGGTCTGATTTGACCCGGCAGTCGAAACGAGCCATGGTGCCTCTGATGGCTGACTGGTGCTCTGGAGCCCTGACGATACGGGTCGGCTCTGAAACACACCCGGGAAACAGCACACACGCATGCACATCCGGGACAATAAGTGGGGATATAAGGAAGGCAATGTTCTCCTTGATCCCTGACAAACACATTCGTGGAATTTCCGATCAGCTGCAACTCAGTAATATGAACAGTCGCTTTCTCATGATATGGGATGTTATTAAGGCCACTTTCTTATGACATGGGATGAATGAGAATGACAAATGCACTGCTGAATATGAATGTCCAATGCGAACCTCTAAGAAATGTCGTCTGCTCTGAGAAAGGAAAGGTCCGAGGTGTGATACAAATCTTTAGAGAGGATGGAAGATTCAATCCAAAATCACATGGGTTGATAAGGCACTTAGAACTGTTTGGCGACAACACAGGGACTATTTGGCACCGAGGAAGAAGAAGGATGGTGTGCTGTGATGTGATTGGTTGCTCTCTAACCTTTGACCTCCAGGCGGACCTGGTTCTCCTCCTTGCCCAGGATGTTCCTGGCCACGCAGGTGTAGGTCCCCTGGTCCTCAGCCCGTGCACGCTTGATCTCTAGGGTCCCGTTGATGTAGACCCGATAGTGACCACCGTCCAGACCACTTCCTTGACCATTCTTAAACCTTTATGGGCACAAACACAGAGGGGGAAAATACTCAGCGTAAGACACACTTTTTTCAAGTATCAGAAACGGAACATGATCCGTACTGTTCCATTATTTTAAAAGCACGGAAACCGGTCAGTAACGTTATTTTACGTTGCAGGCATTTCTTTTCTAGTTCCACAACAAAACGCAACAACACTCCTATGCAAAGCCCTCACTCTGTCACTCAGAATCTTATTCCAGCATCTGCCTGCAAGCTGAAAATCTCTGCCAGTGCGTGTGTGTGTTTAGGCTACCTGCCCCTCCCCCCTGAAAAGCATAAGCTAATATACTGACGTTAGAAGTGTGAAAAGATAGGAAGAGAGATTTTTTATTAGGTAGAGAAGAAAGGATTCACTTGTTCAATGCTAGTTAAGAACATTATAGGCCTAGTTATCACATTTAACATTGGATTTATTAACTACAAAAAGAAAATCAGTGTTTTTAATTCTGGTGCAGCTTCTATGAAGGCACTTTAAATGTCCTTTGAGCTTGCTAGCTCAAGCTTGTTAGCTAGCTAGTTCAAGCTCGTTAGCTAGTTAGCTCAAACTTGTTATCTAGCTAGCTTAACCCTTTCATGCGTGAGTTCCAAATATCTCTAACGGTCGCCCAGCGTGAGTTTTTTTATGCACGTGATGTTAGAATGTTCTCTCCATTCCAGAATGTGATTGATACGTAACAGTACATTTTATCCGCGCTGCCCTCAAACTAAAGCACGCAGCCTGTTTATATTTATAGGTTGTTTTAACTTCAATTTCAAATGATTTTCAAACAAGTTTTTATTTTCTAAAAACAGTTTGAATTTAGGTGTGTTACGCCTCCTCATTCATTCACATAAAAATAGTCATTTTTACTTTTGCGGATAATTACATTTTTGGGACATTTCTGACACGGACAAAATTCCCCAAGCACTACCCAATTGTTTGTGCAGTTCACGTCTGCAGACATTTGCTCATCTCCCGTCAGAACAGGATCTGCACACGTGTTCACATTTTCTATTCCACATTTCTATTGTAGCGTACTGTATGTATGGAGCATAATATATTTGTGTATATTCTTTATCACCGACACGTGAGGTAACGTTACTCATTTTATAACCTTTATGGTGTTATAGTCAATCGTGCTTACGTAGCCACATTCTTCTATTAGCTCTGTAAAACAATGCTAAATGCGTCAGAGAAGTATTATCTTGTGTTGCATTTTGAAGCTACCATGGCCTTATGACTCTCAAGTGGTGCAGCGGTCAAAGGCACAGCACATCAGTACTAGAGGCGTCACTACAGACTCCCTGGTTCAAATAGGCTGCGTTTCCATCAAAGTAAGTGCCTTATTACGTTATAATAGTTATAATAATAGTTTCTGCTGTAGCTGTAGATCATAATATATTCCTTATAACTGCGGACACGTGAGGTAACGTTACACATGTTATAACCTTTATGGTGTTATTGTCAATCATGCTTACCTAGCTACATTATTCTATTAGCTCTGTAAAACGATGCTAGTTGCGTCAGAAAACTATTAGCTTGTGTTGTATTTTGAAGCTACCCTGGCCTTATGACTTCCAAGTGGCGCAGCGGTCTATGGCACTACAGACACCCTGGTTCAAATCCAGGCTGTATCACAACTGGCTGTGATTGGGCGTCCCATATTGCAGCGCACAATTGGCCCAGCGTTGTCCGAGTTTGGCCGGTGTAGGCCATCATTGTAAATACTAATTTGTTCTTAAATTACTTGCCTAGTTAAATAAATAAAAGATATGACCATGGTTTGTTTATTTGGTCTATTCAGCATAGCTCTGTTCTGCCCTGCCTTGCCCCCTTGTGGAGCTCAAAAGTTAATTTCTTACTGTTATAACTCAAATCTGTGATTTTGTCAATGCAATAAACTATTTTTTTATAGCAGTGTTTATTATGTTACTTTTTGTAGTATTGTTTTATTGCTATATCCTTATATTGTATTCTAATGAATAATTCCTCTTTATTCTGTACTTTCAGAAACCAGAAACATTATTTGTCAATATCATAACTGGAGCTGGACATCTTTGGAGCTGAAGAATGAGGACAGCTTTTGTATGCTAACGTACACTCCTTAACAGTTGTACTGGATGAAAACACAGCAAGAAAACACATATGCCAATATGTAATATTAATCTATTTTATTGCAGTACTGGTAGTTGGTTCAACAACTTGTTTTACTAGAGGACAAAAAACTGAATATGCATAACCCATATTTAATATCCATGCAGTGACTGAACAACAACTGCATTTCCACCC
Organism: Oncorhynchus nerka; assembly: GCF_034236695.1. Lineage (NCBI taxonomy): Eukaryota > Metazoa > Chordata > Actinopteri > Salmoniformes > Salmonidae > Oncorhynchus > Oncorhynchus nerka. Next base: position 56,509,551 of record NC_088410.1, on the reverse strand, counting down.
CCATCTCTAAGGCATAGTATCATGGCTGCAACAACACTGAATGGCGCAGAGTGGGAGGTTACGTGGTTGACTGCCGGCACGCGCTACTTGTATCAATAAATCACTATCAGAAAATGTTTTGTGTGGTAATTATTTGTGTATTTACGATTTTATTCACATGTTTTCAATTCTAGGTGACAAATCATGCATTCCGATTCTTGCACAGATTGTAATGGGCACATATTATGTGTGTAAAATACCTTTTGAAGGTTGTACTGATTATGATGAGCTAAGCTAATTCCAGCTGTGTATCCATGTTTGTTGACATACAATGCATTCTGGGATTCACGTCTGTTTGACCAAAGATGTTATAACAAAATGAGGTGAGTAAGAGTTCACTAATTTTTTGAGGACTTCCGGAAATTCATGGTGGAATGTGAACGACGGTAGATGACACACCCCTTCAACATGCATACTACAAACAGACCAAACTCATCTCGTCTTCTCTTATTATCTTCGGTTTCTGTGAGGAAAAATGCATGGCTGCGCACTGAAACTAATGTCGGATTACTTTCGATTTCTATAAAGTGTTTTACCTAGTTATTTCGATCAATGGTGAGCTCACTCACCCGTGATGTGATTAATTATATACAGTAATTGCTATTAGCTAATTCATATTGTAGTTTACGTCAGCCGAGAGTTAGAAAATATGACTGCTTGTGTTGGGTCAATCTTTCCTCAGCGCTAGGACAAATGTAGCCTACATTTTTCCGGTTAGGATGATTGTGTTATGCTATATCTTCTGTGAATATCTGAACAATCCATCCAAAAATAAACTGCTGACATTCTGGACATAACTTTGTAAGGACTGTGTTTGTGTAAATAGTTTCTGAAAAAAGTGTGGCCAGCTCAAACGCTGATTGTTGCGTCATTCCGAAACTGCCGTTCTAAACTAGCATTCTAAATGAGTGTTCTAAACACACAGGTGTGACGCTTCAGGGACCACTGTAGAACGATCACACCCGTGTGATGGTACGTGTGAAAGGGTTAAAGGAAATTCAAAGTTCCTTCCTAGATGCTGCTCCCAGGTATAATTCTGTGGACCTAGTTCAGATAATGCATGTCATAACAAGATGCCTAGCGCTTCAAGCCTGTTCCTCAACCCTCTCACTCTCTTCCCGCCCCGTAAAATTTCAGTCACATCTTGCGCATAGGCAACTCTACACAAGTCAGTCATCTGCAGTCACAGCATAGTCTTACCTCTTTGTTGATTGATATCCATTGAATTGTGTCCATTTTCTGCTGGTCTCTCTATCATCTACACAACTAGCTTGCCTGCTCTATCCGCACCGATTGATTAATTAATGAGCTACAACTGTTGATTTCACAGGTTAAAAGGGAATAGAAAGAAACAATATAAACCAGTACTTTTTGGGGGTTCGAACCAGTTCAGAACACTATTTTACTAGTCGGAAGAGTGTAACGGAACCCCCCAAAAATAGTGGCTCAGTTCAGAACAAAACAATTGAAAAAAAATGTGGTTCCAACCCCTGACACGCACATCCATACACGTACCCACACACACAACTTTTAAACTTTTTGCACTCATATCTCCTCAGGAGGTAAGGTATCTATTCTATCTGGGTCTTTCTTTCCATACTCACTAGTATATGCATTTTTTTTTTGTGTGGACCACTGGAAGAGTAGATGTTGCACTACAGCTAATGGAGATCCTAATGAACTAAACTAAACTCACCAGCGTAGCTCAGGAAGTGGCGAGCCAAAATAGGGACAGTCCAGGAAGGTTCTGTTGTTCTCTATCACCTTTATCAGCTGGTTCTTAGGACCCAGCATTCTGGGGGCCATGTCTACAGAGAGAGAGGAAGAGAGAGAGAGAAAGAGAGAGGAAGAGAGGGAGAGGAAGAGAGAGAGACATAATACATTTACATATTTAGTCCCATTTAATTATAGCTTCATTACTCATCATCATAACCATCATCACCACTCTCTTTCTTACCCAGTATGCTAATGAATGCGTTGGCCAGCAAGTAACCATGGTCATTGGATGCATTACACTGGTACACAGCGCTGCTGCCGATCTGAACGGAGCGGAACATGATGGTGTCACCTTCCACCTTTCTGCTAGGGTTGGGCAAGGAGCCTGGAAGAGGGGGAGAAAGGAGGAGAGAGAGAGAAAAGAGAGACAGAGAAAGAGAGATAATGTAAAATGTAAAAACAGGCTGGATGTGGAAGCAGCTGATTTGAGTTGGCTTATTTTGATAGTATTTCCATGGCTGATGAATGATGTTGAATGGGTTGTGAAGGACTCACTATTGCTGTTGATCGGCCCTCCGTTGACCAGCCACTCGATGTGAGGTTTGGGGTTTCCATTGGCCCGACACACCAGACGACCGTTCTCATCCGGCGCTAGCACCAGATTGGACGGCTGGTCCAGCCAATAGGGAGCCGCTGTTGGGTACAAGAGACGCCATCGGTCAGATGGTCAACCAAACAGATCGACACGCACGTACGCAAAACACATGCAACACCCACCCGGACGCTCACATGCATGGCAACACACACACCCCTCCCCTCCTTACCTTTAACCTGGACGTAGATGGAGTGTCGGATGCTTCCTATCTGATTGTTGGCCATACACATGTACTCCCCTGCGTCCTCCTCTGACACACTGTCGATACGCAGAGTCTTATTGAAGTTGTCTAGTTTCACCTTCTGGTTCAGGTCTCCCCCCTTCTTAAACCACTTTATACTGGGAGTTGGACTGAGAGAGGGAGGGAGGGAAGGGAAAGAGTGGGTGAGATGGGAGAGGGAATAGGGGGTGAGATGAGGTGTTATTTTTCCTGATAAAAGATAGATTGTGTGTGTGTGTGTGTGTGTGTGTGTGTGTGTGTGTGTGTGTGTGTGTGTGTGTGTGTGTGTGTGTGTGTGTGTGTGTGTGTGTGTTTGTGTGTGTGTGTGTGTGCGTGTGTGTGCGTGTGCGTGTGTGTGTGTGTTTGTACGTGTGTGTGTGTGTGTGTGTGTTTGTACGTGTGTGTGTGTGTGTGTGTGTGTGTTTGTGTGTGTGTTTGTACGTGTGTGTACGTGTGTGTACGTGTGTGTGTGCCTGTTTCCGCCACTCACACTCCGGAAGCGATACACTCCAGCTTTAACTTTTCTCCTCTCATCACCATCCTCGAGCTGTCACTCCCCGTGGGGGAGAGGAAGTTAGGGGTGGTCTCTGCTACCTTACGACCTGGGGACAGGAGAGGAAGGGGTTAACACACCCACACAATACATTCAACCTTCATCTCAATTCTAATCAAACACAATGATTGGAGTTTATGTTTAATCCATGAGTCACGTCCGACACAGTAGGTGTACCAGCTCCTTATAAAGATATGAGACAGAGCACAAACTAATCGGTTTATTATTTTCATGCTTCCATGCCCAGCGTCTCTGCCAAGCAAACGGATGAAACGGTTCATCTACATCCGTAGAATGTTCTCATCGTTATCTTTCAGTTGCCCCCCTCAGCTTTGGCTTGTTTTCCGGTTTGTTCCGTAGCCATATCACCCTGTTAGTTGTTCCTTTGTCTCTCACCCCCCCTGGAGGGCAGCCATTTAAACCAGAGAAGAAGAAACAACAACAGCATTGATCTCCCACTTTCAGTCCGCCAGAGAATCACAATTACGTGAACCGAGACCAGAGACTTTAAATAAAAAAAGACTGACATCAAAACCAGTCCTGATGAATCACAGAGAAAACATATTGCTTCTTATTCCCTTTCCTTCTCTGCTTAGAAGGAAATCGTTTGATATAGTTAAAAGAGCATATATCGGGCCACTGAGTTCATATATTTCAGTGGTGTGCTTCATGTAACAACCCCAGTACATGGCTTAAGCATTTAGCTGATGTTAAATCCCTTCAACGTTTGGATCCCTTCCAGAACCTTCTGAGCTCTGAGTCAGGTTCAGAGTTCGGTCATTAAGGGATTTATACTCTTAAAGACAATGTAGCAGAAATGTTGAGTGAGGCATGTTGTGTTTACACATAGATCAGTAGGAATAGTACCACACTTGTGGCTGTGAGCTGTTTAACTGCTTGTTGCGTTGCACTTGACCAAAACCCACCTCAGATCCATTTCAATTCATTATAGATTTACTATATATGTATTATACTTACCCAACAACTCAAACATCATACGCATATAAATACAGCATTTCCTCACAGTAAACACATTAAAACATCTCTGCCCATAGTCAGTGTTACCAAACACTAAATACATTAGGTTGGGTAAGTTAGAAGGTTAGCCGCCAGTCAACAGAATTAGCTTAAGAGTAACAGAGCTATAATGAACCAGGCACACGTTAGCTTCTTTCGTGATGCAGATCTGATCTGTATGGGATTAAAGCATGTGTTAGCAGTTAGCATCTCCAGAGCACTGAAAACAGAGATGTGCTATTGTTAGTGACACTTGGAGAGGAGAGAGGGTCTCTGGGATTAGTGCAGACAACTGGCAGAGGACATATGTACGCCATCACCGCGACAAGTGACATTATAGCCGTGGTAATGCACAGCCATGGCAACGTGCAGCCAATGGCACCGCTTGAACGGGATCCTCCCATGGTGCACTGCAACCCCTGAGGAAAACTAGACCTAGCCCCCAGGGATAAGCTTACTACAACTGTGTGTGTGTGTGTGTGTGTGTGTGTGTGTGTGTGTGTGTGTGTGTGTGTGTGTGTGTGTGTGTGTGTGTGTGTGTGTGTGTGTGTGTGTGTGTGTGTGTGTGTAAGAGAGACAGGTGGTACAGCTCCAACCCGCTCCCATCCTCTCCCTGTGTGTGTGTGACCACGCCTACGTGCACATTTGCATTTGCAAGCTTATAACTATTAATGAACATATCATGAATACAGATGCTATTTCTTGCATGCATGGTTTAGGATAATCCCTCTCTTATACCTCTGCCACACGACCGTCCCAAAGAGGGTCACGGTGTCTGTCCCCATTTTGTTCCTATGAGAGTCGCCTCACAATGGTACACATGCCACCCCTCCCAGGCCTACTCCCTAGAGCCAGAGTAGTTAGAACATATGCCACTGGTTCCCCCTCTGGCTATATAGGCTGGCTGTGGATTGGGTTTGGGTTAAGGGCTTTATGATAAGCAGTAGGAATAGGAGCAGTAGGAGGTATTTTCATTTATTCTTATTTGACCTTTATTTAACTAGGCAAGTCAGTTCATTTTAAGAACAAATTATTATTTTCAACGACGGCCTAGGAACAGAGAGACCAAGGGGATGTCAGAGAACAGAGAGACCAAGAGGATGTCAGAGAAGAGAGAGACCAAGAGGATGTCAGAGAAGAGAGAGACCAAGAGGATGTCAGAGAACAAAGAGACGTCTTTCGAGGAGACCTTTTCTAATCCCTTTTTTTTGCAGTGCTAGCCTCTAGAGTACCACAGGGAGATTCTCCAAAGCTCTGCTGTCACCACTGACTTAGTTTGGAGGGGCTCTAAAGCCAGGCTTGACATTGGTTGAGTTAAGGGACAAACTGGCCTTTTGTCTGTACAGCTGCTGAGTTACCGCATATGCAATGAGTCAGCTGAAGGGAGAATTAGAGGTTATGCTAGGATAAAGGACCTTATGGGCAAATCAACACGGTTGTATTCTGGCAGTGAGAGGTCTTGGTCAGGGTGAGTGTCATTGAAAACAGCAGGGTGGGTAAATAAAACACCCCACGCTTGAATTAAATTGAGTTTAGTAAGGCTGAGCTGGCTGGTTATGAGGCCAGGGTTGAGGTTAAAGTCTCTGCTATAAAAAGCAATATCAGTCTGTGAAAAAGGTTGCTAACAGCATCCATTGAGGCTAGGCTGTGTTGTTAGCTGTGTTAGCTAGCTATGTTGGTCGCATATCCATTGAGCTGACTGATTAGCAGGCTACATGGCTAGCTGTGTTAGCTAGCTGTGATGTTAAGACATCCATTGAGCTGAAGGATTAACAGGCTAGGCTATACGGTGCTAGCTTTGTTGATAACTGAGTCATTCAACTGACTGGTTAGCATGTGCAGGCTAGACTACAGTGGTAGAACGGTGTTATGAGAGTGACACGGTACTGCTGGGGGTGAAGAATGGGAGGAAAAGGAAGAGAGCGTGTCTGGACTAGACTCACCACCGTACGGGTCAGTGGAGTTGACAGAGGAAGTGTCATTATACGGCTCCTCTGAAAACACACACACACACAGCAGTCAGCGTGCAGAACACGCAAACACACACGTAAACACACACACACACACACACACACACACACAATTATGCACACACACGCATGCCAACACTCACAACTACATAGCCTTTCCAGCTCTAAGAAAATCGTAGAAACTGAAGAGCTCCTTTCGTCCCTGCTTCAGAAAAAGAGAGATATCAACTTTAATGTCAACTGTAAAGAAAGCAGCTTCCAGGACACGTAGACGACAATCACTGCTGGAAGAGAACACAGGCACAACAGCTCACACTGAGGAACAAAGGAGAATGTCCTGATGAAATATTGTACATGTCATGGCACCAGGCCACCTGTAGATGGAGGCATCCTATTTCTCATATACACTGAAAGTACAAAACTTTGGGAACACCTTCCTAATATTGAATTGCACCCCCTTTTGCCCACAGAACAAGTCTTAATTCGTAGGGGAATGGACTCAACAAGGTGTAGAAAGCTTTCCACAGGGATGCTGGCCCATGTTGATTCCAATGCTTCCCACAGTTGTGTCATGTTGGCTGGATGTCCTTTGTGTGGTGGACCATTCTTGATACACATGGGAAACTGTTGAGCGTGAAAAGCTACCATCAAAGGCCCTTAAATCTTTTGTCTTGCCCATTCACCCTGCGAATGGCACACATACACAATCCATGTCTCAATTGTCTCAAGGCTTAAAAATCCTTCTTTAATCTGTCTCCTCCCCTTCATCTACACTGATTGAAGTGGATTTAACAAGTGACATCAATAAGGGATCATAGCTTTCACCTGGTCAATCTACTCTCTACACTAAGTGTATAATATGAGGCACACTGGTTGACCAGGTAGTAAAAGATCCCATCTGAACAGAGCAATAGACCATGGCTACATTCAAAGCCTGTGTGTGTGTGTGTGTGTGTGTGTGTGTGTGTGTGTGTGTGTGTGTGTGTGTGTGTGTGTGTGTGTGTGTGTGTGTGTGTGTGTGTGTGTGTGTAGCCTACTTACTGGTCTGCACTTTGAGTGTGAAGGGGTTCTTCTGCTGGATAGTGTGGGTGAAGAGGAATCGGGCGTTGCAGCTGTAGTCTGTGTGGGAGTCTTTAGCCAGCACATTAGAGAAATACAGGTCTCCATTCAGACCCATGGACACACGCTTGTCCTGGGTTATAGGCATCATGGCTGTGAAGGGAGGGAGGGGAGGGAGGGAGGGAGGGAGGGAGGGAGGGAGGGAGGGAGGGAGGGAGGGAGGGAGACATACTAAGTAATTTAGACTTCATGCTTCATAATCAACCATAACATGATCTTATTTCAGAGGCATCCACTGGACTGGCCAAAATGAGTAGCCTGTATCTCATGTGAAATGGAAAAACGAAACCTAGTCTCATTGGCTTGACCTTCTAACTAGTCTGGCCCCGGCTGAGTGTACAGTCGTGGCCAAATTTTTTGAGAATGACACAAATATAAATTTTCACAAAGTTTGCTGCCTCAGTGTCTTTAGATATTTTAGTCAGATGTTTCTATGGAATACTGAAGTATTATTACAAACATTTCAGAAGTGTCAAAGGCTTTTATTGACAATTACATTCTTTTCAACACCTCTGCAATCCGCCCTGGCATGCTGTCAATTAACTTCTGGGCCACATTCTGACTGATGGCTGCCCATTCTTGCATAATAAATGCTTGGAGTTTGTCAGAATTTGTGGGTTCTGTTTGTCCACCCACCTCTTGAGGATTGACCACAAGTTCTCAGTGGGATTAAGGTCTGGGGAGTTTCCTGGCCATGGACCCAAAATATCGATGTTTTGTTCCCCGAGCCACTTAGTTATCACTTTTGCCTTACGGCAAGGTGCTCCATCATGCTGGAAAAGGCATCGTTCGTCACCAACTGTTCCTGGATGGTTGGGAGAAGTTGCTCTCGGAGGATGTGTTGGTACCATTCTTTATTCATGGCAGTGTTCTTAGGCAAAATTGTGAGTGAGCCCACTCCTTTGGCTGAGAAGCAACCCCACACATGAATGGTCTCAGGATGCTTTACTGTTGGCATGACACAGGACTGATGGTAGCGCTCACCTTGTCTTCTCCGGACAAGCTTTTTTTCCGGATGTCCCAAACAATCGGAAAGGGGATTCATCAGAGAAAATGACTTTACCCCAGTCCTCAGCAGTCCAATCCCTGAACCTTTTGCAGAATATCAGTCTGTCCCTGATGTTTTTCCTGGAGAGTAGTGGCTTCTTTGCTGCCCTTCTTGACACCAGGCCATCCTCCAAAAGTCTTTGCCTCACTGTGCGTGCAGATGCACAGCTGAATCAACATTAGGAGATGGTCCTGGTGCTTGCTGGACTTTCTTGGGAGCCCTGAAGCCTTCTTCAAAACAGTTGAACCGCTCTCCTTGAAGTTCTTGATGATGCGATAAATGGTTGATTTAGGTGCAATCTTACCGGCAGCAATATCCTTGCCTGCAAGCCCTTTTTGTGCAAAGCAATGAAGACGGCACGTGTTTCCTTGCAGGTAACCTTGATTGACAGAGGAAGAACAATGATTCTAAGCACCACCCTCCTTTTGAAGCTTCCAGTCTGTTATTCGAACTCAATCAGCATGACAGAGTGATCTCCAGCCTTGTCCTCGTCATCTGATCCCTCTTCATAACATTCTGGAGTATATGCAAATTGCCATCATACAAACTGAGGCAGCAGACTTTGTGAAAATTAATATTTGTGTAATTCTCAAAACTTTTGGTCACGACTGTATGTAACATGTAACAGAGTACCATGCCTGTCCCCTCTAGCAATGTCTGGACACAGTGGCAGCCAGTGGTGCCAGCCATAGACAATATATCCTATCTAGGGTTCTATATCTATGGTGCCAGCTAGGTCAGCTCTAGTGTAGTGTGTGGGGCACTGTGTTAATGTTAACTCCTAACACAACAAGATGCTCCCGACAGATGATCACATACTCGGTAACTATAAAGAGCGAAACGGGCCAATCTGGTTGTCATGACGATGCCCGAGGTCCAATCATAACCCAGCCAGTGGTATCATGAAGTGGTGGTGTGCAATTGCGAATGGACAATGTGCTATAATAATATGATCACTGTATTTTCTAATCTATTGTAAGTATTCTGTTCATAGTGGCCCCATGGCTAATGCTCAGCATGTCTAATAAAGATTAAAACTGCTTCCCAAATGGCATGCTTTTCCCCACATAGTGCACTACTTTCGATCAGAGCCCTACGTGCCCTGGTCAAAAGTAGTGCATTATATAGGCATTAGGGTGCCATTTGGGACACAGCCTTACTGAACTGAACTGAATGGCTGAGGAGAATATAGTGGACACCATTAGCTGTGAAGGACCTCTTGAGTCTGGGCTCTTAAAATGGCTTCTGTCGTCTCTTGGGTTCTGCTCTCTCAGCTCTTTACCCAGTCAAGTCAGAGATTCACATGCATGCACAGACACACACAGACATATTTTCAGTTGGTCAGCAGTAACACACACTGCTATAGAAGAGGACAGAGAGAGAGAGAGAGAGAGAGAGAGAGAGAGAGAGAGAGAGAGAGAGAGAGAGAGAGAGAGAGAGGACAGATTGAGAGTGAAATGTGTTAAAGGTTTCTAGACAGGAACAAGAGTGAGTGAGAGAATAAAAGAGCAAGTGGCCAAACAGAAGAGCTGAAAGGTCAAACGACTGGCATAGAGAGAGACACTGTCAGAGAAAGACTATTTTAATTATGATAATATTGTAAATCTCCAAACATTGTTACGTCATGCCAATAAAGCACATTTAATTGAATTGAGAGAGTGAGACCTGTTGCCACAAGAAAAGGGCAACCGGTGAATAACAAACACCATTTTGTACTTTAACTATTTGCACTTAATATCACATTCATAACGTCTTTATTATTTTTTTATGTTTGTGAGTGCAATGTTTACTGTTCATATTTATTGTTTATTTCACTTTTGTTTATTATCTAGTTCACTTGCTATGGCAATGTTAACATATTTTTCCTATGCCAATAAAGAGAGAGTAGAGAGAGAGTCAGATAGAGGGGGACAGAGTCAGAGTCAGATAGAGGGGGAGAGAGAGGGGGGAGTCAGATAGAGGGGAGAGAGGGGGAGTCAGAGTCAGATAGAAGGGGAGAGAGTCAGAGTCAGATAGAGGGGAGAGGGGGGTCAGAGTCAGATAGAAGGGGAGAGAGTCAGAGTCAGATAGAGGGGAGAGAGGGGGGGTCAGAGTCAGATAGGATAGAGGGGAGAGAGAGGGGGAGTCAACGTTAGATAGAAGGGGAGAGAGTCAGAGTCAGATAGCGGGGGAGAGGGGGAGTCAGAGTCAGATAGAAGAGGAGAGAGTCAGAGTCAGATAGAGGGAGAGAGGGGGGAGTCAGAGTCAGATAGAGGGGGAGAGGGGGGGGCAGTCAGAGTCAGATAGAAGGGGAGAGAGTCAGAGTCAGATGAAAGGGGAGAGAGACAGTCAGAGATAAAGAGAGCAAGAGAGAGAGACAGAGAGAAAGACAGACAGACAGAGAGAAAGACAGACAGAGAGAAAGACAGACAGAGAAATAGACAGACAGAGAAATAGACAGACAGAGAGAAAGACAGACAGAGAAATAGACAGACAGAGAAAAAGACAGATAGACAGACAGACAGAGAGAAAGACAGACAGAGAGAAAGACAGACAGACAGACAGACAGACAGACAGACAGACAGACAGACAGGCAGACAGGCAGACAGACAGACAGACAGAGAGCTATTCTCACCGCTGTCCATCCAGAAGGTGAGCGGAGGGGGCAGACCAGGAGGAGGGTTACAGGCCAGGACCAGGGGAGATCCCTCACCCACTACCACTGGCTCCAACACCTCCTTAGGCCACAGAGGAGACTCTGACAGAGGGAGAGAAAGTTTTAGATACTTATTACAAGTCATATTCACTTGCTATCTATCTATGTGTGTGTGTGTGTTTGTGTGTGTGAGTGCATGTGTATGTGTGTATATCAACAGTCTCCTCACTGGACACTCGTAGTAGGATCTTGTTGGTCAGCGCCGTTCCAAAGTTGTTGGAGGCAAAACACTGGTATTCCCCCTCGTAGTCCTCTGGCCTCCCTCCGCTCCGGAAGCTGATTTCCAGCGTTCCTGAGCGCTTCCGCATCGTCACCCGCGGATCCTTCCCCACATTGAAGAACTTCCCGTTCCGTCGCCATGAGAACCTGAGACGCCATGGAAACAGAACAGAACACAACAACTGGGTCAATCCTAGAACTAGAAAGCAGGAGTAGTCAGTGATGTAAGAGACGTCTAAATTCTTCAGGAATTCGTCCTGGGCCCGTATTCATGTAGTGTCTCAGATGAAGTGTCCCGGTACAGGATCAGGTCCCCTCTGTCCATGCAATCTTATGTATTATGATCTAAAAGACTGAACTATTCCTAGATCAGCACTCCTACTCTGAGAAGCTGGTCCAGGTCTGTTATGTCAAGCATTGTCTAATGCTTCTTTATCTCAACCACTAATGAGCAGTTGAGCAATTTGCGCGGAACACAGATTAATAAAGACTCCAGATTAAGGACTCCAGATTAAGGACTCCAGATTAAGGACTCCTAAAATGAAAAAGCACTTTCAAAGGAGACTCTTGATTTGATAAAGCTTTTAGGGAGCCAGGAGTAAAAGACTTAATCTGTGTCTGTGCAACCACACAAAATGTTTTTGGATTGAGAAGCACTTCTGATTGGTTAATGAATGAATACAAGCACGCGGTTACATAACTGCTAGGGCTGCTATTTTGAAAAGGGGATTACTGTCATATTTACTCAACATACAGTAGAGTAGACAGAGTCGATTCTAGTCCCATAGCTCTGTCTGTGGCAGACTGTAGGACCAGGGTCATAGAACCATAACGAGAGCAGGACAATGGGTGTATCTCTAGGAGGCTGTATGGGAGCCAACAGGACTGATTGGGACTGAATGAGTGAGCGATCCCTCTCTGAATGATTCATGAGCATGAATAGTAAACTGGCCGCATCATTCTAGCACAATGACTTGCCTAGGAATGGAAAGAGGTGTGTGTGTGTGTGTGTGTGTGTGTGTGTGTGTGTGTGTGTGTGTGTGTGTGTGTGTGTGTGTGTGTGTGTGTGTGTGTGTGTGTTGTGTGTGTGTGTGTGTGTGTGTGTGTGTGTGTGTGTGTTTAACTATTCTTGTAGGGACCAATAGTCCCCACAAGAATAGTAAAAAAAACAGAAATTTGACCAACTGGGGACATTTTATTAGTCTCCACAAGGTCAAATGCTATTTCTAGGGGGTTTAGTGTTAAGATTAGAATTAATGTTAGGGCTAGAATTACGTTAAGGGTTAGGAACTATGGTTAGTTTTAGGGTTAAGGTTAGGAGCTAGGAGCTAGGGTTAAGTTTAGGGTTAGGGTTGATGTTAGGTTTTTGAGTCAAGGTTAGGGTTAGGGTTAAGGTTAGGGTATGGGTACAGGTTAGGGTTAGGTTTAGGATTATGTGTTAGGGAAAATAGGATTTTGAATGGTGTGTGTGTGTGCATTTGTATGTGTGTATTATGTGTGTATTGTGTGTTTGTTATGAGTGTGTGTTATGTAAACCCTCAATGTGCCTCGAAACAAACAAAAAGCACCCCTGAATGAGACCACTGTCCTCAGCTGGTCAGGGCCTACATGGGTGTGTGTGTGTGTGTGTGTGTGTGTGTGTGTGTGTGTGTGTGTGTGTGTGTGTGTGTGTCTGTGGGTCTGTGTGTGGGTGTGTGTGCGTGTGTGTGTCTGTGTGTCTGTGTGTGGGTGTGTGTAAGTGGGTCCGTATTAGCCCATCTGATGGCATGAGGGGAACAGGAGGAGGTAGAATAATGGTTTAAAGGGGACACAGGCTGGCATATCAGGTTGAGGCACAGGGGAGGGTGGTGTGGGTGCTGCTGGTGAGTTGGTGTGGGGGAGGAGGAGGGGGAGGAGGTGGTGGAGGAGGGGAGGAGGTGGTGGAGTGGGAGAATTAGGAGGAAGTAGTGGAGTGGGAGAAGGAGGAGGAGGTGGTGGAGTGGGAGAATTAGGAGGAAGTAGTGGAGTGGGAGAAGGAGGAGGAGGTGGTGGAGTGGGAGAAGGAGGAGGAGGTGGTGGAGTGGGAGAAGGAGAAGGAGGAGGAGGTGGTGGTGTGGGAGAATTAGGAGGAAGTAGTGGAGTGGGAGAAGGAGGAGGTGGTGGAGTGGGAGAAGGAGGAGGAGGAGGAGGTGGTGGAGTGGGAGAAGGAGAAGGAGGAGGAGGTGGTGGAGTTGGAGAAGGAAGAGGAGGTGGTGGAGTGGGAGAAGGAGAAGGAGGAGGAGGTGGTGGAGTTGGAGAAGGGGGGTTAAAGGCAACATAGTTCAGTGTGTTCCTATTGTGATGACATGACCAGAGATGGAGGGACAAGGGAGAGGAGCAGGCGAGGGGAGGAGTGGGGGCGAAGAGAGAGGAGGAAGCAAGGTGAAAGCACTTGTCAGGTCTGGATAGCAGGGCACTTGTCAGCTTGGGAATATGGAGGGTGGCTGGATGGCTGTCATGGGGTATGGGGTAGGGGCAGGGGTGGGTGGAGTGCAGGCGATGGGTTTGGGATGCTGACAAGGTTCAGGTGGGGGTTGGAATGGGGTTGAAGGTGGAGGGTAGGGGGTGAAATGGGGTGCAGGATGGCACACTGGCAGAGCAGTGCTGACCTATTCATGCTCAAACTAATGACTGTCATCCTGTATAACTGTCATCGTCAGAGAGGGAGAGAGAGAGAGAGAGAGAAAGGCCATGGTAAGGTAACAGTAGGGCAGATCGAGAGGGGGGGTTGAGAGAAGTGAGACAAGATATAACAGGGAGAAAAAAAGAGTGAATATGAGAGCGAGAAAGAATGAGAGCGAGAACAAGTGGAGACACCCAGCTCCAGCAGGGAGAAAAGGAGGGGTAGAGTGTGAGATAACGACAGAGTAGGAAAGTATGCAGGATGGAGAGAGAACAAAACAAGCACAAACAAAAAGACAAAAGAATGATCAGAGAAAGAGAGAGAGAGAGAGAGAGAGAGAGAGAGAGAGAGAGAGAGAGAGAGCGAGAGACAAAGCAGGCGAGAGGGTGCAGGAAATGAGAGACGACAAGCCGAATGGAGGAGGGAGGGAGGAGAGAAGCGATAGATGACGGATGGACAGAGGGAAGGATGGAGGGATGAGAGGAGGTCTTTGTGTGTAACTCACGTTGGCACGGGGTTCCCCTTGGCCTCACACTCAATGATGATGTTATCTCTGGGATCAACAATGTAGTCCTTCAACGACTGTTTCATAATGGTGGGAGGCTGCTTCACTGGAGAGAGAGCGAGACAATGGAGAGAGAGAATGTACCGAGAGAGAGAGAGAGGAAGAGAGAGACGAAGGACAGAGAGAGAGCGAGAGAGAGAGAGAATGTACCAAGAGAGAGAGAGGAAGAGAGAGACAAAGGACTGAGAGAGAGCGAGAGAGAGAATGTTCATAACCTCTAACTTACCTCTAGCCCTAGTAGGCATTTACTGTATATTTAAAAATAAAAATATAAAACATGAACACGTATAGGAAGCATTCTTCGACCCTGCTGCTGGAGGGCTGCAGTGGGTGGGCGTGTGTGTGTGCGCGCGTGTGTGTGTGTGTAGGCTTTTGTTCTAACAAAGCACTATAACACACCTGGTTCACCTAATGAACTAAACAAACAGTAAGACCTTGATGAGCTGAATCAGGTGTGTCAGTTTAGTGTTAGGAGATAAAAGACATTGCACCAGACAATACACATCACCCCCCCCCCCTCCACACACACCACCACAGCACACTCACACACACTCACACCGTGGCCATATCCAGGAGGAGTGAAGGAAGAAAGGAGAGCATTAGGCTATGGTGTAGATGAATTGGTTCCATTGACTCTGTGTATTCTCCCCTCCCTCTGGCCTTACACAGCTGTGCCCACTCTTCTATGCACATTTCATTTCCCACTTAAGCCAGATGATTCCCCACTGTGTCTCTGCCCTGCTCCACTTCTAGATCACTGGGCGCTAGGGGATCACTCTGCTCCTTCTGCCTCAGCACCGACACTACACAGCAATCAGGCCCAGCCTCAAAGAAAAACTGTTTGCGCCCTCCCGCTGTACAAACTAGCCCCAGTCGAAAGGAAAGCCCACTTGCCAAGATGTGCCAAGGTGGGAGAGAGGAACGACTGTGTGTATTCGTGTGTTCCATAAATCTTGTCCAGAGTAACCGCAGTCTTATAGGGAATAGCCCAAGTCTGACGGAAGTTCCCTGGCCAAGATAGAGAACCTTCTGTTAGAGGGAAAGAGCGAGGGGATTTCATCGCTCATTACTATTCTCTCTGTCCTCAGTTTGGGGTTGCCGGGCAGTTACCCAACTGTTGTTAAGCACTACTTTGAATGTATAGAATAGGTAACAACTGTAGTCATCCACCCGTTTGTGAGTCCAGTGGTTAAAGCAACAAACAAAAAAACATGACTGAAACTTGACTGGGGCCAAGTTAACCTCCCCGTTCATGTAAGAAAGGCATGACAATGGCTTTTAGTGAATGAGGATCATTTTGTACAGTTTGAACTGCGAGTTTGACCAATTCCAGTACCCTTGTTTATGATTATTCCTATTTCTCCTGTTACCAGTCACTTTCTCTTAATCCCTGCCTACATGTACAGTGCATTCAGAAAGTATTCAGACCCCTTCACCCTTTCCACATTTTGTTAGGCTACAGCCTAAATGAATTTTTACTAGGATTAAATGTGAGGAATTGTGAAAAAACTGAGTTTAAATGTATTTGGCTAAGGTGTATGTAAACTTCCGACCTCAACTGTATGTAAATGTGATATTTAAAGTTTTCTTTTTTTTTTTATATACATTTGCAAAAATGTTGAATTTTTTTTTTCTTTGTCATTATGGGGTATTGTGTGTAGATTGATGAGGGGAAAAAAACATATATATATATATATATACACTGCTCAAAAAAATAAAGGGAACACTTAAACAACACAATGTAACTCCAAGTCAATCACACTTCTGTGAAATCAATCTGTCCACTTAGGAAGCAACACTGATTGACAATAAATTTCACATGCTGTTGTGCAAATGGAATAGACAACAGGTGGAAATTATAGGCAATTAGCAAGACACTCCCAATAAAGGAATGGTTCTGCAGGTGGTGACCACAGACCACTTCTCAGTTCTCAGTTCCTATGCTTCCTGGCTGATGTTTTGGTCACTTTTGAATGCTGGCGGTGCTTTCACTCTAGTGGTAGCATGAGACGGAGTCTACAACCCACACAAGTGGCTCAGGTAGTGCAGCTCATCCAGGATGGCACATCAATGCGAGCTGTGGCAAGAAGGTTTGCTGTGTCTGTCAGCGTAGTGTCCAGAGCATGGAGGCGCTACCAGGAGATAGGCCAATACATCAGGAGAGATGGAGGAGGCCGTAGGAGGGCAACAACCCAGCAGCAGGACCGCTACCTCCGCCTTTGTGCAAGGAGGAGCAGGAGGAGCACTGCCAGAGCCCTGCAAAATGACCTCCAGCAGGCCACAAATGTGCATGTGTCTGCTCAAACGGTCAGAAACAGACTCCATGAGGGTGGTATGAGGGCCCGACGTCCACAGGTGGGGGTTGTGCTTACAGCCCAACACCGTGCAGGACGTTTGGCATTTGCCAGAGAACACCAAGATTGGCAAATTCGCCACTGGCGCCCTGTGATCTTCACAGATGAAAGCAGGTTCACACTGAGCACATGTGACAGACTTGACAGTCTGGAGACGCCATGGAGAACGTTCTGCTGCCTGCAACATCCTCCAGCATGACCGGTTTGGCGGTGGGTCAGTCATGGTGTGGGGTGGCATTTCTTTGGGGGGCCGCACAGCCCTCCATGTGCTCGCCAGAGGTAGCCTGACTGCCATTAGGTACCGAGATGAGATCCTCAGACCCCTTGTGAGACCATATGCTGGTGCGGTTGGCCCTGGGTTCCTCCTAATGCAAGACAATCCTAGACCTCATGTGGCTGGAGTGTGTCAGCAGTTCCTGCAAGAGGAAGGCATTGATGCTGTGGACTGGCCCGCCCGTTCCCCAGACCTGAATCCAATTGAGCACATCTGGGACATCATGTCTCGCTCCATCAACCAGAGACTGTCCAGGAGTTGGCGGATGCTTTAGTCCAGGTCTGGGAGGAGATCCCTCAGGAGACGATCCGCCACCTCATCAGGAGCATGCCCAGGCATTGTAGGGAGGTCATACAGGCACGTGGAGGCCACACACACTACTGAGCCTCCTTTTGACTTGTTTTAAGGACATTACATCAAAGTTGGATCAGCCTGTAGTGTGGTTTTCCACTTTAATTTTGAGTGTCACTCCAAATCCAGACCTCCATGGGTTGATAAATTTGATTTCCATTGATCATTTTTGTGTGATTTTGTTGTCATCACATTCAACTATGCAAAGAAAAAAGTATTTAATAAGAATATTTCATTCATTCAGATCTAGGATGTGTTATTTTAGTGTTCCCTTAATTTTTTTGAGCAGTGTATATACAGTTGACGTCGGAACTGGTTGCGCTTCGTTGGACTATCATTTGTTTTTTTAACAGGCCCAACACACCTCCAGGCTGTGTAAGAGCTATTTGACCAAGAAGGAGAATGATGGAGTGCTGCATCAGATGACCTGGCCTCCACAATCACCCGACCTCAACCCAATTGAGATGGTTTGGGATGAGTTGGACCGCAGAGTGAAGGAAAAGCAGCCAACAAGTGCTCAGCATATGTGGGAACTCTTTCAAGTCTGTTGGAAAAGCATTTCAGGTGATGCTGGTAGAGATAATACTAAGAGTGTGCAAAGCTGTCATCAAGGCAAAGGGTGGCTACTTTGAAGAATATAAAATATAAAATACATTTTGATTTGTTTAACACTTTTTTGGTTACTACATGTTTCCATATGTGCTAGTTCATAGTTCCGATGTCTTCACTATTATTCTACAATATCGAAAAATAGTAAAAATAAAGAAAAACCTTTGAATGAATCCAAACATTTGACTGGTACTGCATATATGTTATTAGTTATACTATTGTGATATTGAAAACTGCACTGTTGCATAGGGCTTGCAAGTTCAGCATGCCACTTTACTTGTGAATTTGACAAATAAAACTTGAAACGAAATGAGTATTATAACAGACACAATAGACAATAGACACAACAGAAGCATTTCTGGGGTGATCCACAAAATGAGTCAAAATAATAATATTTTTTTAAATCAGATTTTTTTTATATTAATGAAGACATGCTAAAGTGCAATAACTCAGCATGTCCATCTGTGCACTCTGTGTGTTATTTTATGTGACTAACCTCATAGGGTCAAACCTGCTATGTGAACTGAACTCTCGTTTGAATATGGTCAAACTATTCCTTAAATATTTGGTTTAAAAGAAACATTGAACATATAAGAGTCATAGTGTAAAAGCAGGTGAACTCTTTTTGGCCATTTCCTGTTTTTTTTCTGGTGGAACACCCAGTGGGTCGAGCAGGATGCCTGTCACCTATAGATTGACAGTCTATAAACGTTTTGGAAATTGTTGTTGTTGTTATGAAGCTTGCATTCAATTGCCCCTCCCAGTTCCACACAACAAGCTTCCATTCCCCCTGTTACAAATGTATGGCTGATTTAAGATAAAACTCGTCAACCCTGTTACTTAATTTGGCACCTAATAGGCACTTGCTATGTTTTTTTAATTTTATTTAACCTCTTGAGATGGGAAACATGTTCATTATTAAATTGAATGTGTGATCTTTATGAGTGGAAGGTTAAAATGAGTTACACTACTCAAAAGGGACTCATTTCGTGGAATGACCCTACTGTGTTAATAGAAAAACACTTACGGTCCTGCTGGATCTTTGCTGTTGGTCCCAGAGAGAGTACAAAAATAAAAATATACAGAGAGAGAGAGAGAGAGAGAGAGAGAGAGAGAGAGAGAGAGAGAGAGAGAGGGCGAGAGATAGATGTTGCAGTTGCTGTTAGTGATATTAGAGGGTTCATTAAAACATTAGCCTATAGCAAGAGCATGTCTACAGCATTAAACAATGTTCCGGTTGTGGAGTTATGTTATGGAGTAGTTATGTTATGGAGTAGTTATGTTACGGAGTAGTTATGTTATGGAGTAAGTATGTCCTAAAAGAAAAGGATGTGGCAACAATGTTATTCTACTCCAAAAACAAAAGTCATTCTACTGTTATACCCATGTTATGTAGCTAAAGTACATTTATATTAGTTATACGATTAGCTAGCTGCGTAGAAAGTTGAGCGACTACACTGACTGTGAATATGTCCTGAAGCAAATTAGCACAATGAGATGGAAACTTACCTGTTGATGGATTCCACATGGCGACATGGTTGATTTTCAGGGGGCGGGGGGCAGACAGAGAAAAAGAGAGAGATTATATGATCGTCACAGTCTGCTAGCATCGGCATGGTAAGATAACCGCGAGCTAAGAAGACCCCGCCCACTGGACACACACTGATTGAATCGACGTTGTTTCCACGCCATTTCAATGAAATGAACCAGCATGGAATAAACATTCAATTGATGTCTGTGCCCAGTGGACAGACATTTGGGACAATCTGTGATAGTACTATAACTGAGAAACTAAAATACAAATATATGTGATTATTTCCCACTGCATGAATTATCACAAAACAGTACATTTAAGTGTATAATATATTTCCATAACGGATGTTTTTGGTTGACGTAGCTGACACAGTGGTCCAAGGCTGTGTCTGATTGAGAGTCCCTCCCCTCCCCTTGATGTAATTTTCCTAGTGTGTGTGTGTGTGTTTTTTCCAAGGCTATGGGGGGGGCGGCTGCCTATAGACAGGTGAAACACCCAACCCCCCCCCCCCCCCCAGATCTTTTATTTAGTCAGAATAAGCCATGGTCACATGGGAGGGGTAGGGGAAGGGTGAAGGGACAGAACCTAAGAAGGACATGACAACCCTCATCAATAGAGGTCACCACTGGGACCTGGGGAGGATGGGGGTGGCTGGGGAATGAGAACAGAGATAAATTAATCTCTCCTCAGCTCACATTAGAGACATACAGTCCTATAGACAACACATGGTACCATTCATTCCTCTCAGTTGTGCCTGTACAGCAGTAAGTGAGAAGCAGAGGATTCCACTTTTCTCTGTTGTCTATCAACCACCTGGGGCCTCATTTATAACCGTTGAGTAAATTTAACACTAAATATCTGCGGGCACCATTTCTGAAAATATTGAGATTTCTGAACTTGATGCGCGCCATACAAACGCACGTTTCCTATTTTAAATGAGACTTGTAGTGAAACTGCGCGAGTGAACAAGCATTATAGCACCGCATGAAAAAACGTCCATCGTTCACCTTTTATGGTGACAATCATGCCCTTATTTGCTGATACTTTGGCAGTATTGGAATTAGGCCAATACAGTATCTGAAGGAAATAGCAACGGCGACCTTGATAAAAATGTCTTTGAAGTTGTTGGCAGAATGTTTTCTTTTTCAGTGGGCCTACTTACAGTAGTAGCCTATACACACTTCAATGAATCAACTGTATTTTCACCTGTTAAATTCTACAGTAAGTTATTAACCGCGTTAGCTGTCGGAAGCATAGGCTACAGCAAAAACTAGAAATTATCATAGCCTTTCTTAGTAGGCGCAATTACATGAGAGATGGTCATGGCATGGTTACTTCCGGAATATGAAGTAATCATGGTCAGAAAAGGTGAGGGATTTATTATGCAGTGGTTATGATATATGTAGGCTATTATGTTTATAAATTCAATATTGTCTACTTGAGAAATTTGACATTACAGCATTCAGACGTAGCTTACCAAAGTCAATGGAAAAGGTCAAAGGTCTGGCCTACTGTTAAACTCCACTTATCTTTTTACTACGGTGAAGTGGATCCAATTAAACGAGAGATGGGATGAATGGTAGCCTATACTAACTTGTTGTAGCCCTATAGGCTATTTCACAAGTATCCTATGAAACCACCAAAGTCAGAAAGGTGAGGAATTTATTCTGCAATCATGGACATTAAATAAATAATAGGAAATAAATGCCTATTTCTAATTATTTTAGAAAGTAAAGATAAAATAATTTACAGAAAATCATTCCATCTTGTTATTAATTTTAGCTACCTGATTTTTTAAAACGAATAAGTCATCATATTTTCCCGTTTGCACAAGGCTACTAGGCTACTAGGCTACTGGGCTACTTTTGCCTTCTTGCAATGCAATACTTCAACTACTAGAAACTGTGTGTAGGCATGGTCTAAAGTTTGCAGGAGGATAAGCACATTCTCACGTAGTAAAGTTCTGTTTTATAAATGGAAAATGTTGTATGAAAATAGGTGCACACATGTTTTGGGGCATATCTTCTGCATACACAAAGTTGATAAATAAGGCCCCAGGGCTATAAAATCACCTGTTTTCAGACAGCCCCTTTTCTGCATCTCTGTCTCCTTTTCTCTTTCCCTCTCTCCCTCTCTCTGCCTCTCTCTCTCTCTTCTCATGTCTTTATCTCGTCTGTCTTTTTCTGCCTCTCTGCCTCTCTCGCTCTCTCTATTCTCATCTCTTTATCTCTTGTCTGTCTTTCTCTACCTCTCTCTCTCTCTTCTCACCTCTTTATCTATTGTCGGTCTTTCTCTGCCTCTCTCTCTCTTCTCATATCTTTATCTATTGTCTGTCTTTCTCTATCTCTCTCTCTCTCTTTCTTCTCATCTCTTTATCTCTTGTCTGTCTTTCTCTACCACTCTCTCTCTCTTCTCATGTCTTTATCTCGTCTGTCTTTCTCTGCCTCTCTCTCTCTCTCTTCTCATCTCTTTATCTCTTGTCTGTCTTTCTCTGCCTCTGTCTTCTCATCTCTTTATCTCTTGTCTGTCTTTCTCTGCCTCTCTCTCTCTTCTCATCTCTTTATCTCGTCTGTCTTTCTCTGCCTCTCTCTCTCTCTCTCTCTCTCTCTTCTCATGTCTTTATCTATTGTCTGTCTTTCTCTGCCTCTCTCTCTCTCTTCTCATCTCTTTATCTCTTGTCTTGTCTGTCTTTCTCTACCTCTCTCTCTCTTCTCATGTCTTTATCTCTTGTCTGTCTTTCTCTGCCTCTCTCTCTCCTCTCATCTCTTTATCTCTGTCTCACTGGTGATGAATATATTTGTGAGAGGTCGAAGGGGTTACAAGGGTATTATGTATTTTTCTCTGTTGGGGCATCTCCCCCCGTTGTGTGTGTCCTCTGTCTGACACTAATCAATAGAGCTTCCTGAGGGCGCTGGGTGAAAGGTTGTGGGGTATAAAGAGACATTGAGAAAGACGGCGCCGTAGGGGGGAGATGAGGTGGAGACTACAGAGGTGATGACAGCTGATGACCGTGTGTGAATGTGTGTCCATACCCTGTGTGTTTGAGGCACATAAAGAGGTAGACAATAAGTGGTGTGTGTGTGTGTATGTGTGTGTGTGTGTGTGTGTGTGTGTGTGTGTGTGTGTGTGTGTGTGTGTGTGTGTGTGTGTGTGTGTGTGTGTGTGTGTGTGTGTGTGTGTGTGTGCTCACATATGTGTGTGTTTGACCACCTCATAGCAGGTGCCCGTGGGGCTTTATCTGCTATCAAATGATTTTTCATAATGCCACTGTGAGACATTCTCAGCTATTATTGTCCCTTTTTAACAAAAAGTGAGAATGAAAGGAGAGAGAAAAGAGAAAAGGCTAGTTCTCTTTCACTTTGTCTCTTTGTTTCATATTCCCACTGGAGTCAGTCCGATGGGACACTATAGTCGGGAGCTTTCACACATGTTATGATGGCCTGGTACTGGAGTGTGTGTGTAACAAGATCTCATAGTGTCCCTTCGAAATTCAACGTGTTATGGATGAACGTCACAATTAGTTCCGCTTGGTTACAGGGTTAAAACGGAAAGGTTAACAGTTTAGGCATTCATTCAGAGTGGTTAAGGTTAGGGCTATGGTTTGGGGAAGGCTTAACACAAAATAATGAAAGACAATGTGCTATTACCATAAGGTACCATCAGTATTGTGTGTGTGTGTGTGTGTGTGTGTGTGTGTGTGTGTGTGTGTGTGTGTGTGTGTGTGTGTGTGTGTGTGTGTGTGTGTGTGTGTGTTAGTGTGTGTGTGCGTGCGTGCGTGTGTGTGTGTGTGTTGGTGTGTGTGTGTGTGTGTGCCTGCGTGCATGCGAGTGTGTAAGATGGGGGATGGTGAGCTCCAAACCTATTGTTCAAGATATCACTGGATATGAAGCTAGATCTGCAGATGTAAAGACAGGATCACTGTGTTGAGTAATACATCTTCGACATCACTTGATCTTACAGTATACTGAAGACGTTGATTTACTGTGGAGTTCCTTCTGAAAACTGTCACGGTTTGGTGTCTCTACACCAGCGGGTTAGAGCGAGGTGCCGCATACCATAATAAATGACAGATATGTGTTTGCGATGTGGTTGTTGGACTTACAATCGAGAGGAACATCGATAGCAGACACTTCTTGCCACAGCAGCAGGACCAGTGATATGACAGACAGGGCCCAAGGCCCGCCCTGCACCAACATCTCTCCCCTCTGTTTCTCCTCTCTAGTCGCAATTCCTGATACGTCTCTGACCTATGTGAGAGAGAGAGAGAGAGAGAGAGAGAGAGAGAGATGTGTTTTCAGCGTGTGGCTGGCCTACATCTGCAGCTGAGGCCCTGGCTCCCCAGCGAGACTTGCCCATAGACAAGCTTCAGAGAGAGGAGAGATGTAGACATCACACAGACCAGTATCCCCCTCTCCTCCACTACCACATTACCCCAAACCATTACCGGTACCAGAATCAGTACCCCAGTTTCCCAGGCCCAGCACTAACCCCCGACCCTCTTTCTCCCACAATAGTGCAGACTCCCAGGACCCTGTTCCTCCACTGCCCAGGCCTCCAGACCCGGAGTAACATAACATAGAAGAGGGTACCAGCTCAGCCCACTAGCCCCATAAACCCTGCCCCCAAACCCAGACCCTGAACCAACCCCACTCAATCACACAGCAGCTGAAGACACTGACTTTTCATTCAACATTCCCCTCCATTTCAACCAACTAAATACATGACGAAATACTAAATGGCGATATACTTACATAAAGCACACTTAGTGGAAACTGTAAATAATAGATGCATCTTACAGCGATTAGTCAACAACAGCTTGTTACCCCTGGGGTAATACCCAATTCTCGTACAAAACCTGTGCGTGACCCACACACACACTCCCATGCATAAACCATCTGGTGATATGTCAACCAAACACCATGCTACAAAATACCTAATCTGCCCCTGGGGAGGAGGATACAGATATTCCAGCATTCCTTTGGCTTCATCTGACACACACACACACACACAGATGGGCATGCACACACTTATTTTTTTAATTGAACCTGTATTTAACTAGGCTAGTAGGTTAAGAACCAATTCTTATTTACAATGATGGCCTACCGCAGCCAACCCCAACCCGGACGATGCTGTGCCAATTGTGCGCCGCCCTATGGGACTCCCAATCACAGCCGGATGTGATACAGCCTGGAATCGAACCAGGGTCTGTAGTGACACCTCTAGCACTGAGATGCAGTGCCTTAGAACGCTGCGCCACTCGTGAGCCCATGGATGAATGCACTGATGAACACACAGAGGCAGACAACAACCCCCCCACCCCCCCCACATCCCCTCACACGCGCACACACACGTGCACACACACGCGTGCGTGCGCACACACACACACACACACACACACACACACACACACACACACACACACACACACACACACACACATAGCTGGATGAGAGAATGGAAGGTTGGATGAAGGAACGAGTGGAGACAACAAAGGAAAGTCACATATAACTGTCTTGCTCTACTCCCTAACATTGTCTCTCTCTCTCCTTCTTTCCAGTATCACATGCAAGTGAGAACATCAATATAGGTCACTATAGTTCCCCCTATAGCATGCTAGTATCTACACTCTCTAAATTAGTAAAGATCCTCATATACACTCTTAGAAAAAAAGGGTTCCCGAAAGGGGCTCCATAGGAGAACCATTAGAATAACCCTTTTTGGTCCCAGGTAGAACCTGTTTTGATTCCAAGCAGAACCCTAGAAAGAGCTCTACATGGAACCCAAAAGAGTTCTACCTGGAACCAAAAAGTGTTCTTCAAATGGTTATCCTATGGAGACAGTCGTAGAACCCCTTTAGGTTCTAGATAGCACTTTTTTTCTAAGAATGTAGGGCTGCGTTGCAGATATAAGTTATTGGCTTTTCTAGGTGACCTAGCAGATACACATAAACAGAGGTGACCTAGTAGATATGCAGTAGTTCACAGAGGCTTCACAACAATCAGGTCAGGACTCGTTCTATCACTGGGCCCTAGGGGTGGAAACCTGGGGTAAGTCTACCCTGCTGTCTGCCCTACCGTTCTAATAACACCGTTAGACAAGCAAACTAGACTAAAGATTCATTTAGCAACATTTTCGAAACCGAAATATCCAAATGGAGATTCCGTGAAAACAAAAATCTGACATTGATTGGTTGATCAAGACAAGTCCCCCACTCTTGTCTCAAAGCAAGACACTGTCCCAATCACAACTGTGCTGAAATTGTAGTTGACCACATGGCAATTCTTTAAAGTATTTAAAACGGTCGGATGACTGGGAATTTCCGTAAGCAACAATATGACAAATGTCTTCAATGGCATTAGCCTACTTTATTCCAATATTTTCATAATTTAGCGATATTCATTCCCACCGTGATTATTGATTGAGCCATCCAGTGGTTAAGAACACCTGCATGCATAGTGGTGGGCTTTGCGAAGTGATGGGACATGCCTCGCAAAATGTAGAACTGCCACAAGGACGGTAAACAGCCTAGTAACAGGCGCTGCCTAGCAACCATCATTATGGCACATCACATCTCATGAACGAGTATTGCTTACGCCAGACTTAGCTACGACTAGTCTTATTTTGGTTGGTGCAACACGTAATTTTGATCCCAAAGTCAGAAGTAGCTATGCTCAACCTACCATTGAAGACCAACTCTTTTGGCTTCTGGAGTGTGTGTGTGTTGGGTGTGCCCTCCTTGAGAATAAGAACAAACAGCACTTCATAACAGATCAACCCAGAAAATCCACACCAAAGGGTGGACTCAACTCTTGATTAGAGTTGATTTCACTAATGTGGAATCACAGAGGAAAGCCTTGAATTGGTTTAACTTCTATTAGAGAACAGAAGGGTCCGTGTATGTCCCTGCTGGTAGGCCATGGCTAGTTCTGCCTAGGCTGGCTCCAGATCTGCTTGTGCTCTTGCCAACTCCATTGCTGTCATTGTCGGGCAAATAATGTTTACCGTGACATTTCCATAAGGAGATGGCAAGAGAGGAAACATACTGTCACCAAGGCTAACTTCTGCCTGGTTTCAGGAGTTCAGCTTCTCACCATCTAACAAACATGTCAGAAAGGGTAGTTTGTAGCTGGCTTCCTGACAGGGTCAGCCCCAAGTCGTGATTTGTGGTTGTGCCAAGCATACTGACGGGGACAGCCCCCGGTCGTTGCCTGAGGTTGAGCTGGTCCGCCCAAAAGGAACATCCAGCCAACTGGAGGGGTACATAAGGGTTTTAGCCTTCTGCTTGTCGAATGTGCACAAATGTGGGCATGAGGATTTGACGGAAGTTTCTGGAGGGCTGGATTGCTGGTGCGTCGGCTAGCGGGTTATGGTGGAGGTTGATCTCAAACGTGGTGAAATCAGGTGTGGGCCCGAGGAGGGTTTGTTGGGCGTATCAGACATGCCATTTGGTTTGAGTGGATGTAATTGTAGTAAGGTTCGGATGACTTCAGGCGTGATTGGAACCTGCGTCTGATGATGGGGAGGTCTCTGTCTGAACAGAGACTCTGAAGGGCACGGAGAGAAGGAAACTGAAGATGGTGAGTGTGAGGATGCGGGAAGCGTCCTGAGAGCAGTGATACTGACGGAGAGGATATTGAAGGTGATGGGGCGCTGTTGATGGTGGTTGCCTCTTGCGGATGCCCCATGAGTTGGAGCGTGTTCCGCACGAATCGGAGGCCGCTGAGGCATGTCCTGATGGTGGTGTAGTAGGAACGGAGGTGCTGGTGGGCGTACGTGACCTAAAATGTGACGACAGGAAGATCGCAGTTAGGAACATGGCCCGGTCAACAGCAATGGAGGATGCGAGGTCAGGGCTCAGTGTGGAGCAGGCCATGGCTGTTGGGTGGAAATGGGAGCTAGGTCCCGGCTACAGGAAAGAAGGTGAGCGAGGACAGCAGGCTCAGTGCGCAGCGAGGTAGGTGGGTGTGAGTTGCTATCTGATTCGCTGATAAGCTAGTATATGGCGCACATGTGTAGCTGCAGATTCTGTTCATGTGTGAACTCTATTGTGTGTATGTCTTTGCTCTTCAGTGTGTGAGTTCCGTAGTTTGCAAATGTGTGTGTGTGTGTATGTGTGTGTGTGTGTGTGTGTGTGTGTGTGTGTGTGTGTGTGTGTGTGTGTGTGTGTGTGTGTGTGCGTGTGTGTGTGAATTTGTGTGTGTGACTGCGTTCACGTGTGTGTGTGTGTGTGTGTGGGCTCAGTAAAAAGGCGTTGGAAGCGGATTTGAATATTCACCATGAACATTATAACATATACAGATAACGACATTAACCTAAGTATTATAATTACGCCAATTAGCATCAATTAAGCAGAAAACTAGCATGCTAAATTACACTATTATGCAGAAATACTATCTAAATTATGCACATTTTCTTCCATTATTTAAAAAAGGCAATTTCTTAAAATAAACCCTATGTCACTTATCCCTATTGAAATAATTCACTTTATAATTCATAAGTACTACTGTTTCAAATAAGCTTCTGCCGTAAAGTATATTCAGGGGATATTCAGTTTAGATTTCTTCGTTTTCTAATCATTTCCTTGGTGGACTTGGTGTGATTTATTTGAAAGGATTCTACAGCTATTTCTGCCTTCCATATTTTGTGTGACACTGGTTACGGCATCCATTTTATAAATATTTGATGTGTTGAGACTATCTGTCCAAATGGATCCATGTCCCATCAACTGCTCTTAGAGAATGCGTCCCAAATGGCACCTGATTCCCTATACAGTGGACTACTTTTGACCCGAGAGCGCACCACACAGGGAATAGGTTGCCATTTGGGATGTGCAGCCTTTGTCTCCATTTATTTATATAAAGAGCATTTACCAGTCCCAGGCAAATACGCTATATATACAAAAGTATGTGGACACCCCTTAAAATGACTGGATTAGGCTATTTCAGCCACACCCGTTGCTGACAGGTGCAGAAAATCGAGCACACATCCATGCAATCTCCATAGACAAACATTGACAGAAAAATGGTCTTCCTGAAGAGCTCAGTTACTTTCAACGTGGCAACAAGTCAGTTCGTCAAATTTCTGCTACTGTAAGTGCTGTTTTTTATGAAGCTTCATGAAAGCTTCATGAAATGGGTTTCCATGGCTGAGCAGCCGCACACAAGCTTAAGATCACCATGCACAATGCCAAGCGTCGGCTGGAGTGGTGTACAGCTCGCCGCCATGGACTCTGGAACAGTGGTAACGCATTCTCTGGACTGATGAATCACGATTTACCATCTGTCAGTCCAACGGACTAATCTGGGTTTGGCGGATTCCAGGACAGCGCTACCTGCCCGAATGCATAGTGCCAACTGTAAAGTTTGGTGGAGGAGGAATAATGGTCTGCGGCTGTTTTTCATGGTTTGGGCTAGGCCCCTTTAGTTCCAGTGAAGGGAAATCTTAACGCTACAGCATCCAATGACATTCTAGACACTTATGTGCTTCCAACTTTGTGGCAACAGTTTGGAGAAGGTCATTTTCCGGTTTCAGCATGACAATGCCCACTGTGGAAGAACTTGAATGGCCAGCATAGAGCCTGACCTTAACCCCATCGAACACCTTTGGGATGAATTGGAACGCTGACTGCGTGCCTGACCTCACTAATGCTCTTGTGGCTGAATGAAAGCAAGTCCCCGCAGCAATGTTTCAACATCTAGTGGAAAGCCTTCCCAGAAGAGTGAAGGCTGTTATAGAAGCAAAGGGTGGACCAACTCCATATTGTCCATGATTTTGAAATGTTATGTTCGACGAGCAGGTGTCCACATACTTTTGGTCATGTAGTGTATGTTTTCCACCCCCCTTTGCTGTTGCTCCGCCCGTGTCATTGCTACCGGTTGTATGACGGTAATGGGTTGTTCCATTATGCCATTCTGAGGGTACGTGATGAAGGCTAATGGAGCTCTTGTGGGATAATGGACCTCAGAGACAGGGCTGAGTAGGTAAAATTAATAAGCTCTGGTGTAGTGGAGGGTGTGTGTGTGTGTGTGTGTGTGTGTGTGTGTGTGTGTGTGTGTGTGTGTGTGTGTGTGTGTGTGTGTGTGTGTGTGTGTGAAGTGCGTGTGTGTGCCTAATGCACCTTAAGCCCCCCCCAAATAGCTATTCCAACCACCTATTACACAGGCTAACAGATTGGCATAGCAGGTAGTGAAGTAAAACTTGATATCTCTCTGTCTCTGCTGGCATGTAGTCTCTCTGTGTTAACATTCAGAACCTGGTTCAGGTGTGCATTAGCAGCTGGAGTGATCTAGCCCTGTGCAGCTATTTCAGTTTATGGTGACATGAAATGTATCTGTGACACTCTGCTTTGTTAGAACACAGAAGAGTGTTTTGGAGAGGCCATTTCCCCCCTGAGAGCTAAAGTAAGGAGGCCCATCTGTGGATGGGTAATACATGGCATCTAGATTTGCAGGTCTGGTCTCAAGTCCATTTGTTGGTGCTGAACAGACAAGGTACAGACTGTAGACTGTATCCAAGACAATGAGTGCTGATCTAGTGCTTTGACTATAGAATGGAAACAAGTGGATGTGTATGACTGAGGGTGTGTGTGTTCCTGTGCTGGGGGCTGATTATCACGTGTCAGAAGAGGGTTAATGACACACAGCCCACAACAATATGGCAGTGTGAGGGTAAACCCTGGTACCCAAGGCCCCTTCTCTCTCTCTCTATTTATTTATTGTTCTCTCAATCTCCCTTCCCCCCTTCTCTCTCTGCCTTTCTATTTATCCTCCATCTCTTTTTCTCTCTATCTCTCTGCCCTGGTCTGTCTCTTTCAGACAGTGGCAGTGCCCTAGGCATTGACACATTAACTACCCCTGCCTCCCTCCCTTCCCCCCCAGTCAGGCCAGAGGCCGCGTCCCCTGTTCCAGCTCTAAAAATACCCCAGTACCTATCACACACAATTACCCTCAGCCCCCCAAACCACCCCATTCCACCCCACTACACAGTCACACAGTAAAGACGGGTCTCAGACACACATCCAAGATGCACTCCCCCCTCCCCCCAAAAAAGCAGAAATCGTCTGAACTGAAACACTGGTTGCTCCTTTCACTCCTTTTACCAGCTCCTCAGCTGTCACAGTACAGACACAAACACACACACACGTGAAAGCGCACAGTTGGATTGAGGTGAAGCAGACAACAATAGCTGACAGACAAATAGACAGCCCCCAGACAGACAGACAGTAGACAGCCCCAGACAGACAGACAGACCGACAGTAGACAGTTCTGTCAGGGTCGTATCAGTCTGAGGGGAGAGACAAGGTCTGGACAAAAACCAGCGAACATCAAGACACGCGCATGCATGAATGCACACGCACACAGACAGACACAATGCTTCTGAGACTTACGTCAATGTGTCGACGAAACCCTCTATGTCCTCGCTGATTAAAACGCTAACTGCTCAGACCTGTAAAGGGAGAGAGAGAAAGAAATACACATTTAGATGATTCATGTGGAAAATCAGTGGAAAACGAGGAGTCTCAGAAGCTCAGTACCAAAAAACCCTCTTTCTATTCAGATCTGCTGACGCTTCACTTATCCCTTTGTTTGCCTCAATGCAGGAAGACAGTAAGGGAGTAGAGGAATAGCTCACAAACACTACACACCTCGGACTGTGTGTGTGTGTCGATACAGTGTGTGTGTGTGCATGCGTGTGCATCTGACACAGAGCCAAACACACTCGTCTCATGCCACTGTTGTTTCATGGAGTTTTTTAAAAGAACTGTGTTGTCTGTGAGCCAGGCAGCCAAGGCCCCAGATTTACAGCCATGGCCCCAGATTTACAGCCATGGCCCCAGGTTTACAGTCATGGCCCCAGATTTACAGCCATGGCCCCAGGTTTACAGCCATGGCCCCAGGTTTACAGCCAAGGCCCCAGATTTACAGCCATGGCCCCAGGTTTACAGCCATGGCCCCAGGTTTACAGCCATGGCCCCAGATTTACAGCCATGGCCCCAGGTTTACAGCCATGGCCCCAGGTTTACAGCCATGGTTCCAGATGTACAGCCATGGCCCCAGATTTACAGTCATGAACCCAGGTTTACAGCCATGGCCCCAGGTTTACAGCCATGGTTCCAGATTTACAGCCATGGCCCCAGGTTTACAGCCATGGCCCCAGGTTTACAGCCATGGCCCCAGATTTACAGTCATGAACCCAGGTTTACAGCCATGGTTCCAGATTTACATCCATGGTTCCAGGTTTACAGCCATGGTTCAAGGTTTACAGCCAAGGTTCCAGGTTTACAGCCATGATTCCAGGTATACAGCCAAGGTTCCAGGTTTACAGCCATGGTTCCAGGTATACAGCCATGGTTCCAGGTATACAGCCAAGGCCCCAGGTTTACAGCCATGGCCCCAGGTTTACAGCCAAGGCCCCAGATTTACAGCCATGGCCCCAGGTTTACAGCCATTGCCCCAGGTTTACAGCCATGGCCCCAGGTTTACAGCCATGGCCCCAGATTTACAGCCATGGCCCCAGGTTTACAGCCATGGCCCCAGGTTTACAGCCATGGTTCCAGATTTACAGCCATGGCCCCAGATTTACAGTCATGAACCCAGGTTTACAGCCATGGCCCCAGGTTTACAGCCATGGTTCCAGATTTACAGCCATGGTTCCAGGTTTACAGCCAAGGTTCCAGGTTTACAGCCATGATTCCAGGTATACAGCCAAGGTTCCAGGTTTACAGCCATGGTTCCAGGTATACAGCCATGGTTCCAGGTATACAGCCATGGTTTCAGGTTTACAGCCAAGGTTCCAGGTTTACAGCCATGGTTCCAGGTATACAGCCATGGTTCCAGGTATACAGCCATGGTTCCAGGTATACAGCCATGGTTCCAGGTTTACAGCCAAGGTTCCAGGTTTACAGCCATGGTTCCAGGTATACAGCCATGGTTCCAGGTATACAGCCATGGTTCCAGGTATACAGACATGGTTCCAGGTATACAGCCATGGTTTCAGGTTTACAGCCAAGGTTCCAGGTTTACAGCCATGGTTCCAGGTATACAGCCATGGTTCCAGGTATACAGCCATGGTTCCAGGTATACAGCCATGGTTCCAGGTTTACAGCCAAGGTTCCAGGTTTACAGCCATGGTTCCAGGTATACAGCCATGGTTCCAGGTATACA
The DNA here is from genome assembly GCF_034236695.1 of Oncorhynchus nerka. Classification (NCBI taxonomy): domain Eukaryota; kingdom Metazoa; phylum Chordata; class Actinopteri; order Salmoniformes; family Salmonidae; genus Oncorhynchus; species Oncorhynchus nerka. Next base: position 56,476,809 of record NC_088410.1, on the reverse strand, counting down.
GCCATGGTTCCAGGTATACAGACATGGTTCCAGGTATACAGCCATGGTTCCAGGTTTACAGCCAAGGTTCCAGGTATACAGACATGGTTCCAGGTATACAGCCATGGTTCCAGGTTTACAGCCATGGCCCCAGGTTTACAGCCATGGTTCCAGGTTTACAGCCATGGCCCCAGGTTTACAGCCATGGTTCCAGGTATACAGCCATGGTTCCAGGTATACAGCCATGGTTCCAGGTTTACAGCCATGGCCCCAGGTAAACAGCCATGGTTCCAGGTATACAGCCATGGTTCCAGGTATACAGCCATGGTTCCAGGTTTACAGCCATGGCCCCAGGTATACAGCCATGGTTCCAGGTATACAGCCATGGTTCCAGGTATACAGCCATGGTTCCAGGTTTACAGCAGGCTCACCACGGGAGAAACACCTGGAAAGGAGAGAGCCGGAGCAGCAGAGCACACAGACCGGGAAGATGTAAAAGACTAGACGATCTCATCCCTTATTCTCTTGCCTTTATTGCTGTTTAAGCACAGACAGCCCTGAGGAGAGAACACTGAGTATACTACATAGAACTCACTATGGGAGACACACACACGCACACACGCGCACACAAACATACACACACATTACACACATGAAAAGAAACTTTCACACACATACACACACAAGCATGCACATGTAGGCACGCACAGACAAAAGATGCCATGCCTTGACAAAATGCCTTGTCTGCAAGGGCCATGGTATACACACACAGGGCCCCGCCCCCACACAACACTTCAGCAGTCATTGAATGAATCTTTACAAGGGCAAAAGAACACTGCCGTAACAATGACATAACACACGTCAAAAATGTGAACGTTGTTTTTTTTAAGTCATCGTTATGACACAGAGTTCATGTGGAACTACGTTATTCGTATCAGAGTCGATTGAGCAGCTGGGCGACTAGGGCAGTGGTTTTCTAGGTTAAGTGCCTAGCATGGCTGAAGGGCAGAACAGCAGTGCCCTAGATGGGTAGTGAGTGTGCTGTACTGAGCAAGCCTGCAGTAGTAGTGTAGCATTAGGGCATAACATAACACTTCCTTAGTCACTCTGCCTCCAGGCTACACTGCTAGCTAACAGGGTCATAGCTAGTCACTGTGGATGGCAGGGCACACAGAACTGTGTGTGTGTGTGTGTGTGTGTGTGTGTGTGTGTGTGTGTGTGCGCGTGTGCGTGTGCGTGTGTGTGTGTGAGCTATACGTGACCGGAGGTCAGTCTAACAGGCCAGGGGATAGCTGCGCGATCAGTGACATCCCTCTCCACATCCAGCCATCCATCCTGTCGTCCGTCAATCCTCTGCCGCTCATCACTCTTCCGCCCCACCTCCCTCGACCGTCCGACCTTCCTAAAAGTCCAGCCCCCCCTTCCCCCCCCCCACTCAGGTCTCAGGGAGTGTGTCATTCTTATGGCCCCTGATACAACCCTCATACATCTTGGATTTCGACATTGAGTATCTGAATGACAAAACCGTGACCATTTATATTGATGGACATCAATGGGAAAATCCGTTTTTTTAAATATTATGCACCAGAGCTTAGTCTCCAGAGTGTTTTAACCAGAAAACCAATCCCTTTCGCCGTGATCACGGTTTAAAAAAAAGGATTTTCCTAATTAACCCGTAATAAACTTGTAAAAAACAACAAATCAACCACAGTCATCATCAGTGAACTTTTAATGTAGTGAAGCGTGACACACAGTCTAAGGTGATAGATGGATCTTAACCAGGAGCTTACGCAGAAGTCTGGTCTTACTGCAAAATCACTAGGCTGTACTGCATTAAATCACACCCCAGGGGTCAACCAGCAAAGCCTGCAAAGGAACCCCTGTAATGGTGTGTGTGTGTGTGTGTGTGTGTGTGTGTGTGTGTGTGTGTGTGTGTGTGTGTGTGTGTGTGTGTGTGTGTTAGTCAGGCACCATAGGGCCATGAAGAGAACAGGGTGTGGCAGTAAGCCACACACAGAGGGGAAGATATGTTCATTGTCCTCCATGTATTCACATTTACCATCCACCAGGGACTCCTACCAAGAGTTACAGGGACATGAAAAAACACTCGCAGCCAGTTAAGCATGAGCAACACACACTGTGTGGAGTCTGTATGGAGACGGGACCACTACCATTGTCGAAAAACCTAGACACAAACCCTATGGCCACAACCACCCAAACACCTTGGCTGAGTAGTGTCTGTCTGTCTGTCTGTCTGTCTGTCTGTCTGTCTGTCTGTCTGTCTGTCTGTCTGTCTGTCTGTCTGTCTGTCTGTCTGTCTGTCTGTCTGTCTGTCTGTCTGTCTGTCTGTCTGTCTGTCTGTCTGTCTGTCTGTGTGTGTGTGTGTGTGTGTGTGTGTGTGTGTGTGTGTGTGTGTGTGTGTGTGTGTGTGTGTGTGTGTGTGTGCGTTTGTGCGTGTGATAGACAAGGAGACGGCGGTCCAGTCTATCACCTGCTATTCCCTCATGTTTGTGTCTCTCACTATTCCCTCTCACTATTCCCTCATGTTTGTGGCCTCCTGGCCTAACCTTTGACCCTGTCCATTACCAGTGGTCTTTGGACAGCGCAGACACATCCATACACACACACACACACACACACACACACACACACACACACACACACACACACACACTTGCAGGGAAGGTGTGGCCGTGAAAGCTGAGCCACAAGTCAGAGGTCACACAGTAATGAGTCAGGGATCAAACATTCTACCCCAATGACATCATACTCCTGTTACCATAGTGATGGTTTTAAGTAGAGTCTATAAGGCAGCATGCGTTTATACGTGTATGTGTTTCTATGCGCGCGCCTCTAGTATCTGGCTCTCCTTGGCTACAGCAAGATCCAGATACCAAAGAGCACAGCACCAAGTCCAAATGAAAACTGAGCAGTAGTGAGTGACCCGAGGGAAGGTAAGATGGAGGGGATGAACGACAGAGAAGATGAAGGAAGGGGAGGATAAACAAGCGGTTGCCAGGCACAGGGTGTGTGGATGTCATGCTTGGCAGGAGAGCTGGTACTTTGTTGCAGAATGACCTAGTTTTAATGGAGGAGAGGATGAGGGGAGAGAAGAAGAGGGGAGGGGATAGGGGGAGGAGAGGGGAGGGGAGAGAGGAAAGGAGAGAGAAGGGACATGTCGAGGATGAGGACAGGGGGAGAGAGGAAAGGAGAGAGAAGGGACATGTCGAGGATGAGGACAGGGGGAGAGAGGAAAGAGGAAGAGAAGGAGACGAGAGAGAGAGATGACGAGAGGACGAGAGAGAGACAGAAAATATAAGACAGGAAAGGATGGTTTACTGCAACAACAAAAAAGTGTATTTATTTATTGTAAGTCTCTGTTAATGATTAATATGTGATGCCAATGTAGGGAACAGATAAAATACAGGTGGAGGAACAGACAGATGGAGATAGGAGGAAGGACAAAATGATGTGTGTTTGTGTGTGCGTGGACAGTATGTGTCTGTATATCTGTGTGTGTGTGTGTCTCTCTCTCTCTCTCCAGCCCTGAGGGGGACATGAGGTAGCATCAATTCGCTCCATCCCAGATAAATCAATCACAGGGTTCCTGGAGTGATGCAAGCTAAAGCACTTCCTGTGTCCAACTGCCCAGCCTTATGAGCCTCGTTAATAAATGATGACTGGGCCGCCTGCGGCGACACACACACACATGCGCACAGAGGTACGCACACACAGGCGTTAAATCTATTTGAACCTGGCAGCCAAACCAAGCTGCAACAGCATGGTGCCTTAATCAGAAGGGCTGAACCAGATATCATGTGTGTCTTTGGGAAAATACACAAGTCTGGGTTCAGTGAAGGATGTGTCATACAAACCTTGGAAAGAGGAGGATTTGGTCTCAGAAATGTGATCTACATCACTGTAACACGGTTGGCAGAGACAGCGTAGAAGAACTCCCATCTTTTTGCTTCCCTCTGTCAACTTCTGCCCATCACACAAATGTGTGGGGGGGAGAAGGAGAGAGAGTGAGGGAGGGAGAGGGCTAGAAGGAAAGTAGGATAAGTGGAGATAGAGACAGCCACAGATAGGGGAGGCTGGGCAGGCAGAGAAAATGAGACAGAGAGAGAGAGAGGTAGAGAGAGAGAAAGCGATGGAGGAAGAGATAGAGACGGAGGGAGGGAGAGAGAGAGAGAGGTAGAGAGAGGTAGAGAGAGAGAGAGAGAGAGAGAGAGAGAGAGAGAGAAAGCCATGGAGGAAGAGATAGAGATGGAGGGAGGGAGAGAGAGAGAGAGGTAGAGAGAGAGAGAGAGAGAGAGAGAGAGAAAGCCATGGAGGAAGAGAGAGAGAGAGAGAGATGGAGGACAAAGAGGTGAGTGACTATGCTACATGATTCCACCAGATGTGGAGATGTAGTCTAAAGAAGGAACCATGAGGTCTCTCCTCCAGGCGTGTGTAAGATCTGGGTCGGAGTGTTCAAACACACACACACACACACACACACACACGAATGCTCTACTAGCATACATTCAAATGAATGAATGAACATATGGATGAATGATGAATGAACAGAACTACGCTGTGGCCTTTTTACCCACATGGTCTTTCTGCACTCGCGAATAGATCGTGTAAAATCACAGGCCCATGATTTATTAACTCACGTCTTTTAACAGTAATCACAACTAGGTGAAGAAAACTAGGGTAATACTTACACGCACTTTAACACTCTGTGTTACTCTAAAATTGAACTCGGAGACACGTGAGGCTAAATCCAAATCTTTATGCATGAAGACATTGACGTAGAAAAGAAAACCAGCTCCCTGAGTAAATCACTGTTTCCCAAATGGAGTCTCGGTACTCTGGATGCACTGGGGGGTAGTGGGAGAGTTCTCCTGTGGAGTGGCTTAGATATACACTATACTTTGTCTACTGGGTCATGACTGAAAGCCTCAGAACCGCTGGTATGACTGACAAATAACTGTATAACCACTGACAAATAACTATAACTGTGTTAACCATGGGTATAACTGACCACTGACAGTGGCCTGGCGGCTAGCATATGTAAAGGCCTAGAATAGCAGACCAGCTAACTTAAAGTAAAATGATCACTTGGCGTGAAGATATTTGACTCGACTTGACTCACTTGACCTGGGAAGCTAACACACACACACACACTCACACACTTTAAGGGGTATGCTAAGTGACAGACAGTTGTTCTGTCTACTTCTACTACGTGACTTGACAAACATCTCCCCTCTCTAAAATATTAAAGACCCCTCTCACCTTTAGCATGAAGCTCATGTGTGTTATGAAGCAATTATGCATACATAACACAGGCACAAAGACAAAAGGACAAGATATTCGCAAAGTCACGCGAGCACATATTCACTCGAGAGGACAACCTTGCATGCAAATGAAGAAATAAGCAGCCACTTACACAAAGTGCATGATGCCCCGTTATTCAACCCATTATAAACTGTCAGACAAGCCTGGGAATCACTAGGATGAAACCTGAGAGAAAGAGAGAGAGAGGGAGATCGAGAGAGAGAGTTGCCCTGGGTGCTCCTTCCTAACACTTCAGTCATGGTGAGATGTCATCCCTCTACATGAAAACACTATTCATAAACCTGTCAGACACAATAGAAACAGAGATGGAGTCAAGACCAGAAAATCAGAGACCCAGAACTAAAACACAAGCCAGACAATACCTGTTTAAGAACCTTGACCGAAGCCCTCGAGACCCAGACAATACCATTTAAGAACCTAGACTGAAGCTCTCGAGACCCAGACAAAACCCGTTTAAGAACCAAGACCGAAGTCCTCGAGACCCAGACAAAATCCATTTAAGAACCTAGACCAAAGCTCTTGAGACCCAGACAATACCTGTTTAAGAACCTAGACCGAAGCCCTCGAGACCCAGACAATACCATTTAAGAACCTAGACCAAAGCTCTTGAGATCTAGACAACACCTGTTTAAGAACCTAGACCGAAGTCCTCGAGACCCAGACAATACCCGTTTAAGAACCTAGACCGAAGCCCTCGAGACCCAGACAATACCAGTTTAAGAACCTAGACCAAAGCCCCCGAGACCCAGACAATACCCATTTAAGAACCTAGACCGAAGCCCTCGAGAGCCAGACAATACCATATAAGAACCTAGACCGAAGCTCTCGAGACCCAGACAATACCAGTTTAAGAACCTACACCGAAGCTCTCGAGACCCAGACAAAACCCGTTTAATAACCTAGACCGAAGCTCTCGAGACCCAGACAAAACCTGTTTAATAACCTAGACCAAAGCCCTCGAGACCACCCAGACCACATCTGTAGTCTCAAGACATACACACACACACCAAGACCATGAGATTGAGATTTCCATCTTTGCTATGGGAGACACTTCCACTTTCAGAGAAGCCAGCTCTGGAAGACCCATACTGCTGAGTGAGGTAGAGACTGGTTTAGTAAAGTCTACAAGAGAGGAGTCCTACAGCTCTACACTGACCAAGGAACAGAGGGTTGAAGGTTATGGATCTCTGCTATATAAACACAGATGATTAGAGCTGAAGTGTGTGTGTGTGCGTGTTGAAAAGGGCTAGTTGAAAAACAAAGGCATGGCTCCATTCTAGAAACCAAATAAATTAGAGGGGTTTGTCTGGCCCCTGTCTGACTGTCTACCTCGCTCTCTTTAAACAAGCTCTCCCTTTTCTGCCTCTCCCTCTCTACTTGATCCTCTCCTCTTTATCTCTCCTCTGTGCTCACCCTGTCCCTCAGTCTCTCTTTCGTTCTCTTCCTTAAGCACTCCTTCCTTCCCCATCTCCCTCCTTTCAACCTTCTCTCTGTCTCTCCATCTTCCTCTTCATCCACTTTCCCACCATACTCTCATTTATCCCCCTCTCTCGCTTATCCCAACTCGCTCCCCCCCTCCCTAGCAGAAATGTAAAAACAGCACACCAGCTCATTATCACATCTGGGTCTCACTTCCTCCCCCCTCTCCTCCCCCTTCCTCACCCCCAGTCCCACTTCATCCAATAGAGAGACCTGGTCGCCAAGGCTCCTTAGCAACAAACCCACCAAGGGGAGGCTAGCCCCAGCGGGAGTGTGCGGCTGGAGGTGTGTTCCCCATTATCAAACCCCTGCATCTCAGACACGTACGCGTGTGTGTGTGTATGTGCGGGCGGACGTAGGTACGCACGTACGCTCGTTTGTGTATGTGTGTGTACATTCGTGCGCGTGGTACAGAGAGAACCTCACCTGCCCTTGACTCAGAGACAAGGTGCACTAAACAAAGATTGCCTCCAGTCATGTCTGGTTGCCGAGGTTACGACTGAGGAAAGATCCAACATCTAGCAAAACATTGCCTTTATCTCTCAGACAGACAAAATCCCCAGCCCGAAACTGTCAATATACAGTATTTAACTGACTAAAACCAGGCAGAGAAAACAACATTGATATATACGTAATCTACAGATTTACAGTCAGCCATGCTCTCCAGTGTGTTGGCCAGGCATACGGAATGAATATCTACACACAGGAGCATGTCATGTAAAGTGCAGAGTTTTTATTTCTTTATGAACACAGTTATACTGTAGTTCTATATCCAGCAGCGGCTCTAAGCTAACTGACTGATGTCTATGTCCTTTGTCTTACAGTTATTATTGGGGATGAGAATGATACTTTAGGCTTTGGCCACACAGAGACTATGCATGAAAAGCGGAGGTCAAGAACAGGCCAGTCATGAATCAGTAATGAACCTCCCTCTGAGGCTGCTGCTCCATTTGATGGGTCCATAGAGTATGTAACACACACACTTAGAGGGACCATAGAGTATGTAACACCACCCCTAGAGGGACCATAGAGTATGTAACACCACCCCTAGAGGGACCATAGAGTATGTAACACCACCCCTAGAGGGACCATAGAGTATGTAACACACACACTTAGAGGGACCATAGAGTACGTAACACACACACTTAGAGGGACCCTAGAGTATGTATCACACACATTAAGAGGGACCATAGAGTATGTAACACACACGCTTAGAGGGACCATAGAGTATGTAACACACACACTTATAGGGACCCTAGAGTATGTATCACACACATTAAGAGGGATCATAGAGTATGTAACACACACACATAAAGAGACCATAGAGTATGTAGCACACACACATAAAGGTACCATAGAGTATGTAACACACACACATAAAGGGACCATAGAGTATGTAACACACAAAGCGAGACCAGCGTGTGTGTGTGTGTGTGTGTGTGTGTGTGTGTGTGTGTGTGTGTGTGTGTGTGTGTGTGTGTGTGTGTGGCAAGGCTGCGAGGCCTAATTTACCAGTGTGGGCCCATCTGCCTGGGGTTACTGTGGTGATTAAAGCCATTCTGGAGTGGCTGGTGAGTCCTGCAGTTTTACCTCCTCCTGGGACCTCCTCCCTCTTTCCATCTCTTTCTCTCTCCCTCTCTCTCCATCTCATCCTTCTACAAAATGCCATTTTTCAAATGTATCTGGTGAGAGCATGGTGGTTGTTGAGTTGTCCTACGTTACATCCTCTTGGGACAGACACATATTGTAGACAGACTCATCCCCCACTCCATCTCCTTCCCAAATGTACCCCCCCATTTCTTCTCCTCTTCCTCTGTCTCTTTCTCTATTGTTTACTCCTCCCTTATCTATTTCCAAGTCAGATGTACTGTCTGTTTTTGCCTCTCTCCAGGGCTCTCTCTCTCTCTACCCCTCCTCTCTCTGTGATAACAGACAGGGATTAGAGAGGAGAGAAAGAAGAGATAGAGGAGAGAGGTGTGATTAGAACCCCCAGGGACTACGGTGCTAAAATGACTGACAGCAGTGTGTGTGTGTGTGTGCATGTGATTATGTTCATCTGCGATGGTTGTGAAGTGGTTAAAAGGTGTGATTTGGAGTGCATGTGTGTGAGCGTGTGTGTGCGTGTGCGTGGTCTGTGCGAACAGAAAGAGTGAGCGTGTGTACGTGTGTCCATCACAGGAGGTTGGTGGCACCTTAAAGGACAGGCTTGTGGTAAAGGCTGGAGTGGAATCAGTGGAATGGTATCAAATACATCAAACACCTTGTTTCCATGTGTTTGACGCTAATTCCATTCACTCCGTTCCAGCCATTATTATGAGCCGTCCTCCCCTCAGCAGCCTCCTGTGTGTGTGTGTGTGTGTGTGTGTGTGTGTGTGTGTGTGTGTGTGTGTGTGTGTGTGTGTGTGTGTGTGTGTGTGTGTGTGTGTGTGTGTGCGTGTGCGTGTGCGTGTGTGCGTGCGTGTGTGCCTGTGTGAGTGTCCATATGTGTGTGGTTAAAAATAGGATGAACGGTTTTGAAGCTGCTGACAAATCCATTAATTTAAGGCTCAGAAATCTATCAGCGGAATAACAACAAGCACCAGAACCTCCTCCTACCCCCTATCCCCCCCTCACCAAACCCCAAGGCACACTCACCACTCCTCCCCCGGAGCTAATTAAGGCCACTAGGCACATCTCTCCTCTACTAGATAGACGGCTCATGTGCCACAATGCTGCCCATGCTGTCACAGAAGCTATGCATTATGGTAAAGAAGAGCCTTCTATCCAACTCTATGCCGCACACTGTCTTTCACTCACAGCACACCATCATCAGCACACACACAGCCAGCCAGTAAACTGGAATAAGATGAAGTGGGATGAGGTAGAGATGATGTCATTAAGAGACCAGGAAGAACTTATGTCTTTATGGAGCCACCAATTCCATTAATTGTAATCAGTTCCGTTCACTGAGTGTTCTGTTAGACTCTGAGTGTTGATGTACTCGGAGAGCCCTGTATAGAGAACACAATAGAGAATAAGTCTGAGCATGCGTCCCAAATTGTACTCTATTCTCTATATAACACACTATTTTTGACCAGAGCCCTATGGGCTACTCAAAGTAGTGCACTAAA